>NC_072441.2:127654015-127957045 GCF_028878055.3 Symphalangus syndactylus | reverse complement strand
TTTGAAGTACCTGACTTGAGCCATTCACAGTGGATGGCTTTTTGAAAGGGCAAAAGATACCAGAAATTGTGTTTGTAAGTGTCAAACATGGTACTTTCATTATTTCTTTTTTAGAATCCACGTAGCCCCTCCGCTTTGCTATGTGTTTTCTGGTTTGGCATTATTGTGAGAGCTTATTAGTGGATGTTTGTGGAGCATTGTGAAGATGAAAGGAATAGCTATTGGCATAGGTGATGAATAGTAATGTTTTTAAGTATATTTTTCTATTTCAGAAATTAAATTCCAAGGATAAATCTTACCAGTTCTTAGATTAGTCAACTTTGCCACCTGCAGCACATTTTAATGGGCACATATTTCAGAATGTTACCTTTTGGACAAGGAAAATGAACATGTACTGAGTGCTTACTGTGTACTGAGCTCTGAACCAGGTGCCCTCAGATTTGTTGTTTTTCCTCACAGCAACCCTGCAAGGCAGATAGAATTGTTCACATTTTTCAAATGAGTAAACTTAAATTGCACTGCAGAGAGTCTGAACCGGCTAAACTAAGGTCAAGGCTGGTGGTGGATTTCCAACCCAAGTCGGATCACCTCCAAATCTCATGCTTTTTCCATTATACCATGTAGAATTTTGAATTATGATCTTTCCTATAATACCCATTTATTGGGCAGTATTTACTGACTAATAAACAGCAGATACACAGGCTAGTTGATTTTAATAGGATTAGATAATTTACATTCTCTGAGATTACTGGGTTGCATTTCATAGTGATAGGAAAAGTCCTCAGACTTACAGATTGAAGAAAGGGCACAAATTTGGTTTCAGCCTTGGGTTCAAATTACAATCCTAGTTAAGTGACAGTGGACACTGCCTGAAGCCTCATTTCTCCATCATGTGCAGAGTGACAGCACTTCTACATCTGTAAATGAGAGGAATGACAATACCCACTTCTCAAAGTTGTGTGAGAATTAAGTGAAGTGATGTATGTAAAGACACCTCTCACCATTTCTTATTAGTAGTATTTGAAGGAGTTAATGATAACTACTTGCCTAAATATTTTCCTGTGTAACCCAAAGCACTTTTTAATCAGCATTATAACAGGATTTCCCTTTGTTGAGTGTTTGTCATATTCCAGGCACTTTGTATGTACTTTTCCATTACTACACCTGTGACATTGGACAGTAATTTCGTATTTACTTATTTATTTACTTCCTTGCAGGCAGGAACTCTTTCTCTTTCCTTCATATCCCTGGCATTCAACATAGTGGTTTCTGGCCCATCGAAGGAACTCATTAATGTTAGGGAACTTAGCTTGGCTTTTGTTCCTTCTTTTGAGAGCTAACTTCAGTTTGGGGAAGGGGCTGTTCCAATGAAGTACTAAATTAACATCATTAAATTGTGGCTCATAACTTGCCCTCAAATATATACCTGTAACTAAAGAAATTTTAGATTGCTCTAATTGACAATGGATGATTCGGAATATGTGTTAACATTTTACTTTTTAAAAAAGGTAAATTTCTGGGATAAAAAGAATATATTGAGTTGCAAGAGTTTACCAAACAAATTTTCTTTGTATCTGTGATTCAAAGGACAAGCTTACCCTACTCAAAGAAGTAATGTTTTAGTTTCAAAATACATGTATTATATCCATTTGATAAATATACATGATAATATACATGTATCATGTACTAAATATTCTTAGGGACATAGTAAATTAATTCTAAAAGGGTCTTATCTGAGAATTGTAGATTATGCAGCTTGAATTATAATACAGATGTAATTTTTGAAATTTTATCATGTCTTTTTTATAATTTAAAGTTTTATTTTTGATTTTTAAAAATGCCAACTTGACTTTTGCCCAATTAGTGAGTGTGACCTTTCAAAAGCATATTTTGAAAAGGTAAAAGATTGTGAAGACAGAAATACTAACTTATTTATTCTCTTATAATCTAAAATTCTATTTTTATGTGGCAAATCATAAAAATACATATAGTAGGAGTTTTTTAAAAAAATAGAACAATTGGCCGGGCGCGGTGACTCACGCCTGTAATCCCAGCACTTTGGGAAGCCGAGGCAGGCGGATCACAAGGTCAAGACATTGAGACCATCCTAGCCAACATGGTGAAACCCTGTCTCTACTAAAAATACAAAAAATTAGCTGGGCATGGTGGCACATGCCTGTAGTCCCAGTTACTCGGGAGGCTGAGGCAGGAGAATCACTTGAACCTAGGAGACGGAGGTTTCAGTGAGCAGAGATCACGCCACTGCACTCCAGCCTGGGGACAGAGCAAGACTCTGTCTCAAAACAAACAAACAAACAAAAAAAATAGAACAATGAAGAAAGTGAAGTTAAGGGAAACTAAGAGGATTTTAAAAAGATAAATTCAGAAGTAAAATTTATGTTTAAAAAAAACAGAAGTTTGCAGTGAGGTCCTATGCTCTTTACACACAGAAAACTATAAATTTGGCACCCATTTTCCTAATATTGAAAACAAAAGCAAACCCATCACGCAGAGGACAGCGAATATTAGTGGTTTAATGTCATAAAAAGTGCTTGCCTCAGAGCAGACGTAAGTATTCTGATACTTGTGATTTCTGGATTTTGTTTGTTTGTTTTTTTCCATTTCTACTTTCCTTGCTTCTTGTTCATGATATGTTTAATGGATACGTATTAGAAGGATGTTCAAATGCAAGAAAGAGAGAGAGAGAGAGAAGCTTAAAACGCGTGGTATGGAATGCCGCTTGACAGTGTCATACATTCACAAGATGTCCTTGAAGATGGAGCACAGAACAGAGATCAGGGAAATTTTGGCAGCTGCAGTTGGGAAAATAAATGGCTGTTGTGTGATTGGGCAGATCCTGAAAGCAGACTCCTGCTCAAACCATGTAATTAACAAAAGTGGGAGCTTTTGTCCAAGTGCAAAATGTTCATAATATCAGAGTTTGTCAGCAGGAGCTTTTAGAACGGATCAGTACTTTTCACTGCCTGATCCAGGGAATGGTTTCCTTATAAATCATCTTCTCTCCTTGCTGTCCTCATGAAGGTTGCTGCCAGGCGATAGGCAGACTTAAGATTGTAACCTTGCTAATTCACAGTGATTTAGGTAAAGGGGAGACTAAACCAGAGACTGTTTCTAGAAATGTGATTTTTATTCATCTGGGCTCCCATGTGTACTCTAATGTAGGAACAAACAGAGTGTGTCCAAGGAGAGATCCTACAGGATAGCTCTGGGGAGGAGACAGAATCATTTTTAATACTGTGGCTCCAAACTGGTTTGAAGGACTTGACATTTTCTTTCTTTTTTAAAAAACAACTTCCTTTCAGATTATAAAACTCCTGTATTCTCACTGTAAAAACAAAACAGAGTTGACAAATAAAGATGGAGAAAAGTGTAACAATCACCTGTAATTCTGCCATTTATTGTAGTGTTTTTTATTTTTCCCTCCTACTCTGTACTTGTTTATATAATTGAGATAATCAGTCTTTTATTTCACTTCTTTTTCTACATTGATCGTGTACATTTTCTCACATTATAAAAACCCGTTATAAACATAACTTTAACAATTGCAGAATACTGTATCAAAAAACTGCACAATGAGTTATTTAGCCATCCCCCTTGTTGGACCCTTGGGCTGTTTCCATTTTTCTCACTCCTCTTAATATAACTCATTGTGTGTACTTTTGGTCTGCAGAATTTTGGATTCTTTTCTGAGATTCAGAATGGACCAGTGGGTCCAAGAATATGAACATAAGAAGAGATGTGCCAATTTATCCTTATACCCATAATTATGAGAAAGACTATTTCACTGCATTTTAGAACTTGACAGTTGCAAACCTTAAATTTCTAGTTTCCATGTAAACATATTGCCCACAAATAATTCAAAGGCACACTTCTCCTCACTCAGGCCTGAATTCTCACCAACATTGATTTGGTGGAGTCCAGTTTTACTCCTGCATCCACTATCTTCCCAGGGAATGTCTAGGGGCAATGGTATCCAACTGGCCCTCAGAGGAAGTTTAAGGGATAAAGTTCTCCTATCAAGTCAAAGTGTTCTTTTTTTCTAACATTTATCTCTTATAAAAAGAAAGAAAGAGAAAAAGAAAGAAAGAGAGAGAGAGAGAAAGAAAGAAAGAAAGAAAGAAAGAAAGAAAGAAAAGAAAGAAAGAGAAAGAGAGAGAAAGAAAGAGAAAGAAAAGCAGTGAAGGGAGAAATTAACAATAAACTTTCAAGTGTGATAAATTAATTTTCAGATTTAAAACTACTCTATCAGAATGACATTCAGGATCTTTTCATGAATGAACATGTAGCTATATGAGTCTATATGAATTGTCCATGAGTATAATTTATCATGGCCAGTTATATATGCATTGAGGTGCTAAGAACCATTTTATTTCACTTATTATCTTTACCTTCAGAATGACTTAATTTTTTGAATTGCACGATTAGAAGAGCCGTTGACCTTACACAATTTCTCTTAAAAAGAACAAGACTTTCACAAAGATTTTTCTAGAGACAAACTCCCTCTACTCCCTTTTACTCCTCCTCTCTTCCTCACCCTGGTTATATTAAGAAAACAAGTGTTAATTTTCAAAATAAAATATATTTCTATGTAGATTTCTGAAGAATTTAATCTGAGTGTGCATAAAACTTAATTTCAGAGATGTGACCTAATGCTTTAGATCATGATACATATGTAGAATAGCGCCTTGCTGTTTACAAGTAAACCTCAAGAGTTTGCTGCAACTGAGCTACTAGCCAGGCATTTTATAAATATACAATACTAATGTTTACATGAATTGTGCCATTGGCTATTGTTTATGCATTTAATTGGAAAGATAAGTCTGGCTTAATCAGTTTGTGGGCAGTTTTTCAAATGATTCATTAATTATGAGAAAGACTGTTCTTTGTATGGAAGATGAAGATAATGTATTTCCCATCACAACTGGTTCCCATCCCAACAAGTATCCAGAGATTATTATTAGGCATTTTAGTTATTTTATCCACATTAAACTTTCAGAGTTCAGAGGGACTTAGGGAGCAGAATGGGAAGGAATTGTTTTCCAATCGATTTTTTTTTTTATTAGAGCTGATACTTTTGCAGGAAAGCTGAGCTTGCCCACAAAATTGTATTTTTATTAAAATGCGAACATTTGTCTTTTTCAAATCTGACTTAAACAAAGAAAGCTTATTGAAAGTATGATACTGTATTTATTTATTTACTGGCCATTTTGGAAAAGAGAACTGAATTGTGGGGGATGAAGGAAAGGTTCCCTCCTCTTTATAATGTGCTGAATGATCAAGCTGTCCCTCACCTCTGGAGAGTTTGCTGTAAAAGTCAGTTAAAACCAAATACCCAGAGGTCTTACCAGAACTGCATCAGGATGGACACACCAGGAAATCATCTTAGGCCCAAAATGAAGCTCTAAAGAAACACTGTAAAATGTAAAGGAGGCCAGTATTTATTTAGGAGGGGAAATGGGTGTGATGTGTCTGGGGAAGATGATTAAAACTTGGATTTCTGTGAATTTGAGAATGATGCCTATGAGAAATTAAATTTTGATTATGCTTTTCATATCCGTGCGGGCCCTGCTATTTTAAGTATTAATGCCTCTTGTTCTCTCCAGTGGCTGATGATTTTTTAAAAGCCCTGACTACCACCACTGAGAATACTTTTGGCATGCCTGGTGTTCATCTCCAGAGCAGAAGATGCTGTTTGAAAGAAGGGATGCCTCACGCTTACCTCATTGTTACAAATATAAGTTCCTTTTAGATTATAAAGCGTTATATTCTCATTGTAGAAACAAAACAAAGAGTTGAGAAATAAACAAGTCATTTGTTTAGGATGTAGGCATTTATACCAGGAAAAGGATTGTCAGTTCAGTATCAAAACAGGTAGGATTAGTCTGAATGTATACGATTTATATGCTTTTGCTGAGGAGGGGGTGTCATTTGAGAAACTCTGAAGGGGACTGCTTAAAAGAAAGGGATATACAATTGATTTTAATGAATTATTTGTTTGCCTGCCCTTCTCTGCCATCCTCCCAGCTTCAACCCTCTGCAGGTAGGGACCAAATTATTTTTGTTTTCCCACCTTCTAGAAGAATGCCTTGGCTTATAATTGCATTCAATAAACTTGTGTTGAACTGAATACACTTGTTTTAAGGATATGCTGAGAATTTATTACCACGTAACTTCCCAGAGTAAATAGGTCTTTCAGGTTATTTGTGCATCTGCCCAAAGGTATTATTAAGCTGTCAGCATGTGTTTCTTGGATGGAATTAAATATTTTTTTCTAGAGTTTTCTAGTTACCTTCTGGCAGAAGCTACAGAAACATGGTATGAATGGTTTGGGGGAAGATGAGTGCAGTCTTTAGCCACAGTCCCCTAGTCCAGTGGTCTTTGTGAGTCATTACCTGTAATTTGGTTGGAAGGGTGGTATTTCCAAGTTCCCTTTTCCTAGAGTTATCAGATCATCAGTCTCAGCCCCTCCTCTTGGGTGCCATTAATAACATATGTCTCCTTCACAGTTGAATCATAACCAGGAAAGTGTTGCATTTCAAAAAAAAATATTAACCTGAAGGGACTTGAGCAAATTAAAGCCTCTTGAAAAGAAGGACGGGAGAGAATAGATTTTATGAGCTGATCTAAGACACTTTAAAGAAATATGAAATTGGGGAATTGTAAGGACATTTTTAGTATCTTTTAAGGAGCAAGAAGAGAAGTGAGGAATTTTACAAAAAAAAAAAAATGTCTGTCTTCAGGAACACAGAGCCTGCTGTGTAATTTTCTAACTTTGGGAATTTGTTTTTCAGGCTTGGAAAGGCGGGTGAGATGCAGTAGTCTGGCCTATTGCATCCACCAGAGTCTAACCTACTGCATGTCAGAATTTTACAAGGGTTAAGTGGGAAATGCCTACAAAGACAATTAGGACTTTTATTTTTGTTCTCATTAATAATTTAAATCTATTTCTTTAATGGTTCAATTCAGTGACTGCCCTTGGTAAGCATTATTCTTCATGCACCTGAGAGAGCTTGTTCTATTACATAAGGGTTAGCTTTATACATATATTTTCAAAAATCCTTCCAACATGGTAAAAGAAAACACCTTTACATACGCATTAAAATGTTTAATAAAATACATGCGTGAGTCTCAGGTGTACACACCTGAGACATGTTTGCAATCGGTACATTCCTTTAACATCTTTCTTATTTCTGGGAATACTGACATTGAAAGGTAGCTGAAAGTAGAGGATAAGGGTATTTGTAAAAGAAACATCATGTTCCTGTGACCTTCTTTGGTTCTTTCCTCTTGATCCTTTTGCATGAATTGTGCAGTGAGGCTCTATCTCCGCCAGAAAACCAGGAGTTAAGGACTTCCAAAAGTATGGTGACAGGTGTACAAGAACCCTGCACTGGGCTCTGAGATGATGAATGTCAGTAGTGAGTTCTATATCAGGTCAGGTTCCTGTAATGTAAAGTTGTAACCTTTGATTTGCCTCATGAAGTAAATCCTAAAAGTAGGTATAGGTTAACTAGATTAAAATATCTAAATGCAAAACAATAAAGTGAGGTCGTAGGTAGGTAAAGTGGAGGGGATAGGGTAAGACAGGGTTCTAAACCTTGCTATTAAGAAGTAAAAGAGGCCGGGCATGGTGGCTCACGCCTGTAATCCCAGCACTTTGGGAGGCCGAGGCGGGTGGATCACGAGGTCAGGAGATCGAGACCATCCTGGCTAACACAGTGAAACCCCGTCTCTACTAAAAATACAAAAAAATTAGCCAGGCGTGGTGGCAGGCGCCTGTAGTCCCAGCTCCTCGGGAGGCTGAGGCAGGAGAATGGCGTGAACCCGGGAGGTGGAGCTTGCAGTGAGCCGAGATCGCGCCACTGCACTCCAGCCTGGGCGACAGAGCAAGACTCCGTCTCAAAAAAAAAAAAAAAAAAGAAGTAAAAGAGTATTAGTCTACACTGAAGTATTCCAAAAATGTCACAGGCTTGAATGGGAAGGAACAGTTTGGGGACTTTCCATCTTTATTTTTATACTACCATTTTTAGGGAAAATATTAGGACAAGTACACAAGATTGTGTGGTTGGCAGGATGGTAAGAAGACTATGGTAGCAACAATGATTCTCCTCCATTGTGAGGAGGGGGATCAATCCTGTAACTCTAGCCTGATTGCCCCAAACTTGAGAAAATTAAAGCTTTGTGAAGAGTGGAGGATGGAAGGAGGTATAAGAAAGTCATGAGCTAATGGAATAAATATCAACTACTCAGGAGGTCGAAGTGGGAGGATCACTTGAGCCCAGGAGTTCAAGTCCAGCCGGGGCAACATAGAGAGATCCAGTCAAAAAACAGGGAAGGAAGGAAGGAAGGAAGGAAGGAAGGAAGGAAGGAAGGAAGGAAGGAAGGAAGGAAGGAGGGAAGGAAGGAAGGAAAAAAGTTTTAAGGGAGCTTTAAATACATTTTTAGTACATCCATACACTTTTAGATTTTAGAATAGTCTTGCTTAATATACTTCAAAGATTTTCCTGGTCGCAAGACATGCTGCTGTCTCTCCTCTGACATGTGGACCCTTCATCAATAAATATTTATTTGATTAGTAAATTAATGAATTCTGAGAGCAAGAAATCACATGAAAAGAGTGGTTTGGGAAGGAAGGAAAGGTTTTACTTTTGATTATATTGCTAATCAGCTTTTCTTGTCTAACTCTTAACCTAGTTTCTTAGGTATTGGTTTTTATCTTTCTCCTTGTTCTCTTCTAATAATATTAGCATCAGTCACCACTAGCATCTGTGGAGGGATTACCATGCCAGGAATAGTGCTGAGTGCTCCATGTACATTATCTCATTGAGTCCTTTTTATACCAGTAAGAGCAAAGGCTGCCCTGAACCACCAGGTTCTATTCTTTTCCTTTTGACTCATTAAATAGGGCTGAGATAAAAGTGTGGAGGGGCCGAGTGAAGATGATAGACACTATATGCTGCCAACATGCTTAATTAACAGTTCTCAGCCACCTTGGTGTGAGGTAGGTAGTGGGCAGAGGGTAGGTCAGTGGAAGGGCTGGTGTAAGGCCGTATTCTAAACTTTCCTATCAAGAAGTGAAAGAGTGCTAGTCTACACAGAGGTGCTCCAAAAATGCTGCAGGTTCGAATGGGCAGGAACAATTTGGGAACTTTCAATCTGGAGATAATAGATTGGCTTTAGTGAACATAAAATGCTGTTTGAGTGTACATTTTTCTGAGGATATAGGGCCAAGGCATTCAATAGATTTTCTGAGGATATAGGGCCAAAGCATTCAATAGTAGACCCATGCCAGCCAAAGGTTTAACCCTCCTGCTTGAATGAGTGCTTTTTTTTTTTTTTTTTTTTTTGAGGCGGAGTCTCACTCCGTCACCCAGGCTGGAGTGCAGTGGCGTGATCTCGGCTCACTGCAACCACTGCCTTCCAGGTTCAAGTGATTCTCCCGCCTTAGCCTCCCAAGTTGCTGGGATTACAGGCACAGGCACCTACCATCATGCCTGGCTAATTTTTGTATTTTTAGTAGAGATAGGGTTTCTCCATGTTGGCCAGGTTGGTCTGAAACTCCTGATCTCAGGTGATCCTCCTACCTCGGCCTCCCAAAGTGCTGGGATTACAGGCATGAGCCACCACGCCCCGCTAACGAGTGCTTCTTAAAATCTGCATTTGACATAGAGATGGAAAGTAGAATGGTAGTTGCCAGGAGCTGGGGAAAGTAGGGGAATGGGGAAGTATTGTTTAATGGGTATAGAGTTTCAGACTTACAAGATGACAAGAATTCTGGTGATGGCTGCAAAGCAATATGAATGTACTTAATACCACTGAACTGTACACTTTAAAATGATTTAGTTGGCAAATTTTGTTATGTGTATTTTACCACAATTTTAAAAATTGAAAAAAAATCTCCATTTGAAATAATATTTAAGTGTATGCCTGGCATATAATAGGTGCTTAGTAGGTGACTGCTTGCTTACCTGTCCTGTTCTTTTGTTATCTGTAAAATGGGGATGATATTAGTACTTTATTGGCTTGTACTTCACAGGGTTGTTTGAGAGATCCAGTAAGCTAATGGACATGTAAGGACTTTCATTCATTCTACAGTCCTTTATCTGGGACCTACCAATTGTTAGGCTTTATTCTACATTCAGGAATGCTGTAATAAACAAAACAGATGTGATCTCTGTGCTGCGGACCTCACAGTTCAGGTCATGAATTTTAATGAACTGTAAAGTTCTATACTCAGAAAACTATGGAGGTAGACATGTCTCCACACGTCTGTTGAAGTACATTCTGGTCCTCCACTTTAAAATTACAGGGTTGGGCTTCATGGACCCTAATGTTCTCTGGTATCTGTTGCACATCCACACTGTGAACTCAAGAAGGGTCTGCTCTTTGTCTTTGTTATCTCTGTATCCCCAGAGTTCAGCACAGATCTCAGCTCCATCTCTGTTTATCTAACATACCGAGATCTAGCCGTAGTGGAAGTAAACCCTTTTTAAATGTGCGTATGAACTGACATATCCAGGAAGTAGTGTTACAGGTAACTTGGGTAGACAAAAGGAGCCTGGATTGTGTTGAGAGAGGTGCCAGAAGGGAACAGAGGGGTGGCTTTTTATTTTCCCGGAGCAGAAGGCTGGCTGAGCCTCTGCTCCTTACCTCCTCTCTGCAGATATAAATGACCCTGGTGATGATCCAGCAGCTGCACATCTGAAGCTTTCCCTCTTGCTTTTGTTGTATATTTTGCAGAAAAGAGTGGTGGGAGGGGTGAGGTTAATGCGTTGAGTGTGAGTAATTAGTCATTCAAACCATCGACATTTACAATGACAGGATTTGAGTGCCTACGTTATTGTGCACCGCTCTAATAGTTTATCCCTGAAATTTTCTGCCTGTATAATGTTTCTTAAAATATATCACAGAAACATAAAAGATTTAATGTAGTGCTTTGTGCAACCATTAGAGTTTGAAGTCAACTGAACCTCCTCAATGATCTATCCTGGATGCTGACTGTAATTCTGTTCTTAATTGCTATTCAAATGAGGAAAGGAGGGCAAGTCAGGGGTTTGGAACCTGGTCAGCTGCAAAGTTGGCTGTGAGACCCACACAGAATGTTTCATTAAAGTACATATGCACTCTTGAGTAACTGATATATTTATTTGCAATGAAAATTGTGCTGTTAGAATATCAAAGGCGTTAGCCTGAGGAAGCAAGTGTTCTGATTTTGCCCAGCCAGCCTCTGTACTTACTGGAGGATGTGCTTTCTACCAACACACATCTTTTCTACTCCTGTTCTGTCCCTCTGTTTCCCAAGTAGAGAGAACAGGTGTCCTGTCTTTGAGATCTATCACGTAACCTTAAAATGCTGTAGTTTCATATTCGTGCATTTAATATCTTTACATCTTGGCAACTTCTCTTATTTTCCAGGTAATGTTTTAAAATCCTCTTGGTTCATAAACGTGTTAGATTTGATTCTGATGTTTTACATTTCTAATTTTTTTTTCAGGCTGTGTTGCATCCTAAGATGCATCATTAAGACCTGTGAGGGGTTTTATTATAGGATGTATATTAACACATTTGCAAATGTTTCTCAGCTTTCAGACAGTACATTTTTATTGAGAAGACTCTCTTTGTATGTGTCCATTTGTGTGTTTTCATCAGTTCCTTCTGGATACACAAAAGGATAACTGTGTAGTAGATGCAGAGCAAAGAGAGCTCCATCTACATTGGATGAGAATGACTTGACCTAATTTATAGATGTGGTCAGCTGAAGCAGCTCAGTAGTGAACATTGTATCTCATGGCTCCTTTTAGAAGCTAGTTGGGACCAGTTGGGCTGTCTAATCTACAGATAGGACTCACCTCCTGGAGTCAACATAACTTAGGAAATCCACATAGAATGCAAGGAAGGCCACAAAGCTGATGGGGGGACTGAAATTACTTTGCTGCAAGCTTGTTACTTCATAGGCCTTCCTGGAGGAGGTGGATCTGTGAGATGTTCACGTGGACAAGTTCTGGCTTTCACCACGTGTCTGAAAACGAAAGATGAACCTGACTGTCAGGTGACGTTTATGAGTTTTGGTCCCACAGAATCTCAGCATGAAATTCTTCCACATACTCCATCACTAGCACCAAATAAGCTGCCTTAGTGTGGGATATTTTCTAGGTGTTTGTCGGGGAGCTGAAAGAAGAGTAACCTGAAAAAGGTAGAGAATAGAGAAGGGTTTCTAAAGATTGTGGGGCTGGGGGGTTTTTGCCATTAAATCAAATGTAGTAGTCGGGCCTCCTGAATGGATAAATTCTGATTTTCATGTTCATTATCGAGTTGGCAGTGCTTCTTATGTTTGTTGCCTGGACACCTGACTCAGTGAAGCAGTGAGACAACACAGCAAATGGAAGCACTGCAAAGACCCAGAAGGCCCCACAGCTTGGCAGAGCTGAAACCTGCCTCCTAGCCAGGAGTTGTGCTGATGCTCTGTAATGCCATCCCTTTAGCATGCCTCCTTCCCTGGGGACCATCTCCCTGATTCTTTTCCTGGACCCTTGCCTCGAAGGCAAAGTGGCTGAATAAGCTTTGCTGGGTACAACTTCTATCAGTCCTGAGGGGAGCTTGATTTAAGAATCTTCTCAGAAGCTTTTTGCTTTCTCCTTGCTGTCTGGACCAGCCTTCTAGAATCCTAAAGTTGACCTGAAGCCAAGAAGAAAATTCTGGTGATGGGAGAAGTGGAGCCACTTAAATTACTTACATGATGGTAAAGAATCTTAGATGCTCCCCATCTTTCTCAGTCTGCTTTATTTCCTTGGCTCCTCTTGAGCCATGTTTTCCTTTTTGTTTCATTTATCATTTGTAACCGTCAGAAGATGAAAGAATTAGAGTAACACTCACCTACGTGGGGCATGATGAGGAATAATCGTTATGATGCCTCTGGGCCCTTTGTATTTTAGACATTTAATGTACATTATCTCTCATCCTGAAGATAACCCTGCATAGCAAGCTTTTTATTCCAATTTTGCTGAAGAGGATGCTGAGGCTCAGAGTATTGAAGTAACCTGCCTCAGATCACACAGCTAATAAGTGGTAAAACTAAGTTTTTGTTTGTTTGTTTGTTTTTTGAGACGGAGTTTCACTCCTGTTGCCCAGGCTAGAGTGCAGCAGCACAATCTTGGCTCACTGCACCCTCTACCTCTCAGGTTCAAGTGATTCTCCTGCCTCAGCCACCCGAGTAGCTGGGATTACAGGCATGTACCACCACACATACACAGCTAATTTTGTATTTTCAGTAGAGACTGGGTTTCTCCATGTTGGTCAGGCTGGTCTTGAACTCCTGACCTCAGGTGATCTGCCCACCTCGGCCTCCCAAAGTGTTGGGATTACAGGTGTGAGCCACTGCACCTTGCCTAGAACTCAGATTTTAAATCACCTGTTGTCTTGACTCAAACACTCATTCCATTTTTACTATACCACTCTGCTTCAGATGAGAAAATAAACAAAAACAAAAACAAAAAATAATCTCTGAACATTGATGAGGATGTGGAGCAACTGGAACTTTCATACTCTGCTGGTGGGAATATAAATGGATACAGCCACTTTGAAATACTGTTGGCAGTATCTACTGAAGCTAAATATACATACACCCTATGATCCCAAAAATAGAATCCTAGGACTATCCCCAATAGAAATTTGTACATTTTTGTACCAAAATTTTGTACATAGTGCTCATAGCAGCATTATCTATAGTAGTTCAAAATTAGAAACAATCCAAATGTTCATCAACAGATAAATAAAATGTAATATTTCCACACAATGGAAATTGCTATAGCAGTGGGAAGAACAATGCATTGTTACATGTAACAGAGCAGATGACACTCCATACATGTGTGAAAAGGCACAAAAGAGTATGTGTTGTATGAGTCCATGTACATAAAGGTAAAAAAAATAGGTGAAACAAATCTGTGGACTAGAATTCAGAATAGTGGTTACCTTTGAGGGGTGAGGTAAATGACAGGGGTGAGAACCTGAAAAAGGCATTTGGGGTGCCAGTCATGTTCTGTATTGTGATCTGAAAGGTAGTTACCCAGTTGTGAATTGTGTTCACTTTGTAAACATTCTTTGTGTTGTACCCTTAAGATTTATACACTTTATTACATGTATGTTATAGTAAATGAAAATGCTTCCCCCCCAAATCCTCTGAGCAGGCAAATGGTAATAATAATGGAAGCTACTAGTTATCAGATGTCTGCTATGCCTTGGTTTCCTCATCTATAAGATGTAGAGAATATTAGAATATGCCTCATTGCCTTCTTGTGAGGAGACAGTGAGAGAAGTCACATTGGATGATTGGCAGAGGAACTAATAAGCATCAGTGATTGTGGTTATGTGGCCACCACTGTTCTGGTGCTTTACATAAGTCATATCACTGGATCGGTTCTTACCGCTCTGCCATACAGGTGGCATTGTTCCCATTTTTCAAATGAGGAAAATGAAGACTCTTAGGGTTTAAGTCCCTTGCCAAGGTCACACAGCTAGTAAGTGGCAGAGCATGATTTCATTTCCAAGGAGTTGATGATCAGTTTCTGAGGAGATGGAAGCCATTTTATGATGGACAAATAGAGGATGGTGTAAGACAAAATGGAAAGTTGCGAATTATGGGCTGCGTTTGGGGCCAGGAAATCCGGGTGCAGGCCTGGACTTTGCCCCCATTTTTCCATGATAACAGAGAAGTAACTGGACATCTCTGGGCTTCATCTCGAATGTGAGTGTTGAGCTAGATTTTGTTCCCTTAAGTGCCTTCTGGCTCTGCAATTTTGCAATTCTCCATGTTTGTCATCCCATACAGGGCATCTTCATGACCTGACTTCATGACCCTATTCTAGCATTTTCTCAGAACTGTCCCTGAATCTCCCTATCCTGTAAGCAGAAGTAATTGCTTCTGTATTGCATGATCATTGCCCTACACCAGCTGTTTTCCTGTCTGTGTCCTCTATAGACTATAAGCTCCCTGAGGATAGGGATTCATTCATTTCTTTATTCTCATGCATGCTACCTGGAACATTCACACCAGCCAGAAATCTTTGTTTAATTAAATATTTTAATCAAGAGAAAGTCCTTTTTGAGTAATATGTGAGTGGACAGCCTCAGGTGGTGTTGGACCTAACGTGGAGACCTAGAGAAAAGTTTGCCTCCATGTTTTTTGTTTTATTAGAAGTCTGGGAGAAACAATAACAGAATGGCTAGATTAAAAAAAAAAAGACATTAGATGACTTTGCAGCTCCCTAGCATGTACCTGTAAAATCTAAAATTTGATCAGTGATTAAGCATCAGTGAAAATTTAAACCCTTCCCATGTTGAACAACCCCACTTAATTTAATGTCATTTTATTTTATGAGATAGTTAATAAACAGGTACTGTATTTGATCTTGTGAGTGTAGTCCTCTATATTTAGCTTTTTCAGCTTTAATGGAACTATAATTTTAATCATGATTATTACTTTACATTTTAATTATAATTTGGTGTGGCTTAAGTATACATTTCTGAGAGTGATTGTGTAATGAAAACAGGAATTAGCTTTTCATTAACAAAATAATGGGAGAGTTCCTACTGCATTCTAGTCTGTGTTCAAAATCTATGGGCTGGCCTAAAAATAGAAAGGGGAGTTTAACATTTTGGTTAAAAACATGCTTCTAAATTGGCTGTGTTCACAACCCAGTCTCTTGCTCCATCTTGCTTTATCTTCTTTCTTTTCAAAAAAATAAATAAACTTTTAAAAGAGACTTTAAGGTAATTGTGTCTGACATTTCAAAAGGCTTTTTCAATTGTTTTTATTTTTATTTAGATAATTAGCACCATGGAGCCTCAGGTGTCAAATGGTCCGACATCCAATACAAGCAATGGACCCTCCAGCAACAACAGAAACTGTCCTTCTCCCATGCAAACAGGGGCAACCACAGATGACAGCAAAACCAACCTCATCGTCAACTATCTACCCCAGAATATGACCCAAGAAGAATTCAGGAGTCTCTTTGGGAGTATTGGTGAAATAGAATCCTGCAAACTTGTGAGAGACAAAATTACAGGTATGCACAGGATTTGAAGCTATGTTCTTCCATTAGATGTGCAGATCTTAGCAGAAATGCACATGTGTGATGGTGCACCTGAATGTCTATATCATGTACCCTGCATGCAAGATGGCATGGATACACAGTCATAAACTCACACTACATACACCACATAAGACCTTATTGTAGGTTGGTACTACTGGGGAACAGATGAAGATTTTGGTACATCTTCATCTTCATGTAAAATGATCCTTTGATTTTGTCTCCTTTTATTCTTAATCAGCCATTCCTTCCCTTTGTTCTATAGTTTCCAGTCCCACAACTCTGCCCTCCCTATACTATACACTAGTTTTTGTTCATGTATTCTTCTCCTCTCAATATTTGCTTCGTGTGTGCCCAATGTTCTTCCATGTGCCTGAAACAAGTGTTTTAAAGGGGGCCACTGTGGATGTGTGGACGGTTGACACAACTGCCCTCGTCCCTGGGGAGAAACAGGCCCTAAGGATAGCAGATTATTCTGGAATACAACTACTCTGCAGTAGGAGGGAGATGCTTAATGAAGATCTGCATTTGAGGTATTTTGTTTTATTTCATCTGTCTGTTCGTTTTGATGATACTCTTTGAGAAGTGAGGAAATTTTTACTTGAAAGTGAATCAACACCCTATACAACTTCAATACATGAGATTTTTAGGTTCTGATTTTCTCCTCATTGACAACTGTTCATTGAGAACCAAATGTTTGCCAGACACTGACACTATAATTCTTTGGGGGAAAGTTTCCCTATAATCTTACAGGCAGTGAGAATATTTTCTTAGAAATATATTAGGCTACATAATGATGGCAGTGAAGCTGCTACTCTCTGATACTCCACTCCTGAAATCATTCATATCCAACTTTGAATACTTGTCAGTTTTGAGTATTGACTTTTGTTTCCCTTTCTCTAGACAGTTTAATTAATCAGCAACTGTCCTAGAGTTTTTTTTTAAAAGGAAGCTGCATCATTAAAATAAGGATATACATCATCTTTATTTTAAATCAAAGAATACATTCTATATGTGTGCATGTAAATATATACATTCGTCTGTTCTCATAATTCACATGTAAATCTGTTCCCCTTATAAATTAAGTAGTTTGCAAAATCATACAACTTAAATACCACTCCTACTTTCCAAAATACAAGTCACATAACACTCCAGACGTAATTTTCTTATTTGAAAAACTGGAAGATAATGCTTGTCTCAAAGGGCTTATTGTGAGGATTAAATGAGAAACTAGATATATTGCATCTAGCACAATGGCTACTGCATAGTGGTCCCTCAGTAAATAAATCTATTATTATAAGTACAGATAGTATGCTTCAAGGAAAGTGACCAGAACAGAAAAAAAAATATCTATCAAGTTCTCCAAATAGGGCCAGGCTTTGATGATCTTGTACCAGAGCACTGGAACATCTATCCTTAAACAGAATTTCCCATACGTTCAGAAAGCCAATATTTAGATTCCTGAATAATCTTTATATAATAGGATGATAATTCAAACCAAATTAAAACCAGTTAACCATATGATTCTTCCTCCTACTCCTATATAGAAAATGTATTTTTAGTATAGCCTTACCTTCAAAATACAGACTCTGCCAGCTATATTAGTGAATATTATTAATCACCTTTTCAAAATCCCTTCAGAACTGTAGTGAGATTTTTGAGAAGTACTGATTCATGGTGTTGTTCCTTGTTTTCTAAAGACACATGTTTAAACAAGCAGATTCCTTTACTGAAAGAATGCTAATTTGGTAGTTCACCGAGTGGATTTGAATAGGAGTGACAGCTTCGAAGACAGCCTTTAATTTGGTATACAAAACCAAAATTGTCAACTTTGGTTTGTTTAGCACCCTCTCCAGCACAAGCAGAGACATACAGTAGCATCTGAGCTTAAAGAAGAAGCTTATGGGGTTGAAAGCAGAAATACAATTCAGGCATAAATTTATAATTATGCATTCTTCTTAAATTCAGGCCCAAAAAATTTTTATTTGTAGAGAGCTTATGGGAATGAGGCAGGGAAATATATAGAGAGACCAGAGATATTTGCCCTCATTTGGTAGCAGTGTTTAATAAAAGTACAACTTGTGGTTGTAAAGAGTGCTTATTAAATTCTTCATTTACACTACCTAATTAATTCTAGCATTTTAAATTAACAGTGAAACTAGTCCCTGCTGTACCATTCCATAGATGCAGCATATTTCCTCCATCCACCCGTTGTTCAGGTTTAATTGGCTATGCTAAAAGTCAGAGAAGGAGGGAGAGATAGGGCTGTGGGGAAATGGGGAAGGAGTGGGAATTGCTCTAGCGGAGGACCTCCCCGAGGCCAGCATTTGGGGTTAGGTCACAATGCAGGCTGGAAGAGGTGAGGTATATCACACCAGGCAAGTGGAGAGGCTGCAGCTGGTGGTTCAGAAGTCAGGGTAAATGACATCATGGGTATTTTTGTTGCCCTGATTTTTAACATCCTAGTCCCCCCTTTTCCTCCAACACCTCCTACAGATCTCAATGCATCTCGATCCTGTGAAGTTTACAAGGAGTTCTAAATATCCAGTGGGAGGATTGGGGGGTGGGAGGTGGCAAAGAGATAAGAATTCAAGATTAAGATTTTCCAGCCCCAACCACTCCCTAAGAGAATGTAATGGATTCCCTTAGAAGGTTCTGGCTTCTGTAATGTTAAAATCTCTTTACAGAGAGAGGAAGTGACTCTGTTGATAGCCTTACCAGCAGGCTAGATTCATCCCTGGCTGTGAATTGTCAATGAATTCTCCATTTGAGAACAGATAGAAGAAATTTGGGCGTGGACTTAAGTGTTATGTGCTGAGGACATAAACATCACCATTTATCAAGCACATCCTCTGTGCTGGATACTTGCTAAGCGCTGGACATACCCTATTTCATTTAACACAGAGAACAGCCTCCATTTTCTTAGATGAGGAAACTGAAGCTTAGTGATTTCCCCAGGCAGCACAGTTATTAGCAGGTGGTGGAGCTGGGAGTCACCCCTAGTTTCCAAAAGCATGATTTTATTTGGAGGCATGTACAGGGTAAAGACCCTGCCTAACCCCACTTCATAACCCAATGCAACATTGTGTTCTGCTGAGCAGAGGTTGCTGGGCACCCTCTGGAGAGTCTATCTAATGCACCATGGCTTTAAACAAGACTCATGTGTATAAAGGGAGGCAAAGATAACAATATTTATCATCCTCTGGGGATATAACTCAGCCTTTGTCTTCCTTCAGAGTAGAACCAAATTTACTGAAAATGCCAGTTTTAAGATACCTTGCTTTTGGACATCTCTGTTACTTATTTTCTCAGAGACATTACATTTTTCTTTTTCCAATTGGGAAAGGACACTTACCAGAATAATCCAGGTACCAGGGAGAAGAAAGGCATACCCTGAGTTGCTTTTGTGTACAGCCGTGACACATGATGGCATTGGAAGCTAAGTCTTTAGCTTTTCTTCTTCATCTACCTGCAGACTCTGCTGCTGGGGAAAAAAAAGGAAGTGGCATGTGACCCACAGAGTTCATGCAACCTAGAAACTCAGGCAAAGAACACCAAATACCTGGTAGAAATTATATTATTCCCATGGACTCCAAGGAGTTGATTTAGTTTCTTATTTTTTTGTTTTGTTACCATTTTGGTTTTGGTTTTGTTTTGTAAACATTGAGATTGCCTTACTGAATCCAAGTTCCTATGTGATCAGTATTTTAGGGGAGAAAACATGTGGCTTGACCAAGGCAAGGTTAGGTGGCTCAGGATGTGTCTTGAAACCAGCAGAGCTGAATTATTATTATTATTTCTTTGCCTTTTTTGCATTTTTATAAGTGTTTATCTTGTTACCACCCCAAAACAAATAAGGAAAGGAAAAAAAAGGAAAAATCTCTAGAAAGAAATTAGGCCGGGCGCAGTGACTCACACCTGGAATCCCAGCAGTTTGGGAGGCCAAGGCAGGTGGGTCACTTGAGGTCAGGAGTTTAAGACCAGCCTGGCCAACACGGTGAAACCCCGTCTCTACTAAAAATACAAAAATTAGCTAGGCGTGGTTGTGGGCGCCTGTAATCCCAGCTACTTGGGAGGCTGAGGCAGGAGAATTGCTTGAACCTGGGAGGCGGAGGTTGCATTGAGCTGAGATTGCGCTCCAGCCTGGGTGACAAGTATGAAACTCTGTCTCAAAAAACAAAACAAAAAAAAGGAATCAGTGTAAGACAACAAACAATTTTGACCTGCCTATTTACATTGTGTGATTATTTGCATCACAGTGATAAAAAAAGAATTATATTTTTACTTCGTGTCACTCTCTGTGTATCCATGCAGTGTCCTTTTTTTTTGTGAGATGAAGTCTCACTCTGTTGCCCAGGCTGGAGTGCAGTGGTGCGATCTCAGCTCACTGCAACCTCCACCTCCTGGGTTCAAGTGATTCTCCTGCCTCAGCCTCCTGAGTAACTGGGACTACAGGCACCCGCCACCACGCCCGGCTAATTTTTGTATTTTTAGTAGAGACAGGGTTTCACCATATTGGCCAGGCTGGTCTCAAACTCCTGACCTTGTGATCTGCCTGCCTCAGCCTCCCAACGTGCTGGGATTACAGGCATGAGCCACTGTGCCTGGCCACAGTGTACTTTTTAAGAGTAGTTTTCTATTCATTTCAGGTGAGTGTGAGCTCTGAAGGGGAGTTTTTGAGGACAGGACAGACCAAACTGAACATTATCAATAACAAAACTGAATCTATTAAGAGACAAGTATATGGAACATGCTATTAATACGTAAGTGCTATAGGTGGTTGGAAGAGGTGAGGTTGGTGTTAGCTAGAGCTGTTGGGGAAAGTTTAAAAGATAGGGTAAGGATTTAGGTAGAGGAAAGATAGGCAAAGGAATGGAGCTAAAATTTTAGTCAAAGAACAAAAGCATTTTTTATTCCTCTGTGCTTTGGACAAAAGAAGTAGGGCTGGAACGTGTCTCTTTGGAGGCAGTGGTCTAATATGAAGCAGCTTGGTCAAATGAAGTTAAGCATACCAAAAAATTAAGTCAGTTAGAGTTGTACCCCAATGGACAAAGACAACATTTCCTAAACACCACTTCCAATCCATGTCTTCATTTCTTCCTTTATAATACATCGCTTTGGTTTAATTAATATCATTTAGTGGAAAAAGAATAAGGCCAAATAAATAACCTTCACTACTGTAGGCAAGAGGGTGAATATATTGCTGCTGCCTTTGTATCTGAATTTACAACTCTAATTAAAGGAACCAGCTCAGTTTTGATGCAGTAACACTGGGTAACTTGTGTTCTTTCTTGAATTTCTGAAAGTGCTAACAATCCTGTGTGTGTCTCTCTCAGTAGGTGAGATGTGGGAAATGGACCACAGCAGTGGCCACAGTATCTATTACAGTATCTAGGCTTTGAGTCATGACAGAGTACAGTCTATTGGGTTGAAGAGGAGAGGGGAGTGAGGGTTCTGGATTGTTTTAATGTACCTTAAATACTTTCATGTACTGGACTTATAGGAACACTATGGGAATTTGGTTGAATTTTACTTCTGAGATAACTGTATGAACAATAAAAGGCTCTGAAAAAGCGTAAGATATAAAAATTCCTTGAACTCACTCCCAAAATGTGAATTCAGCCCCAAGGTGAGTTTATTGGCATAATTTCTTACAACACCCAGCAGACATATAAGAATAACTGCAGCAGCGTTTATTTTTTGTGTGTGCCTTAATGTGTTTAGTGGGCACTATAATAATGCTTTAAATATAGTAGCTTATTTAAATAATAAATCAAGCTATCTTGGAGAATCGTAATGGCCAATGCTTTTAAGTACTTACTATGTGCCAAGCATTGTGCTGAGATCAGTAGACGGAGTCTCACATAATCCTCAAGATGGCCATTTTACAGATGCAGAAATTTGAAATTAGGAGCAGTTGAATTACTTGCCAACGTGACTTAGCTTCCAAGTTAAGGGAGCTGGTACTTGAACCCAGCACTGTCTAATTGTGAATTGTCAAATTTATACTTTATCTCTGGCAGTTTCCCCCAAAATACTAAACTGACTCCTCCCCTTTACAAACCAACTCAGCTTGTATACCTAGGGAATGAAATTTTTGAATACAGGGAAAACATAATTAGAGCTCAGAATCTTTTGTTTTGGAAAATAGCACACCGTGCATTAAAAAGATAAATTTTTGGTATTAAACAGGTCACTGCTTAGCTAAACAAAGAAGACTAGACTTGGAGTGGTTTTTTCACTTCTGATATTCTCTTTTCATAAAATACTCTTCAATATATTCACCTTTTCTTTATTGTGCAAACACTGTATTGAAATGGATGCTGCCTACAATTTAAGCATAATAAAAACCCAGCCTCATTTAGGCATATCCAAGAAAATCCCAAGATATTGATTAGCTAAATGAACTTTTCTACATGCACATAAGACGGAGAGTGATTAGTGTTGGGAAGAGTACAGCAAATGGTAGCATTTATCAGCATATTTTGCTGCTGATTTGGAAAATGTGCTTAGTACGACGTGATGTATCTCCTGATTTCAGAGGAAAATCAGGCAGACTTGCATCTGTCATTTTATTTATCACCTCCCTGCAGTCATACATATTCTACAAAGAAGAATAAAAGAGTTTTGATTTGTTGACTCTGGAAGGGGGTTGGTTATTGTTGGAGGTGAGTGGAAAATTTTTAGGTATGGAGAAGATTTGGCAGCCTAATGGGGTTACAAAACAGGAGAATTGGAGTCTGCCTTATTAAGGGGAACTTGAAGAACGTCAGAACATGAAGTGCAAACAGTAAACCATGTAATCATTGTGCTTCTTACACACTCATCAAGGGGAATCAGAGACTTTCCATCCTTTCTAATTAGGGCAGGTTGGCAGTTGAGTGGAGCTGTGAGGTTTAGGGTTTGTGCAGGTACATTATGCATCTTCCAACACAATTTTTTCCCAGGATGGCAGTAGTCAGGATTACAGACCAAGTATGGTTTCCTTTTGCCTCCTGGCTGTGTTCCCCTTCATCTTACCTTCCAAATCAGACAGTTCTGCCCTGCTTCCGAACTCAGATAACCGTAGGAAAGTATTCTCACATCCCAGGAGAGATGTCTCAAAGGATTTTTACCTAGGATGTGAATCAGGCTGGGTATTTTAAGAATTTTCTATTTCTGTACTTTAGCTGACTGTTTGGTTCGTAAGACCAATTCCCCGTTCACGCAGCGTTCTCTTCTTCCCCCAACACACACACACACCCCCACACATTCACTCACTCACTCCTCCCTTCTCTGTAGAATGGCCTGGTTGATTGAGACTAGGAACTAAGGAGGAAGGTAATGTCAAACTGAAATTTCCACACATTATCTAAAAATGTAATTCATCAGCTTCAGGGTAGGAGGAAAGTGCTTTCTGAAATGTGTTAATGGGAAATTCATTTTCTTCTTGTCTTCTGTGAGGTGTAGTAGTGGTGATTTCTTTTTTCAATCTGCCCCCTCGCCCCCATTCCACATCTCTCTGACTGCTCTTAACTGATAAACTCTGTATCTGTGTTTATTCCTCGTAATAACTAAAGATCTTTAAGTTGCTTTTTCATTTTTTCTACAGTCCCAAAATTGAGCTTTGATAAGAGAAGATATTTCTAGTTTGGAGAGAAGATAAAATTCAGATAGAGATCATATATTTGTATAAGGTTTTTACATTTGTAAAACATTTTCAATCAACCAACAGTATTTATTTAGTGTCTACTCTCTCAGACCAAATAGATATTATTCCTTTTCCTTCCCTTCTCTGAAATTCTGTATCACAGTCTGTGAGGAGGTCAAAATGGATAAGACATAGTTTGTGCCCATGTGTTGCTACAGGACCAATAAGCCAGGGAAACCAGAACAAATGACAGCCCTTCATGAAAGTCTGGAAGTGACGGGGAGCTGGCTGCTTATTATGCATATTAACTACACATCTACCTTTGCCGTTTTGTGGGTGGGGGCAAGAGGGAAGTGGCGGTTGTTTTGTTTTGTTCTTCGCCAAGGCCCAATCTTACCTTTCCTTGGTCCTGGCTATTAATGTCATTGGAAGGATAGTGAAAAAGGATTCATAATGATACAATGAAGTTGGAGGTTTGATGGAATGCCTACTGTGTGTCAGCTACAGTGCTAGGCATATTATAGATGTTATCTCATTAAAGCTTTGTATCAGTTTTGCCTGATCAGTGATTTTAGTCCCATTTCGCAGATGCAGAACCCAAGACCTAGAATTAGTCAGCTGGTGAGTGGGGTTAGGGCATCTGACTGCAAAGTCTATGGTCTTTCTGTTACCTTACCACTCTGTCTGTGCTGAATGAAGACAACATCAGTTATGGGTGTTCAAAGGAGAAAAAGATGACAATAGATTGATTCTCAAAGCAAGTGTCAAAGAAAAGCGAACCTTCGACTTGGCCCTGAATTTGGTAGAGATTAGATTGTAGGAGACCAGTCCATGCAGAGGAGGCAGCTGAGCCAAGCTTCAGAGACGTTGTTATGGAATGAATGTTTATGTCCCCCCAAAATTCTTATGTTGAAGTTCTAACCCCCAATGTAATAGTTTTTGGAGATAGGGCCTCTGCGGAAGTAATTAAGGTTAAATGAGGCCGTAATGGTAGATCCCTGATCTGATAGGATTAGTGATCTTATAAGAAGAAGAAGAGAGACTGGAATTTTCTCCATACGCATGAAACAAGCAAGAAGGCAGCTATCTGCAAGCCAGAAAAAGAGCCTTCACTGGAACCCAACCATGCTAGCACCCTGATCTTGGATTTCCAGACTCCAGAACTGTGAGAAAATAAATTTCTGTTGTTTAAGCCACCCAGTCTGTGATATTTTCTTATGGTAGCCCAAGCTGCCTAATACAGACATCTTCAAGAGATAATGAATAGAACAGGCAGGACTACTCTGTTGGGTAAGTGGGGATACCACTTTTGTGTCAGTGAAATATCTGAAGCTCAGAGATGTTAAATAATTTATCCAAGGTCACAGTTAATAAGTGGTGGAGCTGATATTTGAACCCAAGTCTGATTCTGAGGTCTGCATTCCTTCTACTTTGCTAGTAACTAACTCTACCTAACACAGAAGGAAGTCGACAGCTTTCAGACTTCCCATGGCGTCTGTGATCTGAGAATCATTATTTATCTCTCTGAGGTGATGTACCCGTTTACTCAGTGACTTGCTTTCCACCTACTTAAAGTTCTTGCGGATTTCTAAGTTGAGTTTTCTGCATGTCCCTCATTTTGTAGTTGAATGTCTGGTGAGATACATGGCCTCATAAACACAAAGTGGATACAGCTAACTAAGGTAATAACTCTAATTCCTATGGCCGCTAATGGAATTTCTCATCACAAACATCTGGAATCAGATTAAATAATTTTATTGGTGGTATAAGCATAAAATGTACACTTAGCAATCCCTGATAGTTGCCCTTTGTGTTTGTTTTCAGAGGCTTTTATACTCAGTACTGCCTTTGACGAGTCAAGAGCACTTGGCTTCTTATTTGTCTTGCTCTTTCTTCCTCTCTTTTCTTTGCCTGGTTTGTTGTTGTTGTTATATTTTGTGTGTGTGTGTGTGTTTGTCCTGCTTCCTCTTTCTGCCTTCTTGTTTTTTGACATGTCACTTTGATCCAAAAAGGATTTTCATTGACTTATTCAATAGTATGGAAAAAACTAAAATTGAAATAGCCATCAATTTTTTAAAAAAACAAAATAGAAGGAAATGGATATAGAATGGTAAAAGGAGACCAGAGGAAAATTAGTAAATTAATTGTGGTTAAGTGACTCAAATGGACCACCTAGTTTGAGTTTTCTTTACATCAATGAAATGAATGGTGACAACTTTGGTTCCTTTCTCAAGTGGTTACCAGAATCCCAACCCCACACCCTCTCCCATCACTGGCCCTGTAGCCCTTTCTCTGGAGACAGGCCTCTGATTGCAGAGACACTTGCCCACTATAATGCGGGATTGGATAGAAAGCCTGAAATCACATACATGGAATTTTCCTCATCTTTCTTGCCTGGGTCCATTTTGGATTGATTGACTTGCTTTTTATGGCTAGGGCAGGCAGTAACACAGAGAAGCTGCCTGAGTGGAGTTTTTGTTTTTATTAACATAAGGTATAAACAATGTGCCCTATGGAGGATGTGTTCTGAAGCAGGCCTTCCTTGCCTGCTGCCCTGAACTGAGGTATTACTGAGGTATTACTGCTTTCTGAGTCACTTCAGTCTTTCCTCTCCCTTCAGGCCCCAAGGCTGGACATGCAGGAAGTTCAGTTTTCAGCTTCCGTCTTTCTGGTGAGGGTTTCTGCAGTGAGTTCTGTCTGGTTTCTCATTACGCAGAGCCCTGAGCTGGACAACAAACAGGAAACTCAAATGTCACTCTCATATCCTGGTCCTAACTATGGAAACTGGAACTAGTCCTCAGCTACCTTTGCTCTTACCAGTGCCCCTCACCAGTCAATGGACACAGATCACCCTCTAAGTACGAGAGAGAGACAGCACTACCCAAGAGCTCCACACACCCCAGCACACACACACATCCCCCAAACACTTTTCTGGCATGTGTGTGCACACACAGGCACACACACACACACATCCCCCAAACACTTTTCTGGCACGCATGTGCGCACGCAGGCACGCACACACACACATCCCCTAAACACTTTCTGGTCAGAAATACCAAACCCAGTGCATCAGACTAACCAGAATTGAGACAGACTTCACTGAAAGTCCTGCCTTGCCTTCCCCACCCCCATACTTGATAGATGTATTTGAAACCTTATGTAAGTCGTGTTATCCCTTTGGATCTCCATTTCCTCAATATACAGTAGAGAAGATAAATTTTAACTCTACCTTCTTTGGATGGTACTTGTGAATTCAAACCAGGTGATACATGTGAAGGCACTTTGTAAACGAAAGCAATCTATAAATGGGTTGCTCCTATCTCATGACTCCTAACCACTTCTCATCAAGGGTGTTAGCCCTGGGCCAACAGATGGATAAAGGAGGAGGAGAGGGAAGGTGGATGTCTGTTCCTGGTTCAATCCTAGGTTATGTAATTCCAAGTAGGAAGTAAGAGATGGCATCTGAGAAGGCAGGAGAATAGAATGGAAACTTACATTTACTAAGCACCTGCTAGATGCCAGATGTTAGATGTCACCTTATATTTATCTCATTTAATCTTGACCACATCTACAGTAGGTGGACATTAGTGACTCCCTTATTTAGACAAGGAAACCAAGGTTCTTGAAGTTTAACGTGACTAGCCTAAGGTCACACAGCAAGCAAGTGGCCAAGCCGGCTGCATACCCATGTCCGTCTGCCAGCTGGGACGAGAGACCTTCACAAGAGAGGGTTTCCCACATTCTTGCTGTTTCATCCTGAGTCATGAATGCGGCTGTAGGTTGTATTCCAGTAAGCCTCAGGAATAGCTGCAGAAATAATGAACACCAATTTCAGTGGTTCTGGAAGATTGTAAATGAAAGCCTTTAGTTCAATAAGATGCTCCTCCATTTACAATGGGATTATATCCTGATACAACATCATAAATTGAAAATATCGTAAGTTGAAAATGCATTTAATACTCTGATAAACCCATTGTAAAGTCAAGAAGTCATCATAAATCCAACCATTGTAAGTCGGGGACGGTCTATAGTTGAATATGTCAGGATAATTTCTGAGATTTTTTTTTTTAATTAGGCCACTTCTATGAGTGGTAACATGATAAAGTGGAAGGATCCACTAAGTTCTTGTTCTCGGGCTAGCTATGGGACTTTTGGTGGATCAAGCCATTCTGTGCCTCGGTTTGTTGTGCATAAAATGGAGATAATACTGACTTTTCGCACTTTTCTGTATGTTGTGAGATCAGATGATTTGCTAATGTGCTGGTAAATTCAGGATATTACTGTGGTCACCTATAAGGACATTGTAAGCAGGGGATTTATGAGGGTAAAACAAACACTTAAACCCCCTGTGATAAGCTATCTTTCCTTCCTAGTCTGCCTTCCAGATGTTTTGTTCAGTTATCTACGTACATCTCAACAAAAGCTGATTAACTCTCTTAGACATCAGTGTCTAACTGTTATTAATGCTCAAGCTGATCAAATTACAATGCCACAGATCCTACTTGTGCTGTTAATATTAGATTTTGGATTCCGGTCTATAATGAATGATTTTTCCTCCATGCATTGGGAAAATTGGTTAGCAGAGTTCATAAGAAAGTTTAATTAGCAGGCTGTTTGTGAAAATAGCGGCTGTGAGTCATCATTCAGAATGAACTAACATTTCTCAGGCTTGAATTTGTTCTTCTGTTCCTTGAGCAGCCACATAGGATCCTTGTGTTTGGGAAGCTGGTGTCCACATGTTGCCCATTTGAATGGCACCATGTAATAAACTAATGACCAAAACATCAGATTTTAAAAACCAGAGAGGAAGAGGAGGTATAGGGTGTTCGTATATATAGATATGTGTATCTGTGTCTGCTAAGGGAATATTTTAGGCCTAAGCTAATCCAGCACTGTGCTAGACAGGATAGTCTAGTGATTAAGAGCTAGACTGCCTGTATCTACATCTCTGCCTTATCATTTACTAGCTGTGTAACAGGCAAATTCTTAACTTATCTGGGCCTCAGGTTTATCATTTATAAAATAGGATATTGATAGGATTCTTGTGAACATTAATTTATGTAAACTACCCAGAACAACACCTGGCATGTAGTAATATAATTCTTACAGGAGTTCTGTGAGATGTAGGTATTATTAGCCCCATTTTATGGATGAGGAAACAGCTGTGTGATCTTGGATAAGAAAGTAGCTTATCTAAGATCACACAGCTTCTAAGTGGCAAAGTTGAACCAATGTTCATTTGACTCCAAAGCCTCTGTTTGTATTTACTATACTGTACTAGCTTCCAGGGTCATATGCCTAGATCATTAAGTGTAGATACTCTGTGTGTGTGTGTGTCTGCATGTGTGTATGTGTGTACCTATGAGAGTTTGCTCCTGCTTGACTATCCATACAGCCACACACACAATTGTTTTGCATATTTTTCCTTGGATCTTTGGTTCTCCTAGTGAAACTTTGGGAGCTCACTGCTGACTACTCACACAGTGAGCTAGAACCAGACTTGTACAACTTGTACCAACGTGAAAATGTGTCTTCAGATGTCTGACTCCCCTCCCCACTATGCAATTCTGTCCTGTGTCTAGATTATCCCAGAAGCAAGACTGTGTGATGTCATCTGAGAAGCCAAATCATAGACTGTCACAGTGAAAAGAGACCTTGAAAGTACTCCATGGCAGCCGGGCCCAGTGGCTCACCCCTGTAATCCCAGCACTTTGGGAGTCCAAGGCGGGTGGATCACGAGGTCAGGAGTTTAAGACTAGCCTGGCCAAAATGGTCAAACTCCATCTCTACTAAAAATACAAAAAAAGCCGGGTGTGGTGGCGGGCGCCTGTAATCCCAGCTATTCGGGAGGCTGAGGCAGAGAATTGCTTGAACCCAGGAGGCAGAGGTTGCAGCAGTGAGCCGAGATTGTGCCACTGCACTCCAGCCTGGATGACAGAGCAAGACTCCTTCTCAAAAAACAAAAAAAAAAAAAAAAGAAAAAGAAATACTCTGTGGCTTGGTCTTATTTTCAACTGGCCCGATTGTTATCTCAGGAACTATAGTTCAGGTTTGGGGACCAGATCCCCTACCTTAAGTAAAAATCTTGAGACAGTATTCAGTCCTGTTTCAAATGGTAATATTCATTTGAGAATTCCATCTAAAAATCTTTCCCAAAGGTGCTTAATTGATAATGTTTTTTAAAAGGGGTTCTGTGACCAAATGAGTTTGAAAAACTGAAGTGAACCAAGTTTAAAAGGGATTTCTTGGCGGGGCATGGTGCCTCATGCCTGTAATCTTGGCACTGTGGGAGGCTGAGGCAGGCGGATCACTTGAGGTCAAGAGTTCGAGGCCAGCCTGGCCAACATGGTGAAACCCCATCTCTACTAAAAACACAAAAAATTAGCTGGGCTTGGTGGTGGGCACCTGTAATATCAGCTACTCGGGAGACTGAGGCACGAGAATCACTTGAACCTGAGAGGCAGAGGTTGCAGTGAGCTGAGATCGCACCACTGCACTCCAGCATGGGTGATGGAGCGAGATTCCGTCTCAAAAAAAAATGGGGGGCTCTTTTTATCATTACTTCTCTGAACCTGTGCTAACATGACGTAAAAAGGAATGGCATAATATGGAGCATTACCCAAGGAACCTTTTTCCCCCTGGCATTTTGTATACTCTCCTTTCCAAGCCAGGAGAGAAGAATGGAGGTCCTTGGAGGATAAATTTGAGGGTGGGAGACAAGGAGGCAGTTTGCAACAGTTCCTACATGATGACTTCATTTATTTCATTAAGAAAGAGGGGAGATCTGCTGCTGCCCCGGGGTGGGCAAGTAAAAGCGTTGGTGTCCTGGGAAAGTCTCACCTACTCCCAGGAGGAACAGAAAATGATGCCATATGGATCCAAACTCTAGCATCAGCACAGTCCCATCTCACACTAGGCATTTTTTTGAAAATTACTGAGTACTGAGCACATTCTGGGTATGATTCAAACCGTGGGTTCATTTGGTGTCCTGACTGTCAGGATGACATTTCATTTTCCATTGCCTGGAAGAGCTCAGCCATTAGAAGGTCTTCATATTTTGCACTCTCACTCGTATTCCTGGGCACTCCTTCATTTTCACATCTGCCAGGTACTTGACTCCATGTAATGAAGCTGGTCATTCTTGCTTGGTGTAGCCATTCCCCCAAGAATCCCCAGCTTTTTAGAAAATCAAAGAAGATGACGTTCCCCCTCAATTTCTACCCTAAAGACCTATTTCTGCATGAGTTGTTCTCGGGTTTTTATGTCTTTATTTTGCCTTATTTCCTACCTGCAAGTTAAATAGCAATGAAAAGGGAAAACACACTTTTGTTTCTTGTTTTTTTTCCTCTTCATGGATTTGGGAATTTCTTTCTTTTTAAACATTTGTTGAAATCAAACTAAGATGTTAGAACATGGTGGTGAGCTTCATGCCTGGCACTTTAGTATCAGCAAACTCCTTGATGATAAGGACAGAGGTGTCCATTTCTGCATTTCACACAGATATTAGTGGTAGATCCAAGGCCAGAGAACACCTTAGCATTATTTCAGAAAGGACACGCTGACAGAGGTTTTCAAAGTCCTTCAGCTAACATTTGGCATCCTGACTTATCTCTGTATGGACAAGTTATTTATCTCATCTCCTTGAGTGAGAGCCATAAATGTCTTTTACTTTGAATAAGGCAGTTTTAATGGATTTATATTCAGTTAATGTTTATGAAGTATTACTCTGTGCCAAGCCCTCTCACATAACTTATCCCTTTTGATCTAAATCCCAACATGATATCAGGAGCTTCTACATGCCCTTTGTAAGAATGGTGTCTGGTGGGAGTTTTAGAAGCCATTGTCTTAGTGTTAAATATAGCAGTTCCTTTCATGCACAGACATTTCACCCACAGAAAGTCTCATTTTGCCCAAAGGCTAATTACAGTGTATGTAATTAGTATTAACCTGATAATTTTTTCTACCTCTTCCTCTTTTGTTGCTAAACCCTCGTGGTTAACATCAGCTGCATTGCCGGAATCACCTGTTGGTTTGCATCCACTCTGGGTGGAATGTCTTGTCTATCTGACACCCAGACCTTTGTTTCATGTGAGAGTAAGCCAACCAAGAATTAAGAATTCTGGTTCATTTTTCTGGCTAGCTGGGAGTTTGCCAAAATCATCCTCTTTTTTTTTCAACCCTTGTTAAAAATATTTTTAAATGTGTGACTATTCTTTTCTGTCTTGTAAGAATAGTCTGAACATAATTTAATTTAATGTTGCTTCGATTAAGAATCTTTCATTGCCCCAGGGTCATCAGTCTGAATATTCCTTCTTTTTGTATGATAAATGCTGAAGGTGAGATAGTTGTCACTGAGGCTTCTATTGTCCTAGTGGACTACTTAGAATATCTTTTCCTTTTCAGTTTTTTTTTAACTAAGTACTTGATACCAGCTTTTTATCTTACAAATTTCCTTTCTTTTCTGAACAAACAGAAGAAAAATCAGGTTCAGATTAGTTCAGTTTTTCGTTTATTGAGGTGTATTTTTGAAATGTGTATTTAAAGATCTGTCATTTGGAGCAATTTATTTTATATAACAATCCAAAAGGGTGGGGAAGTGGAAGACAAGAAAATACCTCCTTTGAGAAATAGTTGGTTGGCCTTTCTTTTGTTTGTTTTTTTGAGACAGGGTCTTCCTCTGCCACGCAGCCTGGAGTGCAAGGGCAGCATCGTGGCTCCCTGCACCTCCTCCTCCCAGGCCCAAGCAATCCTCCTGCCTCAGCCTCCCAAAGTGCTGGGATTATACGTGTGAGCCACTGCGCCCAGCAGTTGGCCTTTCTTAATGAATAGTGTAGCTTTGTAATTGGTCTTTCCGCTTTTGGGACTGCTAGAAATGAATGTATATAGTCTGTGCATTTTCATGTTCAGAGACATCATTTTACATCTGTGTGAACAATTTGGCTATCTTCTCTGAAATCAGAAACTCTATTAAAGGCCTGTGTGGGCTTTGGAGCTGGATGGATATTCAGATCTTGGAATCTGAGGCCTCCTTGATTATAAATTGCAATGATAATGCTTACCTTGTTGGATTGCTTTAGACAATAGATGAAATGATAGAAATAAAATGTTTAGTATACTGACTGGCACTCAAAAAATGATAACTTTTTTTTTACCATTCGTTCACTTATTGAATTCATTCATTCATCCATCCATTCAACATAGATTTCTTGAAAATCTACTATGTAACAGACATTGGTCATAACAAGATCCATGTGGGTCATAATAAGACTCACACCCCGCCCCCCCACCCTTAAGGAACTTAGGGTCTATTGAGAAATACATTCAGTTCAACAAGCTTATATTAAATACCTACAGTAGGCGAGGCACTTTGCTTGTTGCCATCTTGATGCCACATGATGAGTACAAACATCTACTTAGGAAGCCAGAATATACCCTCTGGAAATAACCAAGGACTGGCCCAAGGTAATTTTAAATACTTTGGGAATTCAAAATAAGGGAGACTAGGTCCTGGGTTTGTTGTTGTTGTGTTGATGTTATTTTGAGACAGAGTCTTGCTGTGATGCCCAGGCTGGAGTGCAGTGGTGTGATCTCGGCTCACTGCAACCTCTGCCTCCCGGGTTCAAGTGAATCTCCTGCCTCAGCCACCCAAGTAGCTGGGACCACAGACACATGCCACCACGCCCAGCTAATTTTTGTACTTTTTGTAGAGACAGGGTTTTGCTATGTTGGTCAGGCTGGTCTCAAACCCTTGACCTCAAGTGATCCACCTGCCTTGGCCCCCCAAAGTGCTGGGATTACTGGCGTGAGCCACTGTGCCCAGCCAGTCCTGTTTTTTTAAACAATATTGTTGGCAGAGGGCAGACACACTCAAAATTACAGATGCTTAAATGCTTCCTGAATCTCTGCCAGAGAGATAAGGAGATCTCATATACACATATGAGGATGGATTCAACTTAGAAATGGTATTGACAGTACAGGTTGACATCAACAAGTGGAAGTGATGACTATAAATTTCGTGACAGTTCTTTCTTCTCAAGGAATGGGTGCTCATTGTGTCCTCTCCTTCTGGAATGCCCTACTATACCTGTTGCCCTTGACTGCCTATTGCCTAGCTGTCTCCTGTCAATTTTTTCAAATTAGTCTCAATTCAGGTATCACATCCTCCAGAAAGCCCTCTCTCATCTCACTATTGTAACACTTAACAATACTCTACTATCACTGATAATTCATGAGTCTGACTTTTCTACTAGATCATGAGCTCCTTGCTTCTTTCTTGGTCCTCAGTTTCCACATCTGTAGTAGGGATTTGAAGATGGCTGATACTAAAGTCTTTTCCAAGATTGTCATTCTATGATTCACCAGATCCAGTTTGAAAGGCACAGCCAAGTTAGGGGATGGGAATGGGATACTTTGGGATATATATTGGAATTAAATGGGAGAACAAAGACTTGGAGTTGGTACTAGAAAACCCATGCTCTCTCGCCAGGTGCAGTGGCTCACGCCTGTAATACCAGCACTTTGGGAGGTTGAGGCGGGCAGATCACTTGAGGCCAGAAGTTCGAGACCAGCCTGGCCAACATGGCAAAATCTCGTCTCTACTAAAAATACAAAAATTAGCCGGGAGTGGTGGTGCATGCCTGTAACCCCAGCTACTCGGGAGGCTAAGGCATGAGAATTGCTTGAATACAGGAAGCAGAGGTTGCGGTCAGCCGATATCATGCCACTGCTCCCTAGCCTAGGTGACAGAGTGAGATTCAGTCTCAAAAAGCAAACAAACAAACAACCCAAACAAACAACCGCATGCTGTCTCAAAGTCTCAGGCATACTATGCTAATGTCAGGTATTTAGCATAAAAATGAGCACATATTCAAGAAACCAGGGCACAGCAGAAAGTGCACTGGCTCTAGAGTCAGATGGACCTAGCCACTATTTTCTAGACAAGAAAGCTGCTTCTCCCTCTGGGCCGTAATGGGCCTTAATTTCCCCTTCAGTAAAACAGATATCAAAATACCTGCTTCAGAGGGTTGTAAACATTATGTAAGTAATGATGTAAGTGAAGTGCTTGGCCCATAATGGGTGCTCAAAAAATATTCGCTATTATTTTTATTTTCTCAGTTAGAAATAAGTATAAACTGAAACCCACTATGAGCATTGAGTCTAAAATAAATATAATTTAGAACCTTTGAAGGGATCTTATGGGTCAGTCTTACTGACTGCTCTAGCATCCTCGGACAAATAGTAGGCTTCTGTTTGCACATGTCTAGGCATGGGGCTCTCACCACCTCACAAGGCAGCCCATCCCTTAAAAAAGCAATATTAGAAAGTTATCCTTTTATAAAGGCAAAAATCTGTTCCCTAATTTTCTTCCACTGCCTGACTCTCATTCTCTCCTTCGGGGCCCCACATAGCAAGTCTACCCTTATTTTCCCATCATGACCTTTCAAAATATTAGAAGGGGCTTTGAGGTCAGGCACAGTGGTGCGTGCCAGTGCTTTGGGAAGCCTAGGTGGAAGGATTGCTTGAGGCCAGGAGTTCAAGACCAGCCTGGGCAACACAGCAATACAATATAAAAAATAAAAGAAAGGGCTTTGGATACCTCTAGAGTCTTCTCTCCTTCAAACTAAATGCCCACAGGTCTTTCACATGTGTCTTATGGGATCGGGTTCTGCTTACCAACTTCCAATGGACATGGGTAATGCTCTGGTGAAAAAAAGATTTTGCTGCTTTTACCGGTCCTTTTATGTTTGGTATTTGGGAGACTGAAGGTAGGTAGTTAAGAGAATGTAAATATCCATGTGAATAGATAATATTCATTAGTTTACCCAACAAACATTTACTGGATCTCCAATAATGTCATGGGCCCTTTGTTAGTTCCTGGGGGAACTGAAATGAATAAAGCAGCATCTTGTTCCCATGTTGTTCCCTGTCTAGTGGGGAACAGAGACACATTACAAGACAGTTTTCAAAGGATGTGTCAGTGAGAATGTTCACCTGATCTGCAAGACTGAGGGGAGGGGGCCGCTGTAGTTTTTTCATACATGTCTTATTCAGCAGCATGGTAATTCAGATTGAAGAAACTAAGGGTGCCCCTTTCCTCTTTTCAGTCATTTGACAAGCATGATGATGGATTGCCCTCACATTCACTTGTGCCACTGCTCCAACATGCCAAGCACATTCCTGCTTCAGGGCGTTTGCACATGAGATTCCTTCTTCCTGGAATGCCCTTTTCTCTGATAGAAGTGACTGTCTACCACCCTTCAATCACCCCAGCCCTTTCCCTCAGATCTCTGCTCTAACATCACGTTAGCAGTCAGGTCTTACTTGACCATCTGTATTAGTGAGGGTTCTCTAGAAGGACAAGAACTAACAGGATATATATATATATATATATATATATATATACACACACACACACACACACTCACATATACATATAGGTATATGTATATACATATATACTATGTATACATATAGGTATATGTATATACATATATACTATGTATACATATAGGTATATGTATATACATATATACTATGTATACATATAGGTATATGTATATACATACATATACATATACACACACATACACATATATGTGTATGTATACATATATACATATATACGTATGTATATGTATACATATATATGCATTCTTATATATATATATGTATATATACGTGTGTATATATGTATATGTGTGTATACATATATATGTATACGTGTATATATGTATATATACGTATATACATGTATATATACGTATGCATGTATATATATACACGTATACATACGCATGTATGTATATATACATATATGTATATACATATATACTTATATACGTATACGTATACGTATATGTATATATGTGTGTATGTATACATACATATGTGTATATACGTGTGTATATATGTATATATGTGTGTATATATGTGTATATGTGTATATGTGTGTGTGTATATATATGTGTGTGTATATATATAAGGGGGAGTTTATTAAGTACTAACATACACAATCACAAGGTCCCACAATCGGTTGTCTGCAAGCTGAGGAGCAAGGAGAGCCAGTTCGAGTCCCCAAACAGAAGAACTTGGAGTCCAATGTTCGAGGGCAGGAATCATCCAGCACGGGAGAAAGATGAAGGCCGGGAGGCTAGGCCAGTCTCTCCTTTTCACGTTTTTCTGCCTGCTTTATATTCTAAGGCAGCTGATTAGACCATGCCCACTAGATTAAGGGTGGATCTGCCTTCCCTAGCCCACTGACTCAAATGTTAATCTCTTTTGGCAACACCCTCACAGACACGCCCAGGATCAATACTTTGTACCCTTCAATCCAATCAAGTTGACACTCAGTATTAACCATCACAGGTCCACCCCTTGTCGACTTGAACCCATACACATCTCTTGAGGTTATACTTAATCTTCAAATAAAGGCAGTAATAAGCTCATGATTACACCTAACATAATGCAACTATCCTTCAAACAACCAGAAACGCACCAATCCCCAACCCAAATACCATTATATTAAGTTAACAATACTTAAATGCTGATATGAAGTCAATAAATCTTATGTCACATGATAAAGGAAAAGGAAATAAAATAAAGATATTTTCTTAGTACAAGTGTATACATGCACAAACATGTTTTTAGCAAAAGAAGGAGGAAATACCCATGACAATTACAGTCCCTGTTTCTGTACCCATTTGTATTCCCTTTGCCTTCAGCGAGCACCTCAGCAGGTCATGGTTTTTTTCCTGGTGAAATGACCCAAACCTTCATTCCTGAGGTGTCTGGGCCATTTGCAGTCCTGCCTGGATTGGGCTGTTGTAGTTTCCCATTGACCTTGATCACAGGGCGTGGTAATACTAAGAGACACCCTAATGAATCCCCTATATTCCATGTATATTCTTCCTTACCTCCATTGTGGAGTAGTAGACTAATTTCATCTTGATAGTCTGGGTCAATCACCCCAGCCAACACTGCAACTCCCTTCTTAGCCTGTTGACTTAAAGGTAGGAGGAGCCCAAAGTGTCCAGGCAGCAATCTTAACTTCCAGTTTAATGGAATCATTATTGTGTCTCCTGTTGGCAGCGTTCCTCCCTCTGGAACTAAGACCTCTAGGCCAGCAGAACGTGGTGTTGCAGGAACCGGAAACAAAAATTTTGCTAGTGGATCACTACGGGTGATGGTGAGAGGTGCCACTTCCACTTCCACCCCTTGATTCCTGGACCCGTGAATCCTGGCTGTGGGAGAAACAGTACCATATATTGGACACTGATTCAGAGCATACACAGCCTTCTGGAGAACTTTGCCCCAGCCCTGCAAAATATTGTCACCTAGTTGGTTTTGTAATTGTGACTTCAAAGGCCATTCCATCATTCTGTCAATCCAGCTGCTTCAGGATAATGGGGAACATGGTAATATCAGTGGAATTCCATGAGCAAGAGTCCACTGCTGCACTTCTTTAGCAATAAAATTAGTGCTTTGGTCAGAGGCAATGTTGCGTGGAATACCATGATGGTGGATAAGGCATTCCGTGAATCCATGGATGGTAGTCTCAGCAGAAGCATTGTGTGCAGGATAGGCAAACCCATTTCGGGAGTAAGTGTGTATTCCAGTGAGGACAAACCTCTGCCCTTTCCGTGATGGAAGAGGTCTAATATAATCAACCTGCCACCAGATAGCTGGCTAATCACCCCGAGAAATTGTGTCATATCAAGAGCTCGATATTGGTCTCTGCTGCTGGCCAATTAGGCACTCAGCAGTGGCTGTAGCCAGGTCACCCTTGGTGAGTGGAAGTCCATGTTGCTAAGCCTATGCATAACCTCCATCCCTGCCACCATGGCCACTTTGTTCACAACAGGGGTGGCTGGGGAAAGAGGCTGAGTGGTGTCCACATAACGGGCCATTCTATCCACTTAATTATTAAAATCTGCCTCTGCTGAAGTTACCCATTGGTGAGCACTCACATGGGATACAAATATCTTCACAGTTTTTGACCACTCACAGAGGTCCATCCACATACATCTCTCCAAATTTCTTTGTCACCAATTTTCCAATCATGCTTCTTCCAAGTCCCTGACCATCCAGCCAAACCATTGTCTATAGCCCATGAATCAATATATAATTGAACATGTGGCCATTTCTCCTTCTATGCAAAGTGCACACCCAGGTGCACTGCTCAAAGTTCTGCCCACTGGGAAGATTACCCTTCACCGCTGTCCTTCAGGGATGTCCTAGAAAGGGGCTGTAGTGCAACAGCTGTCCACTTTTGGGTGGTGCCTGCATAGCGTGCAGAACCATCTGTAAACCAGGCCCTAGTTTTCTCTTCCTCTGTCAACTGATCATAGGGAACTCCCGATGAGGCCATTGGTGCAAACTGAGGAAGAGAAGGCAGGGTGGCAGGAGTGTCCCCAGCTTCATTAGGATCCTCTCACACATCCCCATTCCAAGTTTCAGGGTCCCATTTTTTTCCAATCAATGCCCTCACTCTAACAGTAGACACCTGGCGAGGCTGTGCATGCATCTTTAGTTGCGGGTCAGCCACTCACATGATAAGAGCTCATGTCTGTTTTTCCACAATTTCAGCGCTTTCTCTGCAAGAGATAAGATTCTTACTCAAGGCAATCTTAGCAGATTTGAAGCTCAGTATCTGCTTCTGAAGCTGGGAGACAGAATCCCTGAGTTCATCATTTTCTTTCATCACTTTGTCCACTGAACTTAGGAGCAACCAACCAGCTTCATTATGTTCCTTGGTTCTCCACATACAGTCAAAGGTATTATGTATAGAGTCACTAAACTCCTTGCCACTCACGAGCGGTGAAATCAGGAGTATCAAATGCATTTATTTTGCATAACGTTCTAAACAGTTCATGCCAAAGACTATCAGTGTTCTCTGTACTATTAGAAGTAGAGTCCTTAGCATTTTGGGGTCTAATCATATTAAGCAGCCAACTCCAAAAACCCCAAAACTAATTAAAGAACTCCATCCTTAATATTCTGTTCCTCACCTGTAATCCCAGCACTTTGGGAGGCTGAGGCGGGCGGATCACGAGGTCAGGAGATCGAGACCATCTTGGCTAACACGGTGAGACCCCGTCTCTATTAAAAATACAAAAAATTAGCCAGGCGCGGTGGCGGGTGCCTGTAATCCCAGCTACTCAGGAGGCTGAGGCAGGAGAATGGCGTGAACCCGGGAGGTGGAGCTTGCAGTGAGCCGAGATAGCGCCACTGCACTCCAGCCTGGGCGAAAGAGCAAGACTCCTTCTCAAAAAAAAAAAAAAAAAAAAAAAAAATCTGGTCCTCTAGAACCACTCCTGGTACCAAAATCTGTATTAGTCAGGGTTCTTTAGAGGGATAGAACTGATAGGAGATACATATATATATATATAAAGGGGAGTTTATTAAGTATTAAGTTACATGATCACAGGGTCCCACAATAGGTTGTCTGAAAGCTGAGGAGCAAGGAAAGCCAGTCCGAGTCACAGAACTCAAGAACTTGGAGTCTGATGTTCAAGGGCAGGAAGCATCCAGCATGGGAGAAAGATGCTGGATCTCTGGGAGGCTAGGCCTGTCTTTCCTTTTCACATTTTTCTGCCTGCTTTATATTCGCTGGCAGCTGTTTAGGTGGTGCCCACCAGATTAAGGGTGGATCTGCCTTCCCCAGCCCACTGACTCAAATGTTAATCTCTTTTGGCAACACTTTCCCAGACACAGCCAGGAGCAATACTTTGTATCCTTCAATCTAATCAAGTTGAAGCTCAGTATTAACTATCATACCTATTTAAAAACCATCATACCTATTTAAAAACCACAACTCCACCCCCTACACTGCCTTTCCTTCTTCTCTGCTTTATTTTCTCCCTACAACTCACTATCGTCTGAAAAACGTTATATTTTATTTATGTATTTCTTGTCCATTTCCCTCAACCCCAGTCAGAATGTAAATTCAGTGATGGCAGAAAACAAGTGGGTTTTGTTCTCTTCTATATTCCTAGTGAATGGAATATGCCTGGCACATAACACATGCTCACTAAATATCTGTGGGATAAATGTAGTACTTAGATTCAGCCCTCAAGTTGGAATGTCATCATCGTGATAGGGAAACTCTATCAAAACTCTGCTTTATCTTCAAAGCCCAGCTCAAATGTCTCCACCTCCATGAAGCCTTCCCTACTCTGCTCAGTCAGAATCAATTTCAGCTCCCTGTCTGTTCTTATATATAGCTTTAAAAGAAAAATACCTGTTATATGTATTATTTTTGCTGGGCTGTAATTAGTTTTTATACCTGTGTTTTCCTTCTACATTATAAGCTCCCTGAATGCGGGGACAATATTTTGGTCATTTTGGGGTCTACCCATAGTGTCTAGCATGTGGTAGGTGCTAATTATATGTGGGATTTGTGTGCGTGTTGAATATTATATGCTCCAATGTAAAAGAAAGGCATCAGAAGCAGCCTGTACCTTCAAGAAGCTTGTGGTTTCATTGAGGAATAACATTCACATAGACCACAGTGTCAGATAGTATCTCATGGGGCATGAGAGAAGAAGGAAAAGGAACCAACATCTATTGAGCATCTGTTTTATGGCAGTGACTTAACATGCATTATCACTTTTAATCCTCCTATTAACCCCTTGAAAAAAGTAATATTAGCCCCATCTTATAAATGAGATTATTGAAGCAGAAAGACGCAAAGTAAGAGTGTAAATTTTGGGGACAAAAAGAATTAGCATGTACCAAGAAATTCTGAGAGCTTTCCCATCAGAGCTTCCCTTCTCTGTTACCATGAGTTGGGTGTGTAGTATCCCCAGAAACCAAGGCACAGGGAGGTTAATTTAACTTAGCCAGAATCACACAGCAGTAAATTGAAGAACTGGGATTCAGACACACGTCTGATCAACTCCAATTCCCTTTCTTTCCAGTGTTTCTCATCATACTTTAAACCAATGCATCTTAATCCTCCATGTGCATTTGACTTACCTGAGGATTTTGTGGAAGTACAGATTTTGATTCAGTAGGTCTGGGATGGGACCTGAAGATCTGCATTTCTCACAAGTCCCTGGGTGATGCCAGTGATGCTGATACAGGAACCACACCTTGAGTAGCAAGGTTTTAAACCATGCTTAAACTGGGCATGGTGGCCTGTAATCTCGACACTTTGAGAGGCCAAGGCAGGAGGAACGCTTGAGCCCAAAAGTTGGAGACCAGACTGAGCAACAAAACAAGACCTGATTTGTTAATAAATAAATTTAGCCAGGTGTGATGGCATGCGCCTGTAATCTCAGCTACCCTGGTTGCTGAGGTGGGAGGATCGCTTGAGCCCAGGGGTTTGAGGCTGCAGCAAGCTGTGATCATGCCACCATACTCCAGCTTGGGCAAAAGAATGAGACAAAACAAACAAACAAACAACAAACCCCCACATACTTAGTTTGAGGAAATTGTGTGAATGACCAAAAGAAAATAAATCCTCTGACTAGTTGGCTGTAGTAACACTGGGCTTGCAGGAAATAAGCCAAGACTCATTGTAAGCCTCTCAGAGGTGGGATGGGAGGGAACAATCATAGGTGCTCCAGAACCCCAAGGGATCCCCAGTCAGTGTGTTAAGAAGGGGAAGAGACCCCCAGTGCAAGTGAATGTATCCCCTTGAGTAACTGCCTGATGCCAGACACTCTGCGGGACACTTAAACTTGGGCCAGTCCCTGTAGAGAGAAAGCAACAGACTGGAGTTCATTCAAATCCTAGCCTTGGAGCCTACTTGCTGGTTGACTTTGGACAGATTATTTAACATTTCTCAAGCCTCACTTTCCTTATCTGCACAGTAGGCCTGATGATACCCATTTCACACAGAATTAAATGAGGTAACATTAATAAGCCAGTTAGCACAGTGCCTGGCACAAAGTAGGCACTGAATAAATTGTAGCTGCTGTTAGTCCCCATGTTAATATAATCTTCACAGTGATACTTTGATTGTGAGAATTAAGGGATTATCTCTATTTTTTCCAGATAAGAGAGCATACTGATAAAGCTTAAATGACTTAACCAAGGTTATACAGTAAGTGGTTTTGAGCTACACACACATTGATACATGCAGTAACAACCATTCATCTGATCCTTTCTTGGGTGTGTTTGGGTAGATTTAAGCCTGCTGAAAGCACGAAAGACCTCTCAGAATGGGCAGTGAAGGAGTCCCAGGATATGGAGTTGGCTGCAATTAACCTAGTATGTGGATTATTGCCATGCATGTGATCTTGAGGTGACTGGGGATTGTATCACGTGCTTTGAGAACAGGATTTCAGCCCAAACTAGAGGTTCTAACTTCCATAAAAATTCCTTACTCAACTCAGAAGTTTTCAACAGCAGCTACCCATCTGGCTGCCTCCTCAGGGGCTTTGTAGAAGAGGGGAGTAACTGTTCGGTTTCTGGAGAATGATGATTTTTAAAGAGCGAAAGAGCAAGGTGTGCACATTGGCAGTGCAGAAATGCTGAGGTTCTTTCTGGCCAGCTTCTCTACTGCAGCCATCAACCATGAGGATGTCAGGATCAGAATAATCCCCAGGACCCAAAAGGCAAGGAAAAACTACGTCTATCCAGAATGGCTGGGAAAATAAGGGGTTATAACCAGCTATACTCTCAACACTTTCTAGAGATTAAATATAACAAAAATGCTTAACACAAACTACTGGAGATAATTTACTTTTTCATAACAGATTCAAAAATCCTCTGATACATTTCAGGGTCTCAGAATCATTGTTATTATAAAAACATTTTAGTTCAAATGGAGTAACTAGTTGTGGCAGAGAGTACAGGATTTGAAGTCAAATGATCTAGACCAGAAGATAACAAACTACAGCTCATGGGCCATATTGGGCCACTACTGCCTGTTTTTCTAGAAAAAGTTTTATTGGAACACAGCCACACTCATTTGTTTACATACTGTCTACGGCTGCTACACAATGGCAGAGTTGTCAGGGACCATAAGACCTACCAAGCCTAAGCTACTTACTGTCTTGCCCTGTACATAAAAAAGTTTTCTAACCCCTGATCCAGACTATGATCTAGCCTCTGTGATCTTAGGCAAATCACCATTTTCTCTGAGCTTCAATATCCACATCTATAAAATGATAATTATCTCTCAAACAGGATTGTTGAGAGAATCGAATGCATAGAAGGATGGGAAAGCATTTCGTAAACTCAGAATCCCTGTGGAAAGGTGGATAAGGGTGATTTTTGTTGTCCATCTGATCTGTGCCGGAGGAGAACCTACCCAGGACATTTCTTGTTTGTGTTTTGTTTTCCAATCCCCGGAGTCAGTTTGTTGTTGTGTTCTCTCTTTCTCACAAATGCAAAATTAATTCCCGGGTACCCCCTCTTTTCCCCCCTTCTCCCAAACTTACCAAACATTCTGGTCATATGCTTTCAGTAATGGAGGACTAGTACAAATGCACACATCCATTCTTTCATTTATGAAGCATTTTTTGATTACTTACTATGTGCAAGGATACAAACTTCTATGAGCTAGTTATTATGGGAAGATGTGTTTGGTTTCTAAGGGGAAAAGTTGGATATACAAATTATTATAACAGAATAAAGATGTTGCCATGTCATAGTAGGAGGAGACATTGTGTATTTGTGTGTGTGCCTATGTGCCTATGCTTTATAAAAACAGAAATATTGAAGTTCAGATTTAAGAACAGCTTGTTAAAAACAAAAACCTGTTTAATTCAAAATACTCTGAAGTGCTTTAAAGTGTAGCCATTATGTATAGCAATTTTCTCTTGGAAAGTACATTCTGAATTATAAGTTTCCATCTCAAACTGCCAAGAATGCATTTCCTGCCCATGCATGATAACTGGTGACCATTCACCCATGCCTGCTGGACAGGATTATTAGGGACTGGTCACAGTAAGGGTTGTAGGTCACCTGGGCACCAAGGGGCCAAATGCTCACTATAGTTTCTAAATTTTGGGGGCAGTCTTAATTTCATATCTTATTTTTTAATAAAGAGGATTCAATAAACATAACTGATGATTTCCTTTTTATTTGTTCAACTTCCCATCAAAATAAACTCATAAATTGGGAACAAAAATACAGCTTGTTTTAATTTTCTGTTCTGAAAATACTGTTGCCAACCCTATGTTCTCAAATCTTGCTACTGCTGATAAAGGGAGAAAATGTAGCCATTTAGAAAAAAAAAAGAATAATAAAAAGATATTATTTCTGGAATGCAGATACAGATACACTAGCTCTAGGCTCCAGACTGGATGCCTCAGGCCCTCCCAGCATAGCATTTCTCTTGGTCCCCATAGAAAAAGTGTTGCTATTTTTTGTGAATGTGTTTCATCTATTTTTTTGTAGGTACACTTACCTTTTAGATGGGATCTAAAACCCATCACCAATATATGGCCACCAAAATTAAAACATAAAATTTTTCCTCATTTTACTCTCCTTACTACTGAAATAGTTTCTAAAAGAAGTAAAGCTTGGGTTTTTATATTTTCTACTTAGAGATTTAATCCTCTATAGGACATGTTAAAAGAGAATGCTTAGATCCATAGAGTATTTTTTATTAGACTTAGCTGAACTCCTATGATGGTGAGAAGCATGTTAAGAAAATCTGTTCATGAACTAGGCTAACCACAGGTAGTTTCACTGTGGTGCCAGACTATCTCATATCTTTCAATTCACAGGCAAGTTTTTCTGCCTCTGTCCTCCTCTTGTTCAATGCAATGTTCTGTTTTAGAGCTTGCAGTTCATTATTTTATATCAAGGAGAATCATCATCTTTTTTTCCTTTTCCTTTCTGAAATGATGTTCATCTGTTGTTTTTTTTTTTTTTCGTTTTCCCAAAAGCACCTTCATTCTTGATGTTAAATGCAATCTCGCTCTAAAGCTAGAGCAGGTGATAACACAGTTGTGCTAATTGCAGTCAGGAACTAAGGTGATGGTGGATTTGGGACTGATACAAGCGGGTGGCTTGACATGATACATCTTGCTGGGCAGGGCTCCTTTCCCTCATTTGACCTTCAGAATCTTCCTAGGACTTGAATGTATTTTCCTTCCTCCAGAAGCAAAGGTCTAAAACAAAAATAAAATATAGAATGTAAAAATTATGCCCATTATATTTATTTTAGATTTTCATCAATATATGAGTAATTTTAGAAAGATGGATAGTGTGTCAGGAGCCTGTGCCACTGGTAAGCATGATTCCTTCACATATATTCCATCAGTATAAATAAATCAAGTACTACTCCAATGTGAGTTAGGTCTAATGTTTGCTGTTAAGTGGTATTTTGTTTATATTTTTCGTAATTTATTTTAATTTTACACAAATTAAATTGGGCTGGATAGATTGACCATCTGACCAGTTTCCTAGAACGTATGCATAAGGTTTATCATTGAGATAATTGTTTTAAAAAATCCTTTAAAAGCAGCTCAACTTGATGAATGACTTTTTAAAAAGTGATTATAAGAATACTTTTTTGTACAGCAATTTTTAAAGCTTCTCATATATGCAAGGTAAATATGACTGAGAAATTTGCATGATGAAAATGTATTTAATTAGGTGAATTATTTAGCTAGGTTTGATGAGGTGGCGCCAAATTTCGGATAAATGATATTTTTAAACCAATGAAATTGGTCTCTGTATTTTTGTATTTGCAAAATGAAATTTTTTGGAACATATGGCAGGGTCTTGTAATTCACCTCTCCCTGCCCCCTCCACACACACACACACATACACACACACACACACACACACACACACCACTCACACACCATACTTACACAGTGAGTTGGAAAGAGAAGGGTCCCAGCAGCTGGAGTGCACCCAGCATTCTCTCCTTCCTCTTCAGTTACTAATCCTGGCTGGTGAAGGGCATGTCTGGTAAAGTTTGCCCCTGTCTTTCTTCTTCTCACCCTGTTCTTCCAAAACAAAGGAATATCCTAATGGAAGGTGTTGTCATTTTGGGTTTTCCATTTGGGGTCAAATGCCATTGAGCTTTCTTGTAATTCTCTTTGCTCCATCCTATAACAAAGTCACCCATTTTCTCATCCAGAACCCAACTTGTTTTCCCAGGTTTCCTCCTACAACCAACACAAACACAGACATTTACCAGCAAAACAGAAGCTGTTGGAAAGAATTTTTGGCCGCTGAAATGGGCTCCTGTCACCAGGACATGGCAGGCTTTTTGCTGTATTATCGCCCAGCCCTGGCCCCAGTACTCCAAAGAGAGCTTTATGTAATCAGTCTTTGCTGACATGTGACGTCCTGTCATTTTCCTCCCCTTCGGCTCTGCTGCCGCCCACAAATCAATAACATTGCTTGGGAAGTTCAAGTTGGTTTTGCAGCCACCCCAAGCTCTGTGTTTCTTAAAGGGTATGTCAGAAAATGTAGTTTCCTAATGATATTTCTGGCTGATGACACATGGCAGAGCTGATGGACTATTTATAATCAGTGGCACGATTGCAAGCACATTATTTTTATTTCACTTGGGGGGAGCCCTGTCACTTGCTACCTCTCTTTGCAGACAAGTTGATGCCATCTCCACCTAAAGTAGCTAAATCCTCTTTTCAGGGTGTATTTGCACTCTTAGCTTCGTGTTAGGAGCTCCCCAGCTCTTTCCAGTAGAAACCCCCTCTCCTTTTTCTTTATTGTTCTTTGGCTCAGGGGATGATGAGGGTAACGAATGATTTGTAGCAACTGCTTTAAATTCTAGCCATGCCTGCATCCTTCACTATACACATCTCTAGTCTTTGCTACTCAAATCTTGCTACATCCCTCTGAATGTGGGTGTGGCTGGCATGACCGAGGCAATAGACACTGCTACTGTGTCCAGCACTTGCCTCAATTTTACAGGCCTGAGCAGAGCATAGCTGTCTTTTGTTGAGCATCTACTCCAATCTAGGCAATGTACTTGGTAGGCATTTTATGCACAATCTCTCACTCTCTCAAACCTACCTGAGGTAAGTGCTATTATCTCCAGAACAGAGATTGGAGGTGGGAGGGGGAGAGAGATTAAATGACTTCCTTACAAAGTCACGGAGCTGATAGGGAAAGCTCTAGGACTCCAGTTTAAGTCTCTTCTGACAAACCACATCTGTTCTCTTTCCACTACCATGTCCTGCCTCTTCCTGATTATGTGGACACTTGTGTATCTCTTGTGTGGCTGTGCAGGGGCACTTACCCAGTTTTAGCTTGCACAGCTCCTAAAGTTTAATAGCCAATGAGAGTGAGAGTTGGAGGAATTGGAAACCTCTCAATCTGGGGGTAAACCCTGGTGTAAGAGGAACTATATACCAAAGGAGAGTTTTGACTCACTGCAGTGGGAAGTGTTGCCTCTATAAAGATACTGAGCATGCTCTCTCTCTCTCTTTCTCTCTGTCTGTCTCTCTCTCCCTTTCTCTCTCTCTTTTTAATATTTCCACAGGACAGAGTTTAGGGTATGGATTTGTTAACTATATTGATCCAAAGGATGCAGAGAAAGCCATCAACACTTTAAATGGACTCAGACTCCAGACCAAAACCATAAAGGTAAGAGGTGATGTGCTGGCTCCTGATTCAGGAGGCACTGGTTGAATTTCATTCTGTTGATCTGGTAAATCCAGGCTATGTGGGGGCTGGAAGCAGTGTTCTTGATTTATTCAAAGAACATTTACCATCCACTATACTAAATGGGAGACACAGAGTGTTAACAGAAGAGTGAGCTGAGGGTTGAGTAGAGGGAAGGGACCACAAGCTGTGAGACCTCCAATTAAGAGGGCAGATGGGATATTTGGGATTCAAGACCCCACAAAGAGGACCTGTGAGCCTGAGTCTGCAAAGATGGCCAGAGCTGAGCCAAGGGAAAAGGCTGAGGCAAGGAAGCTGTTCCAGGCAGAGGAAACAGTGCATGCAAAGCTGTGAAAATGTTAAGACGTTGTGAGCAGGGACAGCGTATAAATAGTGTGGCCTAAGTTTGGATGGGAAGGTGAAAAGATGAGGATGGGAGGTGGCAGGGCCAAATCAGGAGGCTTTGCATGCCAGGCTGCAGCTTGGCTTTACCTAAGGGTGGCTAGGACCATCCTAATCGAGACTCGAAAAGGGAGCATCAGTTATAAATAAACGCACCAGTGTAACAGGGATGGGTACTGTAATAAAATCGATGAGAACATAGTATGGGAATGACAGAAAAAGTAACATTTCGGCAATCTGAAAATAATTAGGTGGGTAGATAATATCTCAGGAAGGGTTGTTTTAAGTCAAAAAAGAAAAACAGTAACCCAGAGCCTGCTCCTCCAGAAGGAGGTTTAAGTTTCTGTCACTGGATAGTCATACTCTCGTTCAGACTTCACTTGTGGGATCCTCCAGGAGGTAGTGCTGTTTGCCTTGGGGATTCCCTTGGGCAGCCGGTGGTGGTCTAGTGGATGGAGCCTGCCTCCTCCTCGGCCTTCCTTCCCTTTCTTCCCCCACCTCCAGGCAGCGTCCTGCTTAGGGGCAGCTGCCAGCCAGTTAATGAGTCCCCATCTTTCATAGCCTATTAAACTGCAGGGAAGTGTCTCCTGGGCGCTCTTATCCTCACGACAGCAGGTCTGATGCAAAGTAGGACAAAAGAGAAACCTCTCCCAGAATGGAAATCTATAGATGGCACCAGCTCTCAGCATCTGAAAACACAAAACCAGAACTTTTTAGTCCAACAAAGCTACTTTTCCAACATCCAGCCTGATAGAGGAGACTACTGGTATAAGATAATCTTAGCTGGAAGGTAATCAAAACAAAAACAAAGCAAAACCTTTCTCTTTTTAGAATATGTGATTATCTTTCTTTCTTTTTTAAGCACCTTTACTTTTGCAATTGAGTTTAGCTTATTTCTAAAGATGATTGCTTTCCCTGATCTCATACAGCCTGGTACACAAAGATCCCAAAATGGACCTGATTCAGGCTCCTCAGTCTAGGCTTAGAATCATTTCCTATGAGTTCTCTAATGAGGAAATAATCAAGAGTTGTTTAATTATGGGGTAGTCTTCTGAGAGGCAGGAGGATTAATTTCTTTCAAAGTAAAAACATACCTATTTTCATGCTTTAAGTAAAGACCAGATGCTCATGTCACCTGACTCTTTGATGAGGCCACACTAGACTGAGAGCTGTATTTGTAGGTTTGATTGATTTTGTGTGCTATCCAGTTCAGCATTAGAATGTCAGACGTTTACTCTTCCCTTGACAGACAGCCTGACCTTGAACTGAAAAAGGTACTTTTCTTTACAGTTTTCTTGAAACCCCAACTCTTCTCCAGGGGCTTAGGATCAAATAATCAACCTTCCATTTTGCTTTTTTTTTTAAGTATTCCATAAGGCCAATTTGGTTTCCCCAAAGACTGAGTAGACCTGGCTTTTCTGGTCTCAGATGTACCCCCTAGCCCATCAGGCCCTCAGATGCTTTATCTAAGTGGATCTTAGAGACAAGGAACATTGATTATTTTCTTTCTATAAAGAGTCAGTCTGCCTCCTTCCGTTATCTATATTCCTTTCCCCACCCCCTCACCCACCCTGTGCTCAACCTGCATCAAAACGCTGCCAACACATTTGCACCCAGCGGTAATGTGGGCTTCTGAGGCACTGTAGGATTCAAAATGCACGATGCCACGGCTGAATCAATAATTTCCATTCTCCACTATGAATGAAAATTTAATGTGCAAACCTGGGGATTTCAGCCCTTTCATTAAAGCAGTGTATTTGCTGTACTAAAAATTAAGTTTGAGTGATAGGTTCCTTTATTAACTTTTCTTCCCTTTTCTAAAGGGACACAATGTTTAAGGTAAAAATCATATTAAAGGGAAGAAAAAAGCAAATCCCTTTTGTGTGCCGTTTAATAGTCTCATCATTTATTAATTTTTTTAAATTGCTTTTTTGTCTTTCAGGCCACTGTTTACCTCTGCTTCAGTTTGCTTTGATAAGTAACATGAGATTTATCTCTTTGCTCTGACTCCCATGAAGGAATAGTTAACTTGCCTATCTGGAAAAAAACCAAGTATCTTCTTTGGAAGTGTACATTACAGAGGTCTCAGGACCATCTAGTACATGTTTGTGAACTTTGGTCAAATTTCCCCCTCCTTTTCAAATTTCTGGAGTGCAAAACATTCTACTTTAAATGTTATGCACAAAATAGGTTCAGGCAAATCAATAGTTAATTCCAAAGCTGTGAAGGTTAGTGATTAACAGCTGGATTCAGGGAAGGTTCTGGAAAGCTCTAAGGGAGTGGTGTAGACTGTAGTGAGCCATAAAGAGGACAGCTATTCTGCTGCTGCTGCTAACTGTTTAAACCCAGATTGTTGCCAGATCTACCGGTTGTTCAATACACATGAAAATCTAGATTTTTTGGCTGGGTGCGGTGGCTCACACCTAGTAATCCCAGCACTTTGGGAGGCCCAGGCGGGCGGATCACGAGATCAGGAGGTCGAGATCATCCTGGCTAACACGGTGAAAGCCCCGTCTCTACTAAAAATACAAAAAATTAGCCGGGCGTGGTTGCAGGCGCCTGTAGTCCCATAGTCCCAGCTACTCGGGAGGCTGAGGCAGGAGAATGGCCTGAACCTGGGAGGCGGAGCTTGCAGAGAGTGGAGATTGCGCCACTGCACTCCAGCCTCAGCGACAGAGCGAGCCTCCATCTCAAAAATAAAAATAAAAATAAAGAAAATCTAGATTTTTTTCATGCCAATCTTCCAATTTTTAAAAGCTAGAAAATAACTCAAAGAATTTTAAAAATTATGTTGGTGGGCCAAACAGAACTTAATAGTTGACCTTTTGACAGGTAGTTTGCAAACCACCCCCCAACCCACCCCCACCAAAAAAAAAAAAAAAAATGAACTCAGATTTAAATATGCAAACATCGTTTTGCCAGTTGGTAGTGAATGGCTCATTACAGGTCCACTACAGGCTGAGCATCCCAAATCGGAAAATCTGAAACCCAAAATGCTCCAAAATTTGAAATTTTTGAGCACCTACATGACACTCAAAGGACATGCTATTGGTGCATTTTAGATTTCAAGTTTTTGGATTAAGGACATTGAATCAGTATAATGCAAATATTCCAAAATCTAAAATCTGTGGTCCCATTTCTGATAAGGGATACTCAACCTGTACTAGGAGGTACACACAAATGATGGTTCCCAGTCAACAAATATCCATTTCCCTTTTATTAGGGGCAGTGTTATGTGACTGTGTGTGAATACTGACAGCATTCAGAGAGCAATCTGACCTCTGTTCTCCAGGAGCATGCAGTCTAGGCATTGGCACAGCACCAAAGCAGAGAAAGAGCATGATGTGTAATTAAGCTCCCAATGCATAGTGTGGATGGTGACTCCAGGGGAATTGTTCTTTGGGTTATAACTTCTTTGGTGGGAGAAAGTTCCCACCACACATCTTGGAGATCAGGCTCAGAGACATGAAGTGACTTGTCCAAAGCCATACAACAGGCCAACAGTGGAGCTCAAGTTAGCTTCAAAAGGGCCTCTGAAGGATTCTGCCAGAAGAGGAGCTGCTTAATATGTTAGCATGAGCTTGAAATAATAATAATAAAGATTAATAGTAATGCTAATTTATAGTGAGTATTCACTCTGTATCCAATACTATTATAACCCTTTTACATGCTTGATATCATTTCATCTTTGAAATATCCCTGGAGCTAGGTGCTTTACACACATCAATTCTAATTCTTAAAATAGCCCTGTCAGGAGGTACTATTACCTCCTTTATACAGGTGAGGAAACTGAGGCCCAAGGAGGTTTAGAGACACACCCAGGATGACACAATTGATAAGCGAGACTTGGAGTAAGAAAAAATATTTTAAAAATAACTCTCTGGCAGTAGGTCGTAAGTGTTGGAATGTCACACTGCCTGCTTGCTCAGCAACACGCGCATTCTGTGAGGGTGTGTGGGTGTGTATTTGGCTCTGTGCACACATGGGTTATACTCTCTGGCATGGGAAGGAGAATAAAAAGCAAACAAATGAATTGTGTGTCTCCTCCAGGTTCTTTAGTAAACAGATATGGCTCAGGGCTTCTGCCATCAACCTAGGGACAGACCTGACTTCATTTCTTCATGGGTCCCTGCTTTCCAGGCTCTGTGCTAGGTCCTCAGATTTAGGTGAATCAGAAATGGCAGTGCCCTAGAGATTCTTCCATCCATGTGAGTCAGAGAGCTATGGAGTATGGACCATGGGCTTACATTCACTAGCCTGCCAGAGGAGCCTGGAACCCCACTTGGGAAACTGGGTCATTGTTCAGTGTTTCAGCCCTCAGCCCAGTGGAGATGACTTGCCTCATTTAGGAGTTTGGGATGCGATTTGTTTAGCTTTGTTTTTGGTTTGTGTGTGTGCGTGCGTGTGTTTTTTTTTTTTTTAGACAGAGTTTCACTCTTGTTGCCCAGGCTGGAATGCAATGGTGCGATCTGGGCTCACCGCAACCTCTGCCTCCCGAGTTCAAGCAATTCTCCTGCCTCAGCCTCCCGAGTAGCTGGGATTACAGGCATGCACTACCACGCCCGGCTAATTTTGTATTTTTAGTAGAGACAGGGTTTCTCCGTGTTGGTCAGGCTGGTTGTGAACTCCTGACCTCAGGTGATCCACCTGCCTCAGCCTCCCAAAGTGCTGGGATTACAGGCGTGAGCCACCATGCCTGGCTGGCTTTGTTTTTTAAAGTTGTCTCCAATAGGGATCATTTTAGACTCTGGAAATGGCTGTGGATTCTGAAAAATTATTCCTGGTACTCCTTGACCCCACACCTGATGCCTGTCCCAGGCCTGACCTTCTGTTGGGCTCCAAAAGAACAGCTTCTGAATTTACATTGTAATTTTATCCTTTTACTAAGAACTGCTTCAGTGAAGTTGCATTTGGTCCAGCTCTGTCACATTAACCAGGAACAAAGAAAATTAGTACCTTCAAAAGAGAAATACGTTTACCAAAGTTTTGGATTGGTGTTCAAGTTACATTGAGAACCTTCAGTAAAAAGTGATCCAAAATGGAATGTGAGGGTTTGGTATCACACCCCCTAAACCTTTTGGAGTGTTGGGACACCTATTTGGGTTTTGACCTAAATGTGAGGAGTAGGACTAAACAAGCGTTCACTGCTGGCTCTGCCTCCAGAAGCTCCTGTCTCATGGGGGACACAGACATGCAAAGGATCAACTCTAAAGCAGTGGGACGGGGCAGTCATGGGGCTGCAGAGGTTTCTTTTTTTTTTTTTTTTTTTTTTTTTGAGACGGAGTCTCGCTCTGTCACCCAGGCTGGAGTGCAGTGGCGCGATCTCGGCTCACTGCAAGCTCCGCCTCCCAGGTTCACGCCATTCTCCTGCCTCAGCCTCTCCCAGTAGCTGGGACTACAGGCGCCCGCCACCACGCCCGGCTAATTTTTTGTATTTTTAGTAGAGACGGAGTTTCACCGTGGTCTCGATCTCCTGACCTCGTGATCCGCCCGCCTCGGCCTCCCAAAGTGCTGGGATTACAAGCGTGAGCCACCGCGCCCGGCCAGAGGTTTCTATTTGATATTGGGGTTGGGGAGATAGGGAGCTGTGCAAGGTTTGAGTGAGTGAAAGATCTGATCAAAGTAAAGTTCCAAGAAAGTTCATCTGTCAACAATGCACCACATAGAATGTTTGACAGATGAAACCAGAGCTTGCAGGCTGCTGTGGTAGGTTTTTGTCAGCCTTAGACATTGGTTTATATCAGCTCTATTAGGAGCCTTATCCACTCATTTTTAAAGCAAAACATGCTTCTTTGTAAATAATTTGGTATGTACAGAATCGTATCATGAAGGCAATATCAGCCATTCCTAAGCCAACAGTGTTAACATTTTTATATATTTATATATTTCCATCCTTTTTTTTTAAATTGAGACAGGGTATCACTTGGGAGTGCAGTGGTGCAATTCCAGCTCACCATAACCTCCACCTCCCGGGTTCAAGCAATTCTTGTGCCTCAGCCTCCCGAGTAGCTGGGATTACAGGCACCTGCCACCACGCCTGGCTAATTTTTGTATTTTTAGTAGAGACAGGGTTTCACCATGTTGGCCAGGCTGGTCTCAAACTCCTGACCTCAAGTGATCTGCCCACCTTGGCCTCCCAAAGTGCTGGGATTACGGGTGTGAGCCACTGCGCCCAGCCGATTTCCATCCTTTTCTTATTGTATTATATGTACACAAATGACTTAGTGACTTACCTTTTTTTAATAATTATATTAAGCTATTACCCAAATAATTAAAATATGACTTTAAATAAAATATTTCCAGAGGACAGGTATTGTGGGTGATTGCAGGACTGGATCTGGGATGAAGGGGTAAAAGAGCTGTTCCTGCCACTCTGAGCAAATCTATGAGAGTTAGCACTCAGGCAGGCAGCGGGTGAGAGAATAAGAAAGACACTTAGCCATGAGGCAGCGGCCCAATTCTGGAGGGAGCAGGAGCAGAGAAGGGGAAGGTGTGTGAGGGAAGGCTTTTCAGAAGGAAACACCTTCCTTCTCTGGGAAGGAGAGTGAGCTCCTTCATTTCCACCTCTTCCTGTTGTGATGCTGCTTAACCACTTCTCCATTTTCGCTTTATTCTTCTAATACACTAACGGTGCCTCCGGGGGTCTTTCCACACTTGAGCTTTGCAGGTTCCAGTTTGCCCCTCCCACTTCTTTCTCTTGCCAGGGGTCGTCAGGGAGCTGCGCCTCCCCCTCTCCTCCCTGCATCCACCTGCCTTGCTAAGGGTCTCCATTCTGCTGAGGCATCTTTTCTTTGCACTCGGCATAAGCAATTATTTCTCCTATCACTGCTTTTAATGCTTCCTGGAGAGTTAGCAGATCATTTTTTGCTGACGGATATCACCCCACCCAGAAATGATGGACTGCCTCCCTCAGTCTTGTTAATAATAAAAAGGCATTTTCTCTCCTCCTTCATTTCCGCTAGAGTCACAACCTGGGCGAGAATGCTTCTCTGCCAAGGTCAGCAGGGGCAGCTGGATCACTGAATCCCCAGGGAGCCAAGAGAGAGCACGTGGCAATGCCAGCGGAAACCAGAGACTTGTTTACCCCAGTTGTACTAGCAGCCCTCTCTTTCTTGTGGGAGATTTTATTTGACTGCTCTGCTTCCCAGTGCCCTGCTCACTTCCTTTGAGTGAATAATTTCAAATACAAGGATAGGAGTTGGAGAAATGGAAATACAATTCCCCTCTTCTCTCTGCTCAGTGAAGGTGATACGATTCCAGTATCTTGAAGGTCATTCATAGTGTCCTGTGTCCACATCTAAAAAGGAGATTAGACCGGTATGGGTTGGGAAGGCACAGGTTTTCAGAAGTACATGGAATGGGGTCTGGGGGCTTTAGCTGTCTGCAAGTGTAAAAGAAGCCAACAATGTGATGTGAGCTGCTTCAAAAACAAAAAAAAATCAGCACAACTTTAGCTGTGTTGGGAGAATTATGGACTCCATATCACAGAAAATAGTGGTCCTTTCTTGTCCACTCTGGTCAGCCCATCCTAGTGTCTTATGTCCCATTCTCAGCTTCATATTTTAAAAGATTGTCTAAAGGTGAATGACAAAGATGGGAGAGAAGTCTCTGCACCCACAAATTCACCTCACAATGGTTGCTTTTCTATTCTCTAGGAAAGAAAATTCTGCAGTGGCCCTGAGGCATTAGTTTGATCCTACATTTCAAGAATCTGGGAAGAGAACCTGTGTAGCTATCAGAGTAGAATGTTTGCCTTGGGTGGTAGTGAGGCTCCAATCATCGGAAGCATTCAGATGAACTCATAAGGGATGATGTAGATGGGATTTCAGCCCCACAATGGAGTCTGACTAAATGATCCTAAAGGTTCGTTCTAGCTCTAAGATGCTATAATTTTGTGTTGTTTCTGGTTGTAGAGCTGCTCTGTCCAGCATAGTAGCCACTAGCGATACATGGCTATTTATATTTGAATTTAAATTAACTAAAATTTAATAAAATTCAAAGTTCAGTTTCTTAGTCACACTAGGCATGTTTGAAGTGCTCAGTAGCCACTTGTAGCTAATGGCTACCCATATTAGACAGCACAGATAGAGAACATTTTCCTGATCCCAGAAAATTCTGTGGGACAGTGCTGGCCTAAAACATCAGTGGCCCTGAGGATTAAAGACTCACTTCTCCATGGTGCTCCTGCAGCCTCTGGGCAGGATGACTGGTCTGTCAGTGATCATAGAGCACCACACTCCTCTTCCTTCTCCCCTTTTGTCCATTCAAAAGAGCTCTGAGTTCAGATGGAAAGTCAAGTTCCAACTCTGTCAAAAACTGCTAAGGATGACCTGGGGCAACTTACTTTACTTCTCTGGACTGGTTTCCTCATCTGCAAAATGATTTTTTCCAGTTCCAACAGTATAACTAATGAATTATAGTGTGATCTTTCTGGCTTGGTAACCTTTCAGGGAAAGTAACAGTTTGTGCCAAGCACACGACTTTTATTTCACTGTCTGGATTAGTGTGCCATAGTGGAAACATCCCAGAACGCGGAATTATATCCCAGTTTGTCTCTTAGTTCAGCTGTGTGACCTTGGATAAGTACTGATCTCACTGAGCCAGAGTTTGTCATCTGGAAAATGGAACTAATGATATGTTACTTGTAGGGAATCGTAGCTTACAGTGGATGCTCAAGAAATGCTCCCCAGGATGAAGATGATGGTGAATGGTGCTATCCCTAAGGTGAACATTACATGAGGAGAGGGGAGGACTTTTTTCCATCTACATGTTTCAGAGATGAGTAAGGGAGTAAAGAATGAGTCTGAATTTTACTAAGACTCGGGCAACATATATAAAAAGCTTTGTATAGGGGAAAGTATTATGAAGCTTCCAGCTGGCCACAGTAATTGTATCAGTCTTTTATAAAGCAGGAGCCAAGAGTTGCAGTCTAGTGAAGAGACTGAATCTGGGGCCCTGAGCCCAAGACGAGATATTCCACTAACCAGTCCATGAGACCTTTACACAGCTCTCCCTTCTGGAGGCCACTAGATAGACAGAGAGAACTTAGTACGTAATAAGTATGCCTCTTTGATAATTTGATAGATATTTTAAAAGAAGTTGCAACACACATGAATCTATCGTCACATCTTTTCTATTCTTTAAAAGAAATACTTGTCTGGCCTACTAGGTGCCAGACACCCTTATGATATTCGTAGATACCCTTTAACTGCTTGATTCTTTCTGGCTTCTTCATCACGTCAGAGTCAGCTCTTATAAAAGAAGCTAAAATCCGCGACATACAGTATATGACACATTTCATTTCACTTGAGAGAGCATTTTTTTTTTAGCTCTTGCCCTGATAAAGCTTTGAGACTAGATGCCACGGGGGTCTATGGAGATCACCAGAATGCTCAGACTCATAGGGCAGGTAAGGTGTTATCACACTTGTAGTGCCTGGGATCAGCCTGGGATCTGGGATCAGGATGCCTGTAGTGGGAGGTAGGGTAAGTGTAACTATTGCCACTGAAATATACTGCCGTGTATCTTCTGTGGAGTCAAAGGAGAGGAGAGTAATTTGTGCCTGGGACTTGTGGAGGAGGTGGCATTCAGTATGGGCCTAGAAAGATGGGCAGGAGTTTATTCTGCCATGATGGTGAACAAACAGCAAAACAAAGACATGGAAGTAGAAATTTTCTGGACATATTCAGAAAACTGTGACCATGTTTTTGTCTGAACTGGAGCATAGGGTGCATGAAGGGGTTGGCAGGAGATGAGATGTTGGGCCAGATTCCAGAGGGCTTTGAATGCCCAGGTAAGGGGTTTAGACTCCCATCACAAAATGGCACAATTGGAACTCATTAGAACCATTACCATGAAGTTTTACCTCTGATAAAAGAATAGCACGTATCAGGTGGCAGGTAGGGGAAGTGTAAAGAGTGGTGCTACATAAGCAGATGCCTGTCCTGCCTGTGAACAGGCCTACAGCCACAGGCACAGAGGTAAACTGATCCTCACAATCAAAGCTGCTGTTTCCAGGAACCAGTTGGCTTCTTTCTTCTGTCCCTGCTCCTAGAAGTGGGATTGTAGGTCCTTGAGAGGATTTGTTCCTAGAAGGCCCTGGCAGCATCAGAATCTGTTCTCTGATTTCCATTCTCCTCATCTCCCCAGGGATTGTCTGCTCTGGGGAGTTTGTATGCACTCAGAGAAAAGGGTGTTACAACAGACTGGGGAAAATCTGCAGCCTGATCTTCTGAAATGATTGGTTTGTGTGTGTGTGTGTGTCTCCTCTGCTAGACTAATAGTCCTACATGTCAGGGACTGTTGTATTCATCTCCACACCCTTGGTGTCTAGCATAAGGCCTGATTACATAGCAAGTGTATCAAAGCCATTGTTTATTGAGCATTTACTGTGTGCCAGGCATTGTGCCTAGGAGTCTTAAATGCATTTTCTTGTTTAACCCTCAAACAGCTCTATAACAGAGCTTCTAAACTATGTATTCAAGTGATGCATCTCAGAAAGGTTAAGTGACTCACCCCATAGTCACACAGCTAATAAGGGTCAGGTTTCAAGTCCACATCTTTCCAACCCCAAAGCACTTGCTCTTAATTGCTGTCTCCTTTTCATTCTAGAGCAGGTACTCACTTTCAGTTAAAGTAACATAAACAAGAACTTCTTTGGAGTGATTTGTCTCAAAATATAGTTACCCAATACTCTAACTAGCACCTGTCAATGAGACTCATAGGATAAGGGGTGGTAAGGACAGAAAAGATGGCCCTGGAGTGTGAAGCTAGAATAATAATAGGAGAAGAATGGAAGCTACAGGGGAGACAGATGTGAACTCAGTAGAAGGAACAACTTTTCAACCATTAATGAGGCTGGGCATGGTGGCTCATGTCTGTAATCCCAGCAGTTTGAGAGGCTGAGACAAGCAGATCATCTGAGGTCAGGAGTTCGAGACCAACCTGGCCAACATGGTGAAATCCTTTCTCTACTAAAAATATCAAATTAGCCGGGCATGGTGGCGCATGCCTGTAATCTCAGCTACTTGGGAGACTGAGGCAAGAGAATTGCTTGAACTCAGGAGGCAGAGGTTGCAGTGAGCCAAGATGGTGCCACTGCACTCCAGCCTGGGCGACAGAGTAAGACTTGGTCTCAAAAAAAAAAAATTAATGATGGCCAGCAATAGTGTAGGATGCCTCATGAAGTGGTGAGCTTCCTGTCCTTGGAAATGTATACATTGAATGGTCGGCTGTCTTGGATCATGCCGTGAGCTTTTGGGGCCACTTCCAGCATCAAATTTCTTTGAAGCAGATTTCAGGAATATAACTTTCTGCTGAGTTCACCATTGCCACTGTATGTCACCTTTATGTGACACTTACTCTGTCTCCACTTACTATGAACCACAGTTATAGAAATTTGCAGTTTTGTGAACAGAATGCCTAGCTCATGAAAAAAATCCAGTCGATGATAGAGGCCACGTCATTACTCTAATCCAGAGGGGCCCAACAAATGGCATTGCTGTTTTCCACATCCAAGTTCTAAACCAATTGAGAAGTAAGACAAAAGAGAAAAGTGTATGGAATCCTAAGGTCATTCTTATTGCCAATTAAGGCCTGGATGGGTTGCATGGACACAGTGGGCTCCATAACACTGAACTTTACACTTTGACAGACTGACATACCCTGTCACAAGTGCTCTAGACCTCACAGGCCGAGAGCAGAGCCTGCCCCCATAAGACTGAGAGCCTGGAACAGAATGTGTGCTTCCAGCTGGCGTCTGGCTCCCAGAAGAGAAGAAGCAGGCAGCATCTGAGCCTCACATGCCCATTTCTTTTATTGAAGCCTCCATTCAGAGGAGTCACTTCTTTTCCCTGGAGAAGAGTGGGTGAAGATTATTGCTATAATAGGCCTGGTCTGTTACTGCAGGGGGTTCTCTCCACATGGAAGGAAACACTGGGAGTGGGAAATGAGTATCTCCCTGTTGGAAGCAGCCCTCTGTATTGCATGCTTCATTTGTTTCCTTTCCTTTGCAGACTGGGATTCTTGAAGCAGAGACACTCCCAACACCCATCCCAGGGCCTGGCACACAGTAGCTGTTTAGGAAGGGGAGGAATGAATGAACTCCCATCTTCTAATGCCAGTGTTTTTCTAAAGGAGCAATTTTCTGGGGCTGAAAAGGATGCCTTTTCCCTCTCATTTTATCCTCCTCATTGCACCCAACATGCCTTTATCATGTTTTCCATGTCCTCTCCCTTTTCTGTATTATGGAGGACAGACAAGGAGTGAGGTATTGCTGGATGATTCAGGGAACATTCTTCCTCAGGTCATGCTGTTCTTCCCACCCTGCCCAGGCCAAGCCCTGTGTATGAACAGGTAAAGGGAGTTGTGGGTACTGCATGGGAAGAGGCAGCCCCCAGCCCTGGTCCTGATGCCCCATCTGTGATGAATGACAATGCCTGCCTTACCCACCTTGGTGAGACTTGCTGAGAGCAGAATTGGGAAGTCATTTTGGAAAGCGGAAAGTACTTTGTCGGCATAAAGCAGTGGGATCTGTGGAAATGTGTTAGAGGACATTCATGTCAGTAAAGTGGTAAAAGATGGTCCAGACCCCACCAGGGTGGCAGAGGAGGGCAGTGCCTCTATAGGCATTCCCTGGTAGTGTTACACGTTTTTCTTTGTTTTTTGGGTTTTTTTTTTTTTTTCGGTGAAATTGGAGGGTGTGTCCCAATGGGAGCTAGATTCCCAGGCTGGCCCACAAAAGCCTGTATGACTCATCACATAATAATATGTGTAAGTATCTACTAAGTTCTAGGTATGTGCTAGACATATTAAATATATTATCTCAGTTCTTACAATAACCATTCGAAGGATAATTGACCCCCTTTTTAAGAGCAAAGATGTTGAGACTTACCAAGATCAAATTAGTTGCCCAAGGTCATGCAGCTAGTGAGTACTGGAGCTGACCCACAGTCAGGGATCATAAGCACGATGCTATAGCATCCTTCTGGTGGAGGATGGGAAGACTGTGAGCACCAGGGACGGGGATAGCTGAGGAGCTTGGAGGGACTGCAAATCTTCCATAGAGATCATCTGTAAAGTCAGCTGCTCACAGTCACCTGGCTTTGAGCCACCCCTACCCAGAGAGAGAAGTGGCTTCTTCACTCCCAGCTCTTTCTGAGTTCCAGAAGGAGGTCAGTGCTGGCCTAGAGATGCCAGTCTTGTCTTCAGAGATTCTGGATGAATGAAGCAAACAGGATCCTGACTGAGGCAAGGGGAGTTCTCCAGGGCGCTGGCTCCAGTGTTGGAAGCCCTGTGACTCCAGGCCACTGGCCCAGGGGCATTAATATGCCATCAATGCTGACCCTGAAAATTGGCAATTTTTTGGAAATCTTTCAGCCTAACCAAGGGCCTGACCACTGTAGTCATTCAGTTAGAATTTAATACATGTATATGGAAAGTTGAAAATTTTAGATACTAGGATGAACATTTGGATATTCAATGTGGGAAGATCTTTTTTCTGTCATTTTTGTCTATCCATACCCCACAGGTTTCATGGACAGGAGACTGAGAGAACAATAGACTTAAGGTTCCATATAGGTGAGAAATACTAAACAGGAATTAGACTTGTTAGAGAATGATTGATGTCTGTTCACCTTTGGGATTTGTTGCTGCCTTTGGGGATTTAGGGTCTGTCTCTGGAGACGTGTTGCAGTAATTCTCCCTGGCTGAGATTCTACTTATGTTGGAATCAACTTTTGGGGAAATGGTTTTTGTTGTGTCACCAACTTTCAAGTGCCAGCTCCTCTTCCCTGGCAGGGTTCACCCTGTTCCCTCTGTACCCTAGCTCTGGCTGTGCAGAACTAATGGGAGTTAAGGCCATGACCATCTATTATGCATTTATTGGGTCCCAGGTACTGTGCTAAGCCCTCGATCTTCATCACCTCATTTGTCCTCACGACAGAGGAAGGCTATTATCAGGCCACCATTCCCTGACTCCACCACCACCTTTCTCACCACCAGTCTCAGCTCAGCTCTCTCTCCTTCCTGGCCCTTTTAACCTTTGATTAATCTCTCCCTCCTCTGTGTTTCAGTCACACTCATATGTATCCCTGGCATAACACACACATCTTGTGGCACTGTGATAATTGGTCTATATGTTTACTCATCCAGTCTTCTGTTCAACACATTTTATTGAGTGCCTCCTATGTGTTGTCTGTTGCCCTCTTTGGACTTGGAGTTCCTTTACAGCAAGAGACTATGCCTTGTTCTTGCTGTGTTCCCAACACATACCACTGTACCTGGCTCATAGTAGATCCTCAGGAAATATTTGCTAAGAGAAGGCCTCTATGTGATGTCTAGTCCTAGAACAATCTTCTTTCAATCCTTCCAGCCCCAGGCATTGGAAAATGGGAAATTTGTCCCTTAGCTCTTAGCTTGGTGGAGAAACACAGCTGGGATTCTGGGTGCCTGACTCTCCGTGGTCCACCTTAGTGGAGTTACAGTTAACTCCAAAGAGCCAGTAATATCAGCATCATTTCTCATGAGCTGTGGGTGTTTATTCATTTTTTCAGTAGGTGTTGAACACTCTATAGGTATCAGGCTATGTGCTGGGAGCTAGAGTCACAGAGTTGAATAGGACACACACACACACACGCAAGACCTACAACCTAAAGAGATCATCAGCCTAGATGGAGAGGTGGTCAGTTAAGGTTGAAATGGGTTAAGTACCTGGTTCATTGAGAACACTGCTGGGGAGATTTTTAGGAGAAGGTGAGATTAGAGAAAGCTGCCTAGAGAAGACGTCATTTGATCTGAGCCTTGAAGAGGAGTAGGATTTGGACTTGAGGAAGTAGGTAGAAAAAAAATGTCTGTATGAGCAAAGGCATAAAGGTGGTAGGTTGTGTTTTGAGGGAGCACAAATGTCATTCAGATAATTAATTTGTCAGTAATTGGCAGGGTGAAACAAGGGTGACCCTCATTGCCATGGGCATATCACTATGATGTTTTTATTTCCTTCTCCTACCACTTCTTCCTCCTACCCAAAAAATAGTTCTGCTATTGACACACTTTGTCCCTTAAAGAACAGGGGTGGAAGAACCTTCTGTGGAGTGAAGCCCTGTCCAGACAGTCACATGGGATTCTTAGTCCTTCAGCCCACACCCCAAATGCACACACTGGGACCCCCTATATAAAGGCCCCTCTACATCTCAGCCATGTGCTGGGAAGGAGCCCAGAGAGGCCTCCCAGCCCACCCATGAGTTTCTAGAAGATGGAGATACTGAAGGCAGCTGCCTCACTCCATCAGCAGGAGGAGGCCAGCGAGGCAGATTAGTCACTCACATCATTTTATCTGTTGAGTCAACATCTATTTTTAGGCATGGAACCCATAAAGGGACCTGGCATGTCTGTCATGGAAAGGGGGAGAGTGCCATGGATGAGGGTTCTGCTCATCCTTCATCTTCTTTCCTAAACCCATTCTCTCCCCTGAAGGTCACAGAAGCAAGGCCCGTATTACTGCTGGAGGTTTAGGTCTTAATGTCAAAGGTCTGGTTTAATGTGTTCAATTCCTTTTGCACACATGCTTTTGTGTGCACGCACACACACACACACTCTCACCCCTACAGCCTTAATAGGTCTTATGAGTCAGTTGTATGGATTAAATAAAACTTCCAACTGAAAAATGCTAAGGCATATAGGTCTCTTCCTGTCCAACGTTGTCAGATGTGCTCTGAAATGACTGTTTTCATCATCTATTCTGAGCCATAACCACCCCAGAAATAGCTTTAGCAGGAAAGTGCTTTTGTTAGACTAGCTGTAAATTGTATTTCAAATGTCTGATGTTGTTTTCTTAAAAAATAAATAAATAAGTAAATGAAAGTCTAAAATTAATGACTGCTGGGGTTTGCTTTGCTTATGTGTACTGCTACAGATTTGGCTTCTTGCAGATGGAATTTCAGATCTGTTTACACTTCTGTGTTAGCTTTTTGGGGGAAAAAAAGCAGTTGAGAGATCTGGGAGGACAAATTTACAAAGTCGAACTTATTATAACCATTGGTGAGGCTCTCTTCTCTCTCTCTACTGCCCTTTCCTTCCCTCCTTTCCATCGTGCCCCCATTTTGTTTGTTGTGGTTTTTATCTACCCTGCTTCAAAGTTAGAGGCAACTGGTCCTTGCAGATGTGACGACAAGGTCACATATCCAGTTTCGCAAGCAGATGTTCATTCAGCCCTATTTCACCAGCACTTTGTCATTTGGTGAGAGCAGACCTCATGGGAACAGACTGGAGCAACACAAAGGATGGAACATAAAAAAATCTTGCAGAGAACCTGATTGCTTTTATGTATTCAGGAAGAAGGGGATGGGGGTAGGGAGGGTGGCAAGGAGAGAAATGTGCAGAGCAGAATTTCATGAGGTTTTTTTTTTTTGGTTTATTCAAAGATTATTATGTGTTGGATACAGTAAATCATCTATACACCCACTTCCAGGAGGTAAATCTTCAGAACTCCATGCGTGGGTAGCTCTGCATTTAACAGCTGCCATACAGTAGCTATTTTGTTCTGCACTTAGAGACCCTTATCTGTGCATTTGTTTTAAGTTATCGTCAACTCTCCTCTTGTTCCTCTATTGTTGTTCTCCTGGTTCTCATTACTATTACAGGGGTAGCTAAAAATGTGAACTACTGAGTGATTTAAACTGACACCATGAGTTGTAACGGTAGATGAGGGGCTGTCATCTTGGTTGTGGACTCAGCGTCTACTCTGAGGGTGATTGCCTATAATGGAATTAGCTCCTCTTGCCTTTTCCTAGGTCTCATATGCCCGTCCGAGCTCTGCCTCAATCAGGGATGCTAACCTCTATGTTAGCGGCCTTCCCAAAACCATGACCCAGAAGGAACTGGAGCAACTTTTCTCGCAATACGGCCGTATCATCACCTCACGAATCCTGGTTGATCAAGTCACAGGTTAAGTGTTTCTTTGTAATTTCTTTCCATGTATATCAATGTCATCAGCCCTGTTACTCATAAGAGCAGAAGGCTGATGGCTGCTTAAGGCAGATGATATGGATCATGAATAGACAGATTTTTGACTTGGAAGAAAGACTTCTTGTCGGTCAACTGCCCAAATTTAAAATGGGCCATCTTGGGAGGTAGGAGTTCTCCATCATGCTACTTGTTTAGCAGCAGCTAAACTACTTGGCAGGGTTGTAAAAAGGATTCAGGCATCAGGTTGAGAGTGGAACTGTATGACCTTCAAAGTCTCTTTCAGCCCTCAACCAAATAACATTACTTTTGTATGTGAAAAGAACCTGTATGCATAGCTGTAACTCCAATTCATAGCATTATAGAGTTAGAAGGAATTGTCCCATTTCACACTTGAGGAAACAGGTTGAAAGTGGGGGATCTGACTCCCCAAAGCTAGATAGTAGTAGTACAAGGATCTGAACCCAGGATCTGGTACTGGGGTTCTTTGTCCATAATAAAGAAAGGCAGCCACCACCTCTCAGTAAGAAATGTCAGGTACTCTGGGTTGCATTTTTAATGCCAAGGTGTTTTCACCTACCTCCAATTTGATTCCAATTTAGAACTCACCCCCTGAGAATAGTTTAGCACGTTTATCATGTGATTCATGAGACAAACCTTCATAGAAGTCAACTCTGCCCTAGACATTGTGCAGAGGGACACTGGAGACCAAGAAAGAAGCAGGCACTGCCCCACCCTTACAGGACTCCAGTGTGGAGTCCAAATACTTGCTAGAAGCTGTCAAGTGCCCCTGAGAGCTCAGGAGAAGGTGTGCCATGCCTGGTGGGAATTGCTGGGAAGACCCCATTGAGGAGGCAATGTTTGAATAGGGGTTTGGAGGATGTTTCAAAGGTATCCAGCAAAAAGGAGGGACAGAGCATTCTAGGTGGAGAGGAGAGCATATCCCAAGGCATGGAATCAAGGAAGAACAGTCTATTCAAGGAGGATCAGGCAGTTCAGGGTGGCTGGTGTGAGCCTCAATAGGGAATTTGGGGCCAGATTGCCAGAGGCATTGAATGCTGTGCCAAGAAGTCTGGACTTTCTCTGGGTGCAGAATGGAGGGTATTTTGTAGGTTTTGTTTGTTTGTTATTCATTTTAGAATGGGAGTCAGTGAAGAATAGGTACTATGCACAAGGTACAAAATTCAAAAAGTACAAAAGAGATATAGAAGATGTTTTTAAAGCATATGATGTGGTCAGAGTTCACTTTTCAAATAGATTGCACACTCGCTACATGTGGAGGACACATGAGAAGACTAGAAACTGGACAGTGAGTGATCAGTTATAGTAACTTTTGGGAGGTGACGATGGAGCAGAGCAGTGATAGAGGACTAGAGGGGCCAGATGCAAGAGAACCCTATGTTCTGTGGCTGGGAGGCATCAGTCCAGAGCCATGATAGCAGGAATGCAGGTAAACGTGTTTTGATGGGTGAGAGAGATCAGGGAGCTGGGCTCAGCCCTGGCCCCACAGGTGGGCTTACTCCTCACACAATATCCATAGGACCCATCTCTTCCCAAAGATGTTTACCAGTTTGGTGTGTTCACTCTTTACAAAGGCTCTTTCTCTTTCCCCAGGAGTGTCCAGAGGGGTGGGATTCATCCGTTTTGATAAGAGGATTGAGGCAGAAGAAGCCATCAAAGGGCTGAATGGCCAGAAGCCCAGCGGTGCTACGGAACCGATTACTGTGAAGTTTGCCAACAACCCCAGCCAGAAGTCCAGCCAGGCCCTGCTCTCCCAGCTCTACCAGTCCCCCAACCGGCGCTACCCAGGTCCACTTCACCACCAGGCTCAGAGGTTCAGGTAGGCATGCCCAAAGAGGAAGAAGGCCTGCTACAGGGGTTCATAGCTGGGCAAGAGCCAGGGAAGCCCATGGTCCTGACAAATGGGGCAAGGGTAAAAGCTTCCACCCCCAGGAATCACTGTGCAAAACTCCCCCTGAGCCTCAGTTTCCATTCCTGTAAAATGAGACAGTTGGAGCAGATGCCCTTCTAAGCCCTCTTCCAATTTACTACTGTGACTGTATAAACTTCAGATTCTTTGGTAGAAACAAAATTTCTGTGTTTAACCAAACATGAAGGTTCAGTTTCAACAAGAGTTAATCACAGATCAGCGACCACATTCAGCAGATTAGACTTAAGGCTGGACAGCGGCTTTTAATAAATTCAAAAAATAGATCATAAGGCAGATCCTTGCCAGAGGGAGTGGTTTTTCCTGTCTTCTTTTCCCTCGGCAGGTAACTCTGTTGAGTTCAGGGGAGGGGGCGACTGTCTTTGGTGTTAACCTTATTATGTTAAGTTAGTAGATTCTGGGAAGATAGGGAAGAAGATCCTGTCCAAGCCTGATTAGTGTTTCCTTCGAGTACCCAACCCCCAGGAAGCTCCTGGGGCAGGGGGGCATTGCCCTTCTCCTGGAACTTTTCTAAGACAGGTTTCTCTCCATGAAGGCAGTATGACCTTGACTGGTCTCTATTATACAAGAGATAAAAATATTTTTGACTTACCCATGATAAATTCTAAACAATTACTTTATTCCACACCACATCCCAGCTTCCCTTTGATGAAAATGTTTTTCTATTTGAGAAACTTCACATGGGAAATAGTAGGTCCTTCTATCTAGGATAGTATGCTTCATCTGGCTACGTGAGGAGAAAAATCATCCTCTTTCGTGTCCTCCTATGCCCTGTGAATTTGAAATGGTTAATGATTTCATGAAGAGTCCAAGTCATCTAATTTTTATTTTGCTTGAGAGCACATGCAGTATTTATGTAAAAAGCCTCTCCAGCAGACTTCTAATGGTGGAAACTATGGTTACTACTGCCCTATGGTGTGAATAGCTTGTCCCCAAGTAAGGTAGTGAATGTGAGGAAGATTATAGCATAATGGCAGTTTGCTGGGAGGTGCTATCAGGCAGTAAACAGTAAGCCACTTTTTAAAAATCTTAACCTGCAAACTCCCCCTGCCTCCCAAAAATGTGTGTAGTAAGATGATTTAGTTAATGTAGCAAGGCTAACAGAAAAGATCTGTTCTGATACATATTGTGTGCCTGTGTATTGTTAATCTGGAACAGAGACCTTTATTTACAAGTTTAATTATAGTAAAAAGGTGAACAATTTAAGAAGCCCCTGCTTTGAACAATTTCACATATAATATAAAACAAAATCCACACAAATGTTCTGAGAGGTGGGGGGAATGGTATTAATTCAGACCTTGAAAGAAAGGGAGACTCATTAGACACTTGCTTTAAACTCTAGCATTGACCTGAACATGAATTACTTGCAGTTAGAGACAGAAAAGGGGGAAACTACCGGTGGATAGACTCCTAAGCAGTGGGGAAAGTTGTTGAGCTTTTCTTCTTTGAAAATGGAGCATTCTTATTAATAGTTCCATTGAGCGATCTTGCCATCTGTGAGGCATTAACCCAGAGACCCTCCTTCTCTTTGCAGGCTGGACAATTTGCTTAATATGGCCTATGGCGTAAAGAGGTAATTAAAACTCCACAGATTGCCAGATGTCCATGTTGGCACAGACTGGGGCTAGAATTTTTTTTTTTTTAATTCACTAACTTTACTTTAAAAAAAAAATTCTTCCTTTTTCTTCCACCAGCATGTCAAATTCTTAATTTTAATTTCAGACCTCAGTTGATTTTGTTTCTTTTAGGGCACACAAAATGAATTTGTGTGTTTCACTTTTTCTTTTATTTGCAGGTGGGCTTCTCCTATGGTTCAGGTGCCACAGCTACCAAGCCCTTAATAATCTGATCCTTTGAATGGCTCCCCTAAGGGGAAAGGCTCCGACTCTTTGCTGGCTGGTTTTGCAAACTTGCAGAGCAAACTGTTTTGCATTAGCAATGCCAAGATTCAGTTAAGAGGGCAGATTCCAGCAAATCAGAATTAGAACATTTTGCTAATTGTGGTTGACAATCTTATGATTTTTCGGTAGAAAAATTAGATTTTGGACTACCAGCTCTGGCCAAAGGATAAACAAACACGTGGATGACTTTCTAACTAACTCCTGCCCCCACTTCAGTGTGCATTTCAGAGCACATCCTGAGAATGAAGTGTATCTGTGTGCACCTCAACCAGGGGTTTCTTTTGTTACAGGTTTTAACAGTTCTTATAAATCCTCCCTTGGTTATATGTTATGTGTGTTTTAAACTTGCTGTTCCTTTCACTGAAAGGCTTTTTGTGGGGTTGGGGGCCCAGAGTCAAGGCTTTTGGGGCTCTCTGAATGCAGATTCAAAGTTTTCCAGACCCAGTATGAAATCTGAATCTTGGAAAGTTGGGTGTGTGATGTCACTGTGTCCATGAGATTCCCATATGTGCTTCTGATAAGCTCCACTGCACTGCTAGGGACATAGTGTTTTCATCATCTTGCTCAGTAGAGCTGCACACTTTAATTCCCCTTCCTACAGTCAAGGGAAAGAGATGTAGTCTTTAATAGTCCACATCACACTCCCAGTTCTTTCACTGGCCATGCATGGTAAGTACCCTGACTCTGGGAACTGGTGCACAGTAGAGGAAGTAACCTGACTGCAGACTTCACTATCAGAGGACCAGCCTCTCAAATCTCAATCCCGGCATCAGTGAGGATAACTATGAATTATCTCCACATTTCCAGCACACTGTTTGCCTGTTCCCAGGGATTTTACATCTTTCCTAGCTCTATCTCATTCCTTTGCTCCTCTTTGACGTTAGTGAGGTAGTGCTAAATGTTGTGAAAAGAGAAATGCTTATAACATAGATAAGATAGGGGAAGACACAGCTGTGGTAGGCCTGCCACCACCTCCTCCACTGCCCCACCCAGAGTAAACATCACTAGCTGATAATAGCATTCTCTTTTCCTATTGAACCCAGATTTGGATTTAGAATGCTTCCTACCAAAATGCTACAATTAACTGTCACCAACTAGGATAGAGGCTGTACTTGCAATCTCTTTGCAGGCCCTGACCTTTGACTTATAATAAATACTTAGCTGTTTTCTACCTATAAACAGAAAGAGGTCAGTTCACCAGGGTCAACTCACCTGGTTGGAGGAGGGAAGATTAAAAAGACAATCTTCAGAAATGATACAAGTTACAAATAGACACGGATCTGCATGTCTAAGAATCTACACCATGATATTTTTTGGCTTTTTCTTGTTAATAGTTTTTAAACAAGAGAGAAGAAGATTGACTTAGTGAATAATAGCAAAGATATTGTCTATTGAGTTGTTATACTTAGCATATATTCAGTAGCCATTTGATTATCCAAATTCTAGTTAGATACAGAACTATTCTTTAATAGAACTTTCAAATCTCCAAGAATATTTGCTTATTTTTAAAAACAGTTGTAGCTCACATTTTACACCATGCTCTTCCCTAGTTTTTGCTTTCTCTCCTTTTCCTATCTCCCCCAGTAAAACCCCAGCCAAATGAAAAGTAAGAAACTATTCAGTGTATAGCATCAAAACTCCCTATATAAGCTCATGCCTATAATCCCAGCACTTTGGGAGGCCAAGGTGGGTGGATCACCTGAGGTCAGAAGTTCAAGACCAGCCTGGCCAACATGGCAAAACCCTGTCTCTACTAAAAATATAAAAAAATTAGCCAGGCATGGTGGTGTGTGCCTGTAGTCCCAGCTATTCAGGAGGCTGAGGCAGGAGAATCACTTGAAGCCAGGAGGCAGAGGTTACAATGAGCCAAGATAACGCAACTGCACTCCAGCCTGGGTAACAGAGTGAGACTCCATCTCAAAAAAAAAAATTAAAATTAAAAAAATCCCTATGTAAGCTTGATATGAAACAAAACATTAACAAATATTGTTCTGCTGTAGGCACTGGTAACCTAATTGTTTCATCTGGTACATCCATCACAAATCACACAAGGATTTATTTCATCAGACAGTGAATAGAATTTAAAGAGTCATTTTTTCTTTTCAGGATTACACAAAAACTGAGAAGATTTCTAAGCCTAATACAAAAGCAGTTGTAATAGGGCAAATAACAATTTTATGCTTTTCTAATGTACAGCGATTCAAGATATATAAATGCACAAACCACTTGAAGTCTTGCTCCAGTGATACTTAGGAATAAATTCCAGATAACATAGCATAAAGGAGTAATACATCTTTATAATTATTGCTTGAGTTTGTGGGGGAAACCCTTTTGAATAAATACTAAATGAAACATCTGTTTAATAGCAAGACATGCCTGTTCATTGTCACGTATCTCCATCCTCACTAAGAAACATTTGACAACCATAGGTCAAGGGAGTGCAAAAATGGTAGACTTAAGCACTTTAGGGCCATCTCATAATCTGCCTTTAAAAAAAAAAACAATGAAATTTCCCAAGCACTGGCCAAAGTTAGTCACTAATTCAACCAATAAATATTTATTGAGCATTTTCTATGTGTCACTATATCTGTGAGATTCCCATATGTGCTCCACTGAATAAACAAGTAGAGCCACAGAATGAATGAAATAGACCTTTCCCCCAAGAGCACATTGTCTATTGTTGGGGTGGGGTGGAGTCAGGGTGGGGTACGCTATGAGCATATACTGTCATAGAAGTGTTACAGAGCCTTTCTCTGGGAGCCCTGGGAGTCCCTCATGGTTTTTAGAAATTGACCTAGGTCTTTCTCTCAGCATGAACATGCCCTAGCCAGTCAAGCCATTCCCATCAGAGGAAATGACATAGACATTAGTTTTTACATTTTGGTTTTTGAACCCTGAAGACTCTCCTGTAAACACTCACTCAGCCCTCTGCCCCGTGTCTGTGTCTGTGCATCTGTGTGTTATCCTTGGTCAGACTGATGTCTGGACCAGTCCCCCCTTCTGCTTGTCCCCCCAGGTTCTCCCCAATTACCATTGATGGAATGACAAGCCTTGTGGGAATGAACATCCCTGGTCACACAGGAACTGGGTGGTGCATCTTTGTCTACAACCTGTCCCCCGATTCTGATGAGAGTGTCCTCTGGCAGCTCTTTGGCCCCTTTGGAGCAGTGAACAACGTCAAGGTGATCCGTGACTTCAACACCAACAAGTGCAAGGGATTCGGTTTTGTCACCATGACCAACTATGATGAGGCGGCCATGGCCATCGCCAGCCTCAACGGGTACCGCCTGGGAGACAGAGTGTTGCAAGTTTCCTTTAAAACCAACAAAGCCCACAAGTCCTGAATTTCCCATTCTTACTTACTAAAATATATATAGAAATATATACGAACAAAACACACGCGCGCACACACACACATACACGAAAGAGAGAGAAACAAACTTTTCAAGGCTTATATTCAACCATGGACTTTATAAGCCAGTGTTGCCTAAGTATTAAAACATTGGATTATCCTGAGGTGTACCAGGAAAGGATTTTATAATGCTTAGAAAAAAAGAAAAAAAAAAACAAAAAAATACCTTTGATGCATTGAATGTTCTTTCATAGCTGTCGTTGTTGAATATAATATACATAGATAGCGATGTGCAGGGATTTTTACCCAGCCAGCTAACTTTACTACCTTCCTTGAAGGTGGATCTTTTTAAGATGACCATTCGCTCATTTGAAGAAGAAAAACAAAAAACAAAAAAAATAATAAAAATACAACAATTTTTACAAAGTAATGGGATTCAAAGAAAGGAAAAAAAGATTTTTCTTTTTTGTCAAAATGTCGATCCAATCAGATTGGTAAAAAAAAAAAAAAAAAAAAAAAACCCCACACAAATTAAAGAGGAATAATAAAAATTGCAAAAATAAAAAAAAACTTTTGCAAATTTTTTTATTTTTCCTTTTTTCTTTTATATCATGTGAACTAAAACAGTCTTCTGTTAGGGGATGGGGGCAAGGGGGATACCTGATGACATTAACAATTTAATAACATTAACATTGTTGCCAAAGAGGTGGTCTCTTTGCTGAAAATGGGTTTCAAGAAAAATCTATTTTTATAAAATATAAAGAATTTTTACAAGAGAATCTGGATTTGAGAAAAAAATATTTTGACTGGCTAATTTAGGGGAAATTGACAACTTTGTCGCGTTCATACTGCACTGGTAACTTTTTAGAGATCAAGATGTGTGTTTTAAACTGGATTCGTAGACTGTTTTTTGAAGGATGGGCTATAAACAGATGATCTTCATATCTTTTCATAGCATGTAATAATAATTAAAAAACAATTATTAATTACTAGGGGAAAGGAGTGTTCGTTCTACCCAGGGTACCACAGTTCCCCACAGTCAAAACCCAAAAGCAAGGAGATGAGTTGAAAGACAGTTTTTCTTTAAGTCATCAGTATGGGATGTCAGCAGAACAAAAATTAAAAAGATTAATTTTCCTTTTGATCTAAAACTTCCTTAGTTTGAGCAGTAGGTGCTACAAAATTATTTACATATCTTAGTATCATAGTTAAATGTAATGTGTTTAGGAGAGGAAAACAAAAGATACATTTGCTTTAAATTCATTAAGAAATTTTCAAATTCACTTTGTAGCCCATGCTGATAGAATTGGGCTGTGTTGGTACATTTGAAACACTGTTTATGTTGCTTGAAACACTTATTTATTTAATCGCCGATGTGATGATGCCTATGGCCGAGATCAAATATAGCTAGATTGGCTAGACTACTTATTTGTTTACTTAAACTATGGGAAGAAGCATATTATTGTGTCATTCTGTTGTGTGTGTATGTGTATATACAATATAAATATATATATATAAAGTTATTTTTTCTTTGGGTTAATTTATTATAAGTTGTAACACTTGGCTAGTTTTGTTTGTATATGTCTTAAAATGTTTTCTTATGATATTTAAGTGACAGTTAAAGAGGTATCAAGGTAACTTGTGTAGAACTATTGTTTGATATATTGTCATGTTTGTTGTGAATATTTTTTCTTACTGCAAAGTAGAAAAATAAAAACAACTGAGTCTTTATTTTAATGTAACTCAGATTGGGGAAAACAAAACAGAGCTAAGGGAACAAAATGACTGAGGGAGCACCCTCCCACGTCCAGTGCACTGATCATTTTAGTATGTTTGTGCTTTGTACGGTTATATATTTAAAACAAAAACAAAACAAAAAAATACAAGGGTTCATGCTCTTCCCTGGGTAATAGAAACAGTTACTCGCTATGCATAATCTAGTTGATAGTTAAATTTGCTATTGCTTTTCTTGTCTTGTTATATAAAATCTTTTCAATACAAGTTTAGTCTTAATGGTAATAAAACGTTATGGTTATTTATAACTTGTGCTTATTTTGTGCATTTTTTCCCATGCTGAACCCACTAAGTGCATGTAGACAGGACTGTTGTTTTCACACTGAAGAGGCAAACTTTGTAGTAGTCGTTGTAGTGGTAGACAGATAACGAATACCAAGGCTGCATCATAGACTCCTCCTTTAAATTTTTTTTCTGTTTTTTTTTCCTCTTTTCAGTTTTGGATATAACACCAGATTTCAGTTCAGAGAACACTCGTTCAACATTCAGGGAAAACTTTTTACGTCACCTGCTATGAATGAACGCAGTTTGCTGGCAAAGTTTTGATGCATTTGCTAAGCATTAGTGGGAAAGGCATGCCAAAATCTTCTCTATAATGTGTTCAATCTTGGGGGAAAAAAAAAGGAAAAAAAATCTTAGGACCAGGCAGTTGTATACTTTAGTTATTAATGAATGACTTCATGTTAATCTTGCTAGTTTAGATGATTTCCAAGGGAAAGTATTGTAAATGTTTTTTTTTCATAATCTTGTTGTGTTTGAATTATTTGTACTTTATCTGTCCAGACAATAAATGAAAGTGTGTAGAATGGATTTGACTTCCCAAATTTTTAAATGTGTTTATTTAAACTTTTTTTCTGTACCATCTTCAGATTTCCCCAATATTTTTATCATTAAACCAGGGAAAAGAAAAGGCAGGGTAAAATTCTGTTTTACAGCTTAGCCCAGTCTCTTAAAGTCAGCTCAATATTCAGAAGTCAGTGTTCTGGTTCCGTGCTATTAAAAGTCTGGTGGTCCCCAACCAGCAGTATCAGCATCATCTGGGAGCTTGTTAGAATCTGCATTTAACCAGATCCCCAGGTGAATGAATCACTGGTACTTTCAAGTTTAAGGAGCACTGCCCTGGTTGATAAGCCAGAACACTTGGCTTTACCTTTGGTGTTATGATACATTAGCACCTGTTATTCATTTATAAGAAGGCTTGTGACTTGTTCAGAGGACAGGGAGCCACCATTTGCAGAGCACGTATTATGTAACGGGCAGGCTGTATGGTATCCTCTGCATTCTCTCACTGTATCCTCAGCAACCCGAGGAGTGTAGACAACATTATCCTCATTTCACAGATGACAAGACTGAGACTCAATAAGAATAGTAACTTGACACCACAAGCAAGTTTCCAGCTGAGATTTGAATCCAAGTCTGATTCCACCGCACAGCACCTCAGCATTAAGGTTGCGGAACTTGAGCATTAAGAAATATTAAGAAAGCAGACCATTTGTATTGAAAGTGACAGCTAAGCAAGAAAGGTCACCTTTTTATTTTAGCACTCATTTCTTTTTAAAAGTAGGAAATATTTGGCTTTCTTACCTTTGAATAGAAACTCAAAACAAGGAATTACTCATAATGTGTCTAAAGAACGTGATTTAAGCTCAACCTAGGGAGAAAAATACTGCCCACATTATCATGAAGTCACATTAAAATATGCCCTGAACTTTACAGATTAGCTTTTTAGTGATTTCCTGATACAATCACTCCCTGATGATCTACTGTCTTTCATTTTCATTTCCTCACTAACTGAAAATTCATACTCTATAAAACATTGCCATCCATAAACTGACACTTCATGAAATGCCCCCACTGAGCCAGATGAACAAATAGTCAGATTCTCTTCTATTTCTAATTAACCTCTTTATTATTATTATATTAAGTTACCACATTGGTTGGAATAATTAAATTCAGGGCAAAGAATGAGATTTAATTAACCAAGCTAAATATTAAACCTCTAAGTCAGCCTAAACCTCATATAGTTGAACTTAAAGGTTCTTATTATAGTTTTATCTTAAAGACAAGCCCCTACGTTTCTTTTCTGGAGAAAAAAAAATGGGCATTCAAAAGAACAGTTTCCCACAGGGATAACACAGCTTTACAACTGTGTTTGTAGGTCTAAAAATGTTGCTGCCAAACCTATGATAGTTGCCAGTCATCACCACCCCTGCTCCTTAAAAGTGTCATTTTAGTGTACTTTAAATGGACGGCTGCATTATTTTGGAATATCCGAAGTTGGTAGAATCTTCCCAGTTCATATAGTTCATTCACTAGCCTCCTCCTACAGATCTATGCTGAAAGTTTAACAAATAGATGTAGGTATTTAAATAGGTCTTGAAAATGTCCATAGAAGACATTCTACATATACTCTGTCAGAAACACTTTCTAGCATCAGCACAATGTGTCTGCCTAACATCTAATAAAAAATTCATCTTGTTGTGAATACAAGCGTGTTACCTTAAATCTCCAGGCAAACATATATAGTTTCTGTAGGTGTTTGTGGAAAAGGTCTAACAAATCACAAGAATGCTGAGATTATTACATTTCTTTAAGGTCCTAGGTACATTGTATTTTGCTTGGTTGAAAAATTGCATGTCATAGAAAGCTGACGGCATTTACTTAGTGTTATTTTTGTCAACGTGATAGGAGGAGTGAAAAAAAATGTGTTTATGTCTAAAACCACCTCACATCATCACCATCAACATCAAAACTTTACTTACTTCTATTACTGAAGATCAAACACTGACCAAATGATGGTTACCGCCAGAAATTTTTATCAGCTGGAGTCCTGTTTAAATGTCTTTCATCAAGATCGATCAACCTTTGTTCATTTGTAAATAAAACATTTTAACCCCCAAAGAATAACATTTAAATGTACATTTGAAACTCACAAGGTCTTGTGGCACCCATACTCTCCTTGAGTCAGTATTTGGGTGTAGATACTTTTAACCTTGTCAAAATGCAGTACACAATTGCCTTTGCCATAGGTAATTCCGGAAACTCCCAGTCCTTGAAATTATTTTGCCCTTACTTCCTGTAGGCACTATGCATTTGTTCCTTAACAGACACACACAGGCAAACACACAAGGCAAGTACTTGTATAATTATGAATTTTTTAACTTTCATCTGTGAATTCAAAAATGATACCTGATAAGATAGCGTTAACTACAAGAGTGTGTTTTCTAAACCACAGAGTCATTAAAATCTTAATTTGAGGCCATCCTGCCTGGATCCTTCCACAGCCTTCATGAAAGCTCACAGAACACAGCTTCTAATATCCTTGCACCCTTGACTGCCTTTGTTCTACCCGAAGAAGAGAATAATAAAAGGAAATTACATTTTATTTCCATGAGCTGAAATCAAGTTTTAATATTGTCCAAAAATGACTCGTACCATTCCCTTATCTTATTAGCTTTTTGGCATATTAGGTAATAAGATAATTTCTCATGGTACAGTATTTATGTAAGAATCATATTTCTCTCTGTGCAGATCACTTACAGAAGTGTCTGTTAACAGGAGAGAATGATACATAATCGGCACTTAAGATTAAAATAGACCTGAGAACATAAAAGTGTTCCTTCAATTAAAGGAATAGTGTTTCTCCTGTCTCATCCTTTTTGTTTCTGCAGCAGAATGAAAACTGGTTTAAAATCACCCAACCCCGGGTTAATTCCCAGAAGGCTTTTCTATGCGAGTTCAGCTTCATCTACTAGTGGTTCAAATGCAAAGTGGACTCACATGACATGCCAGTATGCCATGTAATTATTTCAAACAATTTTCAGCAAAGTCCCTAAGGTTTAAGAAATTGTTTCTAGAAAGACCACTGGCATTTATTAAGTTTTTCCTATGGCAGGCACTCTATATGTATATAGTGTTAGTGAGGGGTATCATCCCTCTTTTACCTTGAAAAGAAAGAAACTCAGAGAGATTAGGTATTTTGTGAAGGTGAGTAAGTAGGTGGCAAAGCCAGAATTCAAACCCAGGTCCGTCTGACCCCCAAGATCCCCAGTTATACACCGTGGCTCCAAGTCCATTATGCTAGAATTAGAGCCAAAACAATTACCAAGTGGTCCACACTTCAACTAAAGGTGAAATGAGTCCTATTATGTAGGAAATAAAGGAAATTACATTCATGTACTGTGCCTGAGTCTAACCCTCTCCCCAAATCTTAAATGGAAAAACAGACCAAATAACAATGGTTTACAAGCAAATTAACAAAGAAAAACTAAAAGTGATAGTTTTTAAGCACTGTTGCTCAGCAGTATTTAAAAATGAAATTAGTTTGTTAATAGGTCTATTTTAACCACCACAAATCATTGAGGTAGAAAGGAGTTGAGGATAGGACAGACAGGTAAGAATGTTAACAAGCCAATTTAAGGACCCTCAGAGCTGGCCCCATGGGTCTCCCCAAGTGATAGTTCCCACTGTGATACACAGATAGGTCCATTGTGTGGACCAAGAGCACCATAGTGGCCACTCCTTTCACTATCTGTATTGCCTCTGAATCCTCAGAACAATCCTGGGAAGCACATAACATAATCCCCATTTTACATCTAACAAAAACAGAGAAGTTAAATACCTCGCCCAAGGTTACACAGCATGTTGCAGAGTGGGAATTTGCACAAAAGTCATCCGGTTCCAATCCAATGTCTTTCTACTAAACCATATTGCTGGCTTTCAATGTGATATCATTTGTTGATCATCTGCCTAGCTGTGAGGTATGGCAGGGTGGGGGTTGAGGGGAATCAGCCTAAGCCTTGTCTACACTAGAATCCTTACTCTGAACACCTGCCATATGCCAGATACTGAGCTAGGGGCATGACAGCAAATAAACATGTCTAGCTTCTTCTTTTTTTTTTTTTTTTTTGGTATACCTGTTTTGTGCATGAAATTGTGCAGTGGGTTATGACAGAAAACCAAAAAAGCAGGAAGGGAAATTTAGAGTTCTATTACAAAGACAAGACCTGTGGAGCAATGATCTAGCCACAAAGATGTAGCACAGGTAACTTTTGTGTTGGAGGGAGAATTTCAGATTTTGAAAATCTGTGGGGAGTGAAAGGAGCATTCTGGGACCCAGGAAGGAAGGAGAGTTTGCCCTGATGGAAAGAGGACTAGCTTTAGTGAAAAAGTTCTGGGTTTGGGTCCCTGGGACAAAAATTTAAGTCTGAAATTCCTCATCAGAGAAGGGAGGATTAGAAGTAAAATATGCCAAGTTCCTGGCACTGAATGAAGAGTAGCAGGAATTAAACAATAGCCAGAAAGAGTTCCCAGAAGAAGAAAACTTGGGCCAGACCCTTTGGCAGGGAGAGATGGGTTTGGTGGATGCCCCTGAATGTAAAGAACCAAGAAATCCTGTTTGGTCACTTCAAGTGAGGGAGGGAAGAAATAGTAGGAATACACGTGGGAATAAGTTGCTGGGAATCTCACTTGGCCTCATGGAACTTAAGCTGCTTTTGAAATACAGTAACTCCAGCCATTTAGCAGCAAAAGCTCTGATTGCCCTCAGCAACCAGAGGCCCTATTGGTCCCTCCTCTGGTGTCTGGCCATTACAGTGACTCAGCCACTCCTTCTCATTCACCCCTGAGAATTAGACTGCTGGGAGCATCATGGAAGAGTCACAGAGACTTCCCCTCAGGGTAAAGGAGTGGTGGCCACACTAAGGAGCTTAGGTGGGCAGCAGTAGAAAGGGAGAGCACAGGAATAAGAGGAAAAGGGTTGGTCATGCAGGCTGAGGCAGGAAACATCTTTAGGAAAGCAGAGTACCAGAAGGCTTTTGAGCAAGGAAGTGAGGGCCCTTCGTTCATAAATATCTGGTAAAGGGCAAATATCTCCAAGCCCTACTCCTCTTGGCTGTAGGAATAAGAAAGAGTCAAAAGTTCTGTCTCAGCCAAGATGGGAAATGAATCCAATTAAACCGTTTGTAAAGGGTAGTCCTCCCCTGCTTGTCACACAATCAGGCTTGTCATTGCCTGGTTACTTAGCTCTGGAAAGCCCTTGAAAGTCAGTTCAACTTCCTCATTTGAATCCTTGGGAGAAACAGGGTTTTGAGTTGTCCAGCCTCCACTTCACCCTATGTAACTAGTTTTCATCTTATTCCACAAATATTAGGGTTCTTCTCCTTAAAATGCCCTTTCCTCCACCCCAAACCCACATTTTTCTCAAAGCATGCATGCACCACCCACCTGGCTAATCCTGCTTGTTCAGCTCGGGATTCACTGCCTCTTGAAAACCTTTCTTGACCCTGGCTGGGTTAAGGATTCCTTGATAATCCCACATCCCTCTGCTTTCCTGCATCACAGCATACTCACATACCATATTTGTACTGCTGCATGCAACCTCCAGGGGGACAGAGGAATCAGGCATGGTGCCTGCGCTGGAAAAGCTCAGGTGTAAGCAGAGTATAGAAGGGCAAGAGCAAAGCTGCAGGGTGTTTGGGGAGCATAGAGAAAAGAGCAGTCAATTCTAACTTTGCGGGGTGAGGTAAGGTTGAACTGTAACAAGAAAGGAATCCTAGACATGTTTAGGAATCAACTGTCTCATGAAGGATAGAACAGACTTGGACAGGTAGGCATTGGAGTGAGGCAAGGAGCATCCCACTGGGAACAATGGAAGTGATCCAGGACCAGGAGTCAGAATCCTCAACTCTGCCCCTGACTTGCTGTGTAGTGTTGGGCAAGTCACTGCCCCTCTCAATTTCCCAGAAGTTAAAGGAAGGCGTGGGACGAGATGGTCTCTGATGGTTTTGCTCCTGCTGACTCCTAGACAGTCATCTGCCCCTACATTTTTCATAGGGTCAGCAAATATTTATTGGCCACCTATTATGTGTCACTGAGGAAACAATGAAAGGACGAAAAAGACAGCTATATACAGCTGAGGTGAGTGCTGTCAAGGTCAAATACAGGCTGTTCTGACAGTGAGCAACAGCACCTGCCTGGCTGAGGAGGAGGAACACCCTTTCTCAGACTGTGGCATTTGAGCCAAGATCTGAAGGATGAGGACAGTGTGTCCCATCCCAGGCCAGGAGAACAGCATGGGCAAAGGGCCAGAGTAGAGGGGAGCAATGTTCAGCTGAGGGACTGAGAGGAACCCAGTGACTCAGCAGTGGAGAGGGGAATGGGGCTGGTGGCAGCAGGGACCAGATTATCAAGGGTCTTGCAAGCCACAGAAAGGACTTTGATCCTTAAGAGTAATGGGGAGTGCCTACATTTCAGCCAATGGATTCTCTTCTCTCAACCTCAGTTTACTCATAGTGATTAGTAATAGTAAATAATAAACCCCCTCTCATATATCTATATCTAACCTATATATTTATATCTTTCAATCTATCATCTCCTGTCGGTTCTTTTTCTCTGGAGAACCTTGACTATTACACTTACCTGTAAAATAGAAATGACTGATAACAGTACTTATAAGGCCTCTTATAAGGGCCTTATTCAGTGTTGAGAGGGTCAAATGCATTAATGTGTGTTAAGTGCTTAAAACACTACCTGGCAGATAGTAATAACTATATAAATGTTTGCTATTACTATAGCTATCATTCTTATTATTCATCTTGCTAATTCTTACACATGCCTCAAAATTCAACATGAATATCCTTTCCCCTGGAGCTCATTCCTCAACCTCTCAGACCGTTATGAACCATTTCTCTGTGTTCGCAAAGTCCTCTCTTACCCTGTAGAATAGTTTATTGTCTACCTCTATGCCTTCTCCCCTAAACCATAAGCTCATCAATGGCAAGAACTGTGCCCTATTCATCAGTACAAGATTGTTCACAAAAAGAATGCCAGTGGAGGTGTGCAGCTGTGGTAGGCTGAATAATGGCCCCCTAAAGATGTCCACATTCTAATCCCAGGGCATGTGAATATGTTATCTGTCTTAGTCTATTTGTGTTGCAGGACTTTTCCTTAGCTCAGCTAAAGACAGGGTTCTTTGTCCCACAGCCATGAAAATTCAGGCTCACAGACAATTTGGATGGTAAGACAGGGTTTTATTGGGTGAAGTGGAAGTAAAGGGGGCACAGGGACTCTCACAAGGCCAGAGTCCCTGCTAGAGCACTTCCCACCTGGCCATTCGAATCCTGGGTCCCACACAGGAAGAGGAGGGGCCAGGCTCCTCCCTGCTGCAAATGTCGGGAACTTCTCCAGGCTCCTCCTCAAATGGGAAAGCTGGATAGAGTTTCTTCACGGACCTCCTCTCACCTGACTGTCTCATTTGGGCTGCTATAACAAAACATCTTACAATGGATAATTCACAAACAACAGAAATGTATGGCTCACATTTCTGGAGGCTGGGAAGTCCAAGGTCAAAGCACTAGTAGATTTGATGTTTGGTGAGGATTTGCTGTCTGTCTCATAGTTGTCACCTTCTTACTGTGTCCTCACATGGTAGAAGGGATGACCAAGCTCCCTCAGGCCTCTCTTATAAAGGCACTAATACCAGTCAGAAGGGTGGATCCCTCATGATCTACTCACCTCCCAAAGTTCCCACGTCTTAATAATACAACATTAGGGATTAGGTTTAAATTTACTAACTTTGAAGGAACATAAACATTCAGACCATTGCATTACCTTAAATGGTTAAAGGGACTTTACAAATGTAATTCAGTTAAGGATCTTAAGGGGAGATTATCGTGGATTATCCAGGTGGATATATATATATATAAATGTTTGCTATTACTATTGCTATCATTCTTATTATTCATCTGGCTAATTATTACACATACCTCAAAATTCAACATGAATATCCTCCCCCCTGGAGCTCCTTCCTCTACCTCTCAGACCAAGTTAGGTACTATTTCCAGGATTCCCCAACGTAATCACAAGAATCCTTTTAAAACGGAGGTGGGAGGATTCAGAGTCAGTAGTAGGAGAAGCAACAATGGAACCAGAAGATTGTAGTAATGCAAAGAAGGACCCATAAGCAAAGGAATGCATTCGGCCTCTAGAAGCTGAAAAAGGTAAGAAAATTGATTTTTTTTTTCCTGAAACCTCCAGAAGGAACACAGCCCATCTAACACCTTGACTTTAAACCTCTGACCTTCAGAACTATAAGAAAATAAGTTTACATTGTTTAAGCCACTACATTTGTGGTAAGTTTTTATAGGAGTAATAGAAAACTAATACATCAGCCAGCATAAAGCAGGAGTTAGAAAAAGGATAGTTGTGTGGAGAAGCCAATGTTCAGTCCAGACCCTCCCTGGCTCCTGGCATCGGTGAGAATAGGAACAGAGTTAGTGGTAGCCACTGTATCTACCCTCTTAGCACACGCTGATCACTCTGGGCCCTCAGGAAGCAAGATACCACCACCATATTAACATCATCATTCCTGGATCTCATGGACTTGGTGGATGGTGGAGGGGGAGAAAAATCAGTGGGTCCAAAGATATCAGTGAACTGTCATGCTGGGCTCCAGAAGAGACAATTTGGAGTGTAAATTAGGGTAATAGAACAATGGCCTGGAAGATCTAGTTCCTGACCCAGTTCCTGGGTTCAGTTTTGCATGTGATTCTGAACAAATTATATACTCCATACTTGCTCCTTCTCTTATGTTCCACATCTCAATTAATTTTGGGAAACCCAGGAGTATTCCTAAACTCCCTCCTCTCCCCTCAACCATCTAATCAATTACCAAACCCTATCAATTTTATTCTCCTGAAAATTTCTCAAATTCATCGCCTCCTACCCTCTTTATTGTCACTATCCTGATTTAAGTCTTATTACCTCATTCACAGGCTATTAACTGAATTCCTTCTATGTACAAGGATTCAGACACTATCCTTATACGAGACCTTCCCTCCTCACCTTCTGCAACTCCACACATCCCCTCCATTAGGACAATCTATCTAAAACACTCATCTGGCCAAATCATTGCCCCACCTAAATCCCATCAGTGAATTCCCATTACCCAGGTGATACAGTCCAGACTCCTGAGCATGACTTACAAGACCCTGAATCATCTAGGCTCTGGTGGCTTAAGCAGCCTCATCCTTTTTCTCTTCCTGCCTCACAGTTTGTGGTCCAACTCTGCAAAATTACTACCTGCTCCCCGAATACAACACAGTGCTTGTCACAGGCCTACTCCTATTAATTCTCTTCTTCCTTACTAACAGAATCCTGATTTTTTTAGGGCAACAAAATGTCTAGCTACAATTTGGCTAGACGTTCACATCACACAGCTCTGGCCAATGAGAAGAAAGAAGTCCCTTGTGAGTCTTCTAGGAAAGTTCCTTAAATGGGAGCAAACTCAACTGGCACACTGTTTTCCCTTTGCCATTGCCCTCTTTTCCCTCTCCCTTCTTCCCATCTGGAATGCTGGTGTGATATCTAAAGCTGCATGTGCCATATTGCAACTATGAAGGAACAGACAAAAACCATGAATGGCAGACTAGGAACACCTGGAAAGCCTGTGTCCTCAATGGTATCCCTAGGCGGCAACAGCCCCTGGATTATCTCCTCTGAACAGCTTATTATTTGAGAAAAATACACTCCTTACTGAAGAGCTTCCCAACAAATGAACACATTCTTTATTAATCTGCTTAATTTATTTCTTCAACCCTCTGATCAGACAGGTGGGGCCCTGTGCTGTTAGAGTCCCCAAGCCATTCATCTCTGGCCCCAAACAGCCCATTCCTCTACCCTGCTGGGCCATACAAACATTTTCGTATGTGTACTGCTGTGTAACAAAATGTTACACAACTCTGTCTCTCTGGTTTAAGTCTGATTATTGCTCTATCCCACTTGACCATTGCCTATGCACTGAGATTTCCAATATTCCTCCACGTGTCTCCACTGCCAGAAGCTCCATCACCACCTGCCTCCAGATTTTCATCAACTTATTGCTGCCTGCATTAGTCTGCCACGCATCCAAGACTCCTCTTGGGCCACCGGTCCAGTAGCACTGATCTATCTTTGACCCCCAGTGCTCCTTGGGGCCTCAGTTCCTGCCATCATACTGACTAGAATGTCTCAACATCTTTGCCCACCTCCACATCTCTAGAGCTCCCGTCTCTCTCCCCAGCTCTCCAACCCACCTTCTTGCTCTCTCACTCTTGCTTGTCATCAAAGATGCACCTTTCCTTTCTTTCATCCCATTTTGATAAGGAAGGAACAGTTCTACCACAGAGTTGCTTGGATCCCTAATGACTCAGTACAATATATATTTGCTGGCAGGGCCCAGTCAGAGAAGGCTAAGAAGAGCTTTACACTATGCCTACAAATAGTGCTCTTCAGCCCTGAACCCATTTGCTACTGTGGTGCTCAGTGCTAGACTTTCTCCTCACCTAATTTTTTTTCCCAGGAGTCCCCATTATCCTTATTATAATCTGGATTCCCATGCAATGCCCCCATCCCCATGACCTCAATGCCCAGCAAATAGGCTTATATATGCCTCATCCTCCAATATGAACCATCCAAGTTCTTACTCACGGGGTCTATGCCAACCCAGGGATGTAGCTAGACATGAGAGGACATGAAATGTACATAGAGTCCTGAGCTTCCTGCTACTGAATGAATAATTAAATTCTCCAAGTCTCAGTTTCCCCATCAGTAAATGTAATAGCAGGACTACCTGGTCTCGGTTTCATCAGGCTGACACCAGGAGGAACCCCAGGGACAAGCTTGAGGCCCCAGAGTACTTTAGAACCAGTATAGGAGCCAGGAGAGAAGGAGAAATGAGGGGGAGAGGAAGTTTTCAATCAGGTGCTGGGCTTTCACTGCCAAAAAATTTCCCACAAACAAACCCACCCCAGCAAAGGAAGCTACTGTTGGCTGGCATGCTGCAGAAAAGAAGGCGGGCATGAGGCCTCATTAATCCGGCGGCTGTGGGATCAGTTGCAGATACCCCCCAGCCCACCCACTTTTTGCCATCTGCTGCTGCTGCCGCTGAGCCAAACGTATGCAGCTCTGGTGGGAGCCCAGCCGGGAGCCAGAAGAGGGGCCCAGACCCTTGTGTATGGGGCAACCTCAGCAGCAGGGACCCTTGAGCCCAGGCTCTTGCCCCAGCTCTGTCTCCCAACCCCACCCCCATTCCCCATGCAATGCCACAACACTCCACAAGTTGGAAGCCGCTGAGGGAGAAGTCCCAGGGCCCTGAACAAATATTAGACAAATAACTGACTAAACTGCATTGATTGAGAACCCACTGTGTGCCAGACACATACATTATATCCCATAAATACTATCCCAAACCACACAAAGTTTTCAAAACTACATCTGTCATAATTCTTGATGATTTCAATATGCACAAAGACAATCTTTCCAATACCTCAGCTCCTCAACCTACACTCCTCCTTCCACCTCAGTTACTCCCTCCCTGCTCCTCCCTTAGGGCTTAATAGCTTAATTTCAATGGCAAGCATCCTCTTGTCAATACCTACTTCCTATCTCACTCCCTTTACTATCCTGACTCAAAATAACCCTTCAACCCTCCTGGGACCTTCAACTCACTTTTACTGTCCCTCACCACCACCATGTCCTCACTTCCCTTTCTACCTAGTTTAAATTCCATATAAAACATATCGTCCTTCCCTTGTGTACACTTTCATTTTCCTCACCCCTCCCTCAGTTCATTGTATTCTTTTGTTTCAACCAAAGCTCTCCATCTATTGTGTACCTGCACCCTCACAGCTGAACATGCACTGCAAGAGAAAAACACATATTCATGCTGACCAGACTCCCTTTACATTAGTGACCACCAGCCTTGTGTGGGCCCTAAAACTGTCTGAAGCTCACACTGTATTTCTCTAGTTCAATCACTCTCCCTCTCTCCTAGATAGTATTTTCCTACTTTCTCCTCTTTCTTCAAACCTCTAACACCTCCCTCATCTCCCTCATCTTCATTCTCAACTGAAGACCCAGCTTCTTATTTCACTGGAAATTGAAGTAATGAGAAGAGAACTCCCACTAGCTCCCTGCTCCACCTTCTCTTCTGTTACCATGGATGAGCTGTCCATTGCTCTTCTACCTGTGTGTTAAATCCCACCCCTCACCAACTCAAGAACATAGATCTAGCAGTTCTCCTCTCTTATCCTGCATCATTAGATTATTCCCTCTCTACTGAGTCATTCCCATAAGCATACAAACATACTTTTACTTCTCCCATCTTAAAAAAAAAAAAAAAAACTCGCTCTTTACCCTAACTCCTATTATTACCCCATTTCTCATTTTCCCTCAGCAAGAAAACTCTTAAAGTATAGTGATATTCACTGTCCAATTTCTCTTTTCCCATTCTCCATTGAACTTTAGTAAGATCTGCTTCCCCACTACTCTTCCCAAACTGCTCTTGTCAAAGTCACCAGTGATCTCTCCATTGCTAAATCCAAATGGCAAGTCTCAGTCCCCGTGGTACTCAATCTTGCAACAGTATTTGTCTCAGCCAATCACCTTCTCCTCCCTGAAATGCCTTCTTTACTTGCCTTCTGGGACTCCCCATTTGGCATATTTTCTTCCTACCTTTCTGGCCATCCCACAGTCACCTCCTCTGTTTGACCTCTAACTGTTGGAGACTGAGTTCTAGGAATTCTCTAACTACTGTCACTCCCCATGGTCACTCATCTAATGTCGTGGCTTTCAATATAATTAATGTTCTAATGACGTCTAAATATATTTCTAGCACAAACTTCTCTCCTGAACTCTGGAGACATATGTTCTACTGTCTAGTATACATTTCCACCTAGCTACCTAAAGGACATCTCAAACTTGCCCCTCCCCCCGCAAGAAAAAAAACCCACCCAATTTCTTTTTGCTCTTTCCACCCAACCTGCTCTCTCTCCATCTCAACACATGGAAGCACTATCCTCTCAGTCACTCAGGCCAAATCCCTTAGAGTTACACTTATTTCCATTTTTTCCTATTATTCTCTGAAAAGTCTTCCCATTGTGTACAGATTTGTATCTATTTTGCTTACTATTATAACTTCAGCTCCTAAAAGAGTGCCTGGCCCTTAGTAGGTACACAATAAATACTTGCCAAATAAAGATATAACTAAATTAATCAGCTGTTCATTCAATAAATAAAATAATTATTACAGATTGTGATAAGGGATAAGAAAAACATGCTATGGAATAAGATAACTGAGAGGTTCTACTTAGAAAACAACAGAGGGGTTCTTTTTCCTGAGGAAATGACTTTGAAATGAGACGGAATGAGACATAGTGGAAAGAGCCAGGAAAAGAACACTGATGTAAAGGCCCAGAGGTAGGTATGAGCTTAATGGGTTCTAGGAAACAACAGATGGCCAGCGTGGCAAAAGAACCAAGAGAGAAGGGAGAAAGGTACTGGGAGACATCGGGGAGCTGGAGAAGTAAGCAGGAGCGAAGTCATGAAGAGCCTTGAATGCCAAGTGTGGTCATTTTTGCATTCAGCACACAGATGAGGCCCAGAAAGCCTCAGGAGAGGGAGAGGATGGGGTGAAAGTTAAAGGCCAAGGGAGGGCCACCAGAGACTCCTCCAGATTCCGAGGTCTGCACCTCCTGATATATAGAAAGCCAAGGACTAGAGTGGCTCACTCTCTTGGTCCGACCCAGGGTTTTATTGTGGGTTTGAAAAAACTAACCAACTAAAACTCCAGCTAAAAGCAGGAGTGGATTGGTTATTCTAACTTAGCTATAAATCTAGTAACTGCTTTTATTTACCTCATGTCACATAGTTTAACTGTCTCTATGGGTGCCCCAGAGGACAGACACTATCTGTGGTTGAAATATGTCTCTCTCTACAAACCATAATTCCAGGCCCTCCTAAGCTCAGGTCTGGTAAGAATCTCTACTGCCAAACAAGTCCCTATAAGATGGCATTTAAAAGCAGTCCCTCATGCACTGCAAACCTTGAGTAATAATATGGAACTCATAGCAATGGGCACTCTATCCCCATCCTCTGACTTTAGGACAGGGACTAAAATCTAGCACAGAGCACTCAGTGGGTACTCAAAAATGTCTGTTCAATTGAATAATAGGAAGGAATAAATTCAACATCAGTGAGAGCTGCATGGGTAACAATGAGTGAATGAATGAAATCCTTTAGCCGCTCTCACTTGCCTGTCTTCTTATAGAAGGTTCAAACCTCTTCCATCTTAAAAACAAACAAAAGACCACCTTGCTGGATCTACAGCTCTTCCTTCTAGACTTCTCCTGGAAACCTTCTCTCTCAAATTCCTTTATAGACAATTTCTTGGGTGTCTATACTTACCTTTTGTGGGAGATTTTACCCAATCATATAAGTACAATTTGTATTCTGATGCACAAATCTGTGTCTTCAGCCTCAACCTTTGAACCTATGTTTCTGGTATCCATTAGACCTCTTCAACTGGATGTCAACAGGTACTTTTGGATATGTCAACTCGACATGTCCAAAACAGAACTTAGTATCTTCCCCTTGAAATCTGTGCCTCCTGAGGTGTTCACATGTCAGGGGCTGTCACCTTCAATCATCCCCATTTTATCTGAGTTTTGCCCTTGACTCCCCATTCTCCCTTATACACATCCCACCAAATAGTAAGAATTTCTAGATTCTAAATCTTGTCTCTGAAATATCAGTTCCCCTTGAATTCCTTCTGTAGGGGGCGTTGTCACCAAGGGTGGCCCCAAACTGTGTGAAGGATAGAGATCAGCCAGAAACTCCTGGGAGCCTGAAGGGAAGGAGAGTCCAGTGGCCCAGCAGCGCTTGGTCCTTACTGTGAGCCTTCTCAGAAATTCTCTCTATGGCAGTGACTCATGGTGGTGAGACATGTCCCAAAGAGTTAAATCAACCAAAGACTAACAGAAATTCTTAGTTTTCAGGATGGCAGATAAGAAAAGAAACAACCTGTCAAAAAATACTGGAACTCCCTCCTCTTATGAGATAAAAGAACAGACTGAAATCAGTTGGAAACAAGATGCCCAACTGGAGCTTGCACAGAGCGAGCTTGCTGACATCACAGCCACCATGTTTCATACCAACTCCTCCCTAATTTGCACATGCAACCCATGAGTTAGCATGAAGACATAATTGTGCATGCCCAAGGAATTTCCCAACCTCCCATTTCCTTCCACCGATCACCTACTTGCTAATCTCAGAATCCACCCCTTGAGCCTTTTCTAGTAAAAATACTGCCTTAAAGCCAGCACGAGGAGACAGGGTTGGGCTTGACTCCTATCTCCTTGGGAGTCAACTCTCAATACAAAGCTTTTCTTTTCTCAAAAAAAGCCGATGTCATAGTATTGGTTTCCAGCACATCGGGCAGCAAGCCCCTTTTGTTTTATAACAGTGGCACCTCTACCATCCCTCTTCACCTCCACCAGCATAAGTTCCGGTCAGAAACCCATGGAGATGATGTCTTGGGAAAAGCATGAGGGAGTTCACAAATACTTTGGAGGAGGCAAAGGTAGATATGAGCCACCCAGAAACCAGAAAATCAAGATGAACAGAAAGAAAAGGACTAGGGATGAAGTGGCTCCCTGAGGAAGACCCCAAGTGTGCAAGTTCTAAGATGGAAGTCCCACAGCATCTCCTGACTAGGGTTGGTTATCCTGCAGATGAGATGGAGGTGGGGCACCAAAGTGAACGAGTGACTTCACAGTAACACCTTCTCTCTTTCTTCATCTCCTACATCTAATTCATCAGCCCATCAGCAAACTACCTTCAAAACAAACCCCAAATCTGACCACTTCTCACTGCCTGTCCCACCACTACTGTTGTTTTATACATATATATATAGTCTTATACATATGTAGAGGTGTGTATATATATATATAGATGTATATATAGAGACAGACAGAGAGAAAGAGAGGCAGAGAGAGAGAGAGAGAGAGAGTCTGTTTGCCACAGTAGAAACTAAGCTGCATTGGAATGGGACCTTGATCTTGTTCACTGCTTTATTTCCATCAGCCAGTGGGGGAAAATGGCTGGTGCATAGTTGAGGATCAATAAATTTTTACTAAATAAGTGAATATAAATGGGTAGATTGATGGATGGTTGACTGAATGAACCAGAGAGACTGTAACTTGAGTGTATATCAGTCAGAATTAGCTAGGTCATGCTACAATAACAAATAACTCCAGAGTCTTGATGACTTAAAACAACAAAGGTGTATTTCTCATTAGATATCCATTGTGGATCACCAGGGAGGCCTTGCTCATTGCAGTCACTCAGGCACCCAGGATTATGGAGGCTTTATCTTGACTGACAGTGGCTTTCACCACAGCAGGGGAAAGAGAACAATCTTGCACTGGTTCTTAAAGCTACCTTTTGCAGGTATTACTTCCAGTCATGTAACTAACTAAGTCATATGGGCATGCCTAAATACAAGGGAGCAGAAACATGCCTGAAAGGGGAAGATAAGTGAGATCTCTGTGGACAACCTTATGATTACCACAGAGTGAGTGGGTCATATCCATGGAAAGGCATGTGTGTGATATGCAACTAGTGTCAATGATAGTGGAATGAATCTGCATGCAACTCCAGGGGAAATCAGTAAATGCTTACAAGAGTATGTTAGTCAGTTGTTCATATTCTCTCCCCCTCTTGCCTAACCCTTGGTGGAATCTGGTCTTGTTACCCAAAGGCCTTTCCCTGTGTCAATGCCATTTTTGGAGTACTCTCTCTACTGAGGATAGACAGTCTGGGGCTCCACTGCACCTCAACACCACTGTCTTTTGACAGAAACCCTAAAACATTGGGCCTTGCTTTCATTAAAATAAAGCCCCTAGACTCCTGGAACTTGGTGATTTGAGCACCTGCAAGGCAGACCAACAATTCTATTTCTTTCAATTTCCCCATTCCTTATGTTAGCCAGTTTCCACTTTTCATTTGCTCTTTCTTCTTTTCTAAGGACTCCTGATATACTGTATTGCTGGCCTTCTCCTATCCCCATCCCACATACGTACTCTAGCTCTGCTCTAAAAAAAGACACAAGCATTACGGAAAGAACATGGGGTTGGGGTCAGACCTAAGCTCAAATCCTGACTGTACCACTTACTGACCATATGACAGTTGGTTTTCTTGTCTTGTAAAATAGGGGCAAAAATGACAACCACATGGATTACTGTGAGAGTTAAATGAGAAAATATATGTAAATCACACATAGTAAATTAAGACAGCTGTTTTTGCTGTGGTGATCTTATGGCCATGTGTCAAATCTTCCCTACTAGACTACAAAGTCCTTGATGGCAAAGACCTAGATTCTTGCCAACACTGACTCCCCGGCCTCAGCAACTAGGGCAGTGTCTGAAACCTGATAGGTGCTTAATAAATTTTGTCAATGAATATAAAGAGTTTTGTTAATATCAACTAAAGAAGATCCTGAGACAAGGCAGATAGCACAGACACACCAAACCAAAGCTGGATCTATCCTCTCTGAAACTGGCATCCAGTTGCTATCATTTTTATATATATCAAGAATTGCACACATTATTAAAATCTCAAAAAGTGACTTCCCTCCCAGCTGGCCTTCTGCTGCAATGAAATGACAAAGATCTGACATCTTCATCACACAATTACTAAAACATTCTTTTGAGTTGTCATTTTAAAATATTTGCCCAATTTAGCTGGAGTTTGAGTTTAATTACAGGAAGAAATGTGGGCTTGAGTTAGGTTACACTGGATTCGGGGAAGGGAAGAGCAGATAACTGGATCCCTCCCACTCACTGAAAGACTTCAGCTGGCCAAGACAACTCCCAAATAAGACTAGACATGTCAAATAAAGCAAGAAACACAAAAGAAACTTGGAAACCTTGAAAAGAAAGACAAGGTCATGGAACAGGAGTTTAAGCAGGCCTCGCTGAAGCTTAAAATCCTTCACTAAAAAAAAAAAAAAACCTTCACTGTACCTCCAGGGCCTCAGGGCAAGATGCCTAGCCTGGAGTTCAAGCTCCCTGGGATCTTGCCACCCCTCCAATCTCTGTAACCCTTTCTCCTCCCTTTCCCAACTTCCCCCCATCACTATGAATCCCACTGACCTATGGGCCTTGGGGTCTCTTCCAGCTTCTTTCTTGACTGGGCCCACTTTTATTTCTTCTTCACAGTGGCCTAGACTGGGCAGGCCTAGTCCATCTGCCAACAAATACTTATTTGGGACTTCTTATGCACCCAGCAGGGTTCTAGATGCTGGGGACAAAGCAGTTAACACAATAAAATAAAATTCCCTGGCCTTGAAACAGACAATAAGAATAACCACATAAAAAAAAAACTATAGCCTTTTAGATGTTGACAATTTCTTACTAACGTAGATATTTTTTCTTTTTCTTTTAGGACTGGTAAGTGAAGGTAACGAAACAAAATTCGTGCTTGATTCAAGGTACAGTTTTTGCAACATCTTTCTTTGATCTTCTAAAAACTCAGGGCAACACCCAGAACCTTCCCTTACTATTGTATTGTCACCCATTAACTGATATTTCTTGCACATTATATTGTCCTTCTGACTTGATAGGGAGCTACTTGGGGGCAGGGATGGAGTTTGATTCTCATTAAGCCACTGGAGACTATCTGCTGAATGAATGAAGGGGAGATTGTGCCAACTCTGAGCTGTCTGTCTAAAAAGGTCTTCTAGGGATAAAATCCCTAAGAGCTGAGATGCCTGATGACTTTATAGCATCTTGGAGAGAAGCATGGCTATTTCTCAACCCAATTCCATGGAAATAATTATTGCAAAACTCACCATCTAGTGAGAATCTTCTATTGCCAGGCACCATGCTGGGCCCTCAACATAGAATGTCTTTTTAGTAAGTAAAAAGTTCTCCTTGGTAATCCTCACAGTGCCAATAACTGTGAGAAGTACATGGAAATTACTAGCTGCTATCAATATTACTGTGTCTAAAACTACCGTTTTCCCCTGCATTAGAACAATCTGAACATTGTTAGGCAAAGACATCCAAGCAATTTTAAAATTATTTGAGTCATGACAGAGAGACTCACAACTGAAATATTTACCTTTCAATTTCAGGTGAGGACGTTCCCAGAGATTGAAGATGTGACAAGTTCCCGCATCGTGTGAGCATCAGAGAAAAGTTCCCCTGACAAGTCACGTGCAGAGATAGGAACCGTTGATTAAGGAGAGGATTAATTTTATCTTCCAAGTATTTCTACCGGGAAATACTCTTAGATTCATAGAATAGTGGGGCTGAAAGAGTCCTTCGAGGTCTCCTCCTCAGCTCCTTTGTCTTATGGATGGGGAAACAGAGGCCCAGAGATCAGAATTGCATTCTAATTATTCAGCCCTCCTTCCACTCCCCCCTCCAATCCATCCTCCAACTAGAATTTATTGAATGATTAAAGGAATAAAAATGAAAGAGGCATTTGGTCTTGATTCACCCATTCGTTTGTTCAGAAAGTATTTATTGAATATCCACTATTTGCCAGGCACTGTTCTAGGCACAGGGAACAAAGCAGTAAACAAACCAGACAAAAATCCCTGCCTTCATGGAGCTCACATTCTAGAGAGAGGCAGTAGACTGCATAGATTGATGAATGGTTATAAATGCTAGAAAGAAGAATAAAGCAAAAAGGAGGGCCAGATATATGGTTTGGCTCTGTGTCCCACCCAAATCTCATGTTGAATTGTAATTTCCGATGTTGGAAGAGAGACCTGGTGGGAGATGATTGAATCATGAGGGCATATTTCTTCCTTGCTGTTCTCATGATAGTGAGTGAGTTATCATGAGATCTGGTTGTTTGAAAGTGCATAGCACTTCCACTTTCACTCTCTCCTCCTCCTGCTCCAACATGTGAAAATGCCCTTGCTTCCCCCTTACCTTGAACCATTATTGTAAATTTCCTGAGGCCTCTCAGCCATGTTTCCTGTACATCCTGCCAAACCGTGAGTCCATTAAACCTCTTTTCTCCAAAAATTACCCAGTTTTGGTTGGGTGCAGTGGCTCACACCTGTAATCCCAGCACTTTGGGAGGCTGAGGCAGGCAGATCACTTGAGGTCAGGAGTTCAAGACCAGCCTGGACAACATGGTGAAATCCTGTCTCTACTAAAAATACAAAAATTAGCCGAGTATGGTGGTAGGTGCCAGTAATCCCAGCTACTTGGGAGGCTGAGGCAGGAAAATCACTTGAACCCAGGAGGCAGAGGTTGCAGTGAGCCAAGATCACACCACTGCACTCCAGCCTGGATGACAGAGCAAGATACTATCTCAAAAATAAAAATAAAAATAAATTACCCAGTGTCAGGTAGTTTTTTTGTTTTTTGAGGGTTTTGTTTGTTTGTTTGTTTTTTGTTTTTGAGACAGAGTCTCACTCTGCCACCCAGGCTGGAGTGCAGTGGCATGATCTTGGCTCACTGCAACCTCCGCCTCCTGGGTTCAAGCAATTCTCCTGCCTCAGCCTCCCAAAGTGCTGGGATTACAAGCACATGCCACTATGCCTGGTTAATTTTTGTATTTTTAGTAGAGATGGGGTTTCACCATGTTGGTCAGGCTGGTCTGGAACTCCTGACCTCGTGATCTGCCTGCCTTGGCCTCCCAAAGTGCTGGGATTACAGGTGTGAGCCACTGCGCCTGGCCTCAGGTCGTTCTTTATAGCAGTGTGAGAATGGACTAATACAGAAAATTGGTACCAGGAGTGGGATATTGCTATAAACATACCTGAAAATGTGGAAGCAGCTTTGGTACTGGGTAATGGGCAGAGATTGGAACAGTCTGAAGGGCTCAGAAAAAGACAAGAATATATGGGAAAGTTTGGAACTTCCTAGAGACTCAATGAATGGTTGTGACCAAAATGCTGATGATGACATGAACAATGAAGTCCAGGCTGAGGTGGTTTCAGGTGGAGATGAGGAACTTACTGGGAACTGGGAACTTACTGGGAAGTAAAGGTCACTTTTGCTAAGCTTTAGCAAAGAGACTGGTGGCACCGTGCCCCTGCTCTAGACATCTGTGGAACTTTAAACTTGAGAGAGATGATTTAGGGTATCTGGGGGAAGAAATTTCTAAGCAGCAAAGCATTCAAGATGTGACCTGGCTGCTTCTAAAAGCATATGGTCACTTACATAAACAAAAAAATAAACTGAAACTAGAACTTATATTTAAAAGGGAAGCAGATCATAAAAGTTTAGAAATTTTGCAGCTCAACCATGTGGTAGAAAAGAAAAACTAATTTTCTGGGGAGGAATTCAAGGCTGCAGAAATTTGCATAAGTGAAGAAGAGCAGAATGTTAATAGCCAAGACAATGGGGAAAATGCCTCCAGAGCATTTTACAGACCTTCACAGCAGCCCCTCCCATCACAGGCCTAGAGGCCTAGAAGGGAAAAATGGTTTTGTGGGCCAGGCCCAGGGCCCTGCTGCTCTGTGCAGCCTCAGGACATGCATGGCACCCTGCATCCCAAATGCTTCAGCTCAGCCATGGCTAAAAGGGGCCAAGATAAAGCTCAGGCCATTGCTTCAGAGGGTGCAAGCCTCAAGCCTTAGTGGCTTCCACATGGTGTTAGGCCTGTGGGTGTGCAAAAGGCAAGAGTTGAGGTTTGGAGTCCTCTGCCTAGATTTCAGAGGATGTATGGAAACGTCTGGATATCCAGGCAGAAGTCTGCTGCAGGGTCAGAGCCCTCACGAAGAGAACTCTACTAGGTCAGTGCAGAGGGGAAATATGGGGTTGGATCCCCCACACAGAGTCCCCACTGGAACATTGCCTAGAGGAGCTGTGAGAAGAGGGCCACCATTCTCCAGACCCCCAAATGGTAGATCCACTGACAGCTTGCACCATACATCTGGAAAAGCCACAGGCACTCAATGCCAGGCCCTGAAAGCAGACACAGGGGATGTACCCTGCAGAGCCACAGAAGTGGAGCTGCCCAAGGCCTTCGGAGCCAACCCTTTGCATCTGCATGCCCTGGATGTGAGACATGGAGTCAAAGGAGATTATTTCAGAACTTTAAGATTTAATGACTACCCTGCTGGGTTTTGGACTTGCATGGGCCTATAGCCCCTTTGTTTTGGCCAATTTCTTCCTTTTGGAATGGAAGAATTTACCCAATGCCTGCACCCCCATTGTATCTTGGAAGTAACTGACTTGTTTTTGATTTTACAGGCTCATAGGTGGAAGGGAGTTGCCTTGTCTCAGATGAAACTATCAAAGTCTCTTGGACTTTTGAGTTAACACCGGAATGAGTTAAGACTTTGGGGAACTGTTGGGAAGGCATGATCGTATTTTGAAATGTAAGAAGGACATGAGATTTAGAAGGGCAGAAAGATATGGTTTGGCTCTGTGTCCCCACCCAAATCTCATGTTGAATTGTAATCCCCAATGTTGGGGGAGGGGCCTGGTGGGAGGTGATTGGATCATGGGGTTGGATTTTCCCCTTGCTGTCCTCATGATCGTAAGTTCTCATGAGATCTGGTTGTTTTAAAACACATAACACTTTCCCCTCTTTGCTCTTTCTCTCTCCTGTCACCATGTGAAGATGTACTTGCTTCCCCTTTGCCCTTCCATCATGGTTGTAAGTTTCCTGAGGCCTCCAAGCCATGCTTCCTGTACAGCATGCAGAAATGTGAGTACATTAACCCTCTTTTCTTCATAAATTACCCAGTCCCAGATAGTTCTTTATGGCCGTGTGAGAATTGACTCATACAACCAGTGAAGGGGAAGTAGGTACAACTTTAATACGATGGTCGGAGAAGGCCTCTCACTTAGAAAGTGATGGAAGCAGGGAATGGAGCCATGTGGCTATCTAGTGAATAAAATCCAGACAGAGGGAATAGAAAATGTAAAGGCCTGGTGGGTCCAAAGAGCAGTGAGGAGGCCAATGTGGCTGGAGTGAGCAAGACGTGAAATGTTTGTTGGACATCAGCCCAGAGAAATAATAGGGGCTGGGGAGGGGGCACCATATCCTGAAAGTCCTTGTACCATCAATGGTTAGTTTCCTCTCATACTCCTCCTCCCCTTCTCTGTACTGCTTCCTTGCCCTCAGGCTTCTGGCTAGATTTGGCCAATGGAATGCACTGTCAGGAGATTAGAGAGTAGGAAGGAAGAAAAACCAGGTCTCTCTTTTTCAAATGTTGTCTCTAGCAGGGGCCACATCTCTGGCTCTAGCTTCCAACAGACAGACCTGCCATGTTTCTAGCTCCAGTGGGGCAGCTCCAGCTCTCAGACTCCAGTAACATGGACTCCTCTCTTTATTCCCACATGTCTTGGGAGAATTGGTGGGCCCTATATTTGTTAAACTTGTGGTTACCCCACTTTCTCTTGGTTACTCTTTCAGCTCTTCTAGCATGTTTATAACTAATTCCCTACATTAAATAATCTCTACTAAATTACCTGGTATAGATTGTGTTTCCCAGTTGGACTCTGACTGATAAAGACTTCATAGGCCTCTGTAAGACTTGGGCTTTTACTCTAAGTAAAATGGGCAGCCACTGGAGGGTCTGAGTAGAGATTCATGAGTTGCCTTGAAGACTGAATGAATAGAAAAACAGTTGTGTCTCCAAAAATGTTTCTTTAATTGAAGACACCTGCCCAACATCACACAGAATTTGTGATGGGACAGACTCATGGTGCCTGCTCCTCTGCTCTCCACTCCATTTTAAATAAATGGCATTGAGAACCTCAGAAACTTCAAAAACACAGAGAGATGTTTACGTATTCTCTAATAGTTTTGTACAAGACTCCAACTCTTTGAAGGCCTTTGGAGGTCAGAGATGACACTGAGAAGGGCCAGTCATCATTGACAGGACCTCACCAATAATACAGAGGAAGGTTTTTGTCTGTTTGATTTCCTGGGAGAGTGCCAGTTTTAGCAGGAAAGGGGAAGAAAATCCAGCCCCTGAGGAGCCCCTGTGCCAAGGACAGATCTGATAGCAAGAAAATGGCCCACTGGAGAAATAAAATGCCTGTGTTTCTTCAGCAGGGAAAGCTGTTGGGTTTTTTTATTATCATTATTGTTATTTTTCTCTGAGCTGAACAAGTGACAGGACATAATAATATCATTTATTCCAACTTGCTCTTGCAAATCAGAACTTTTTAATATTTTCCTTTCAAATGAAAATGTCATTTATCATTATCAAATGAAGTGCTAATGAAAACAACATGTAGAAAAAACACATTCACACAGCAGAGCATGATGGAGCACCTTGTCAGCAGTCCATAGTCTCGCCGTTAATTTGATTTCTGCCAAAAATCACTTAAGTGAGGCTTGGGGATTTTTTTTTCTCAATGCTCCAGGCCTTTCTGCTGAGGCCTGTTTATTCCTGTCTCCTGAGAAGGCACTGAAATCCCGAGTTCATTTTAATCTGACTTTTAATGGAACTCCCATTGATTGCATGAGGGAAGTGTGCATGTCAGGGTGCATAAGGAACTATTCTTGCCTGTCTGTGTGTTACTGCCCATTTCTTTCACCCAACACATATTTGGCTGGTGGGCTTTGGCTGTGTCCTTGTTTAGGTAGTGTGTGCTTGTGTACTTCAATCTGGTGTGCCACTATGGGTGATTATATGTTTGTGTCCACGAGCCAGGAGGACAGTAATTATGTCTATTTGTTAACCACTGGAGGCCCAGCACCTGGCCTATTGCCTGACACATAGTAGGCCCTCAATAAGTATTTGCTAAATGAATAAGTGAATGTTTCTGTATGTTTTCATGAAGCATGTGTTTTAGTCTGTATGGGTTCAGATATATGTGCTTCTAATCCCAGGAGTGGGACTTTCAGGGACAGGAACTCTGAATCTCTAGTGTTTATGTAGTACTTGACACATGTCAGGCACTTAGCGGATATTGTTTGAGTATATATATATATATATGTTTCCATATTTTTTAAATTAGGTAAAGTTTACATAACACAAAATTAACCAATTTTAAGAGTACAGTTCAGTGGCACTTTGTACATTCATAATGTTGTACAACCATCACCTCCATCTAGTTCCGAAACATTTTCATCTTCCCCCAGAGAAACTCTGTACCCATTAAGCAGTCATTCCATATTCCTCCCTCCCCCAGCCCCTGGCAACCTCCTTTCTGCCTCTATGGATTTACCTATTCTGGATACTTTATGTAAATGGAATAATACAATATGTGACTTTTTGTGTCTAGATTGTTTTGCCTACCATAATGTTTTCAAAGTTCTCCATATATGCTTTTACATCTGTGTGTATTTAAGTCTGTAGGTGTGTGTTCATGCGTGGAATACTTGGCACCACAGCAGCATCCCTAGGGCACAGGGCCTGAAAAAGAACAGCTGGGCAATGAGGAAAACTCTTGCCATTCCTTTCCCCACTTTCCTGCCAGGTACTCCTTGGCCCAGATCATCTTTCCTTCCTTACCCCGACCTCTGCTGTTTCCTGGCTAGCTCTGAATGATTACTTGGTGATCTGTCCAAGTGTCATCTATTCCAGGAAGACTTTCCTGACCCCAGGCTAGGTTATAAGACTCTCCTCTGGACTCCCACTGCCCTTGTGCTTTCTTTTGTCATCATCTTGCCCCCTTGTGAGATCACTGTCAATTTACTTGTCTCTCTCCATTAGATCATGAGTTCCTGAAGGAAAGGGACTGCATCTTCTTCATCTATGCAGTCCCAGTACTTAGCATGATATTTAGCTTACACTGGGTGTCCCACAGGTGTTGGTTAAATGAATGAATGAATGAATTTTGGGGGAAAAGTCATTCCACATAGAGAGAACAGCCTGTGCAAAAGCCCTAAGGCATGAGAGAGCACATTCGTTATTAAAAAAATTATAACAGTTTGATATGACTTGAAGCCTGGCATATGTGAATGAGGAGGAAAGTGAGAGTTAAGATAGGAAATAAGAAGTAGGAATTGGCCTATCATAAACCTTCCTGATGGCAAAGGGAAATGCGTCAATGGTTTAAGCAAGGACATGACATAGTCAGATTTGTGGGCTAACCCTTAATAGCTAAGGATTCCTTAGCTATTAAGTGAAGAATGGATTAGAGAGGACGAGAGTGGATGAGGATGGACCATTTAGGAGACTACTGCAGAGTCCAGGCAAGTGATGATGGCTTAGTTCAGGGTGATGGCATAGAATTAGAGAAAGAAAACTTGAGCAGTGCTCAACAAAGTAGTCTCTGAACTGGGGCTGATCTGTGAACTATAGTCCACAGCAAGACAAGTACAAAAAGCAAGAGAACAAGGACTTTATAGTAATTTGACATTTCTGAGACATTTTTATTGTATTTTACCAAAGTATCAGTCCACAGCATATTGAAAATGGAAAAATAAAAGGTACTTTACCACAGATAGTTTAGGGGACATGCTAATAAATGGAGTACATTGGCAGGTGGGAGAGAGAGGAAGCAGGGATGACCCCGGCAAGACTATCAATGACAGAGGCATGTCAGAAGCATTTCTATTTCCTTCCTTGGGGAGGAAATGTTTGCTAACTAAACTTCCAGGGTTCATCAAAAGCTGATGGTTTTGAACAATGTCAGGGATTTCACAGGATACCAGAAAAGATGAGGACAAAAAGCTGGGTTCAGAGAGAAAATGTATCTGGGCCTAGGTGGTCATCAGCCACCGAGAAGTACAGCTATGCTTCCTTCTTCATCTTCCTCCAACTTTTCCCTTCCCCTGCTAAAAGGCATAAGATAGTATGAGCTTTGGTGGAAACTGGGAGTCATGCTGAACTCCTCCCTGACTAATATGGTTTGGCTGTGTCCCCACCCAAATCTCACCTTGAATTTTAGCTCCCATAATCCCCATGTGTTGTGGGAGGGACTCAGTGGGAGGCCATTGAATCATGTGGGCAGGTTTTCCTGTGATGTTCTCATGATAGTGAATAAGTCTCACAAGATCTGATGGTTTTATAAAGCGGGGTTCCCCTGCACATGCCCGCTTGCTTGCTGCCATGTAAGATGTGACTTTGCTCCTCCTTTGCCTTCCACCATGATTGTGAGGCCTCCCCAGCCATGTGGAACTGTGAGTCCATTAAAACTCTGTTTCTTTATAAATTGCCCAGTCTTGGGTATGTCTTTATTAGCAATGTAAGCACAGACTAATACAGTAAATTGGTACCATGAGTAGGGTGCTGCTATAAAGATACCCCGAAATGTGGAAGCGACTTTGGAAATGGGTAACAGGCAAAGGTTGGAACAGTTTGGAGGGCTCAGAAGAAGACAGGAAAATGTGGGAAAGTTTGGAACTTCCTGGAGACTTGGAAAGCTCAGAAGACAGGAAGATGCAGGAAAGTTTGGAACTTCCTAGAGACTTGCTGAACGGCTTTGACCAAAATGCTGTTAGTGATATGGACAATAAAGTCCAGGCTGAGGTGGTCCCAGATAGAGATGAGGAACTTGTTGGGAACTGGAGTAAAGGTAGCTCTTGCTATGCAAAGATACTGGCAGTATTTTGCCCCTGCCCTAGAGATCTGTGGAACTTTAAACTTGAGAGAGCTGATTTAGGGTATCGGGTGGAAGAAATTTCTAAGTGGCAAAGTGTTCAAGAGGAAGCAGAGCATAAAAGTTTTGAAAATTCACAGCCTAATGATGCAGAAGAAAAGGAAACCCCATTTTCTGGGGAGAAATTCAAGCTGGGTGCAGAAATTTGCATAAGTAACAAGGAACCAAATGCTAATCACCAAGACGAAGGGGAAAATGTCTCCAGGGCATGTCAGAGACCTTTCTGGCAGCCCCCTCCCATCACAGGCCCAGAGGCCTAGGAGGCAAAAATGGTTTCCTGGGGTGGGTCCAGGACCTCCCTGCTTTGTGCGGCCTCGGGACTTGGTGCCTTGCGTCCTAGCCACTCCACCCATGGCTAAAAGGAACCAACGTACAGCTCAGACCAGGGCTTCAGAAGATGCGAACCCTAAGACTTGGCAGCTTACATGTAGTGTTTGGCCTGCAGGCACACAGAAGTCAAGAACTGAGGTTTGGGAACCTCCACCTAGATTTCAGAGGATATATAGAAATACCTGGATATCCAGGCAGAGGTGTGCTCTAGGGCCAGAACCCTCACAGAGAACCTCTGCTAGGGTAATGTGGAAGGGAAATGTGGGGTCAGAGCCCCCACATAGTCTGCACTGGGACACTACTGGAGCTGTGAGAAGAGGGCCACTGTCTTCCAGACCCCAGAAGGATCCATCAACAGCTTGCACCATGTGCCTGGGAAAGCCACAGGCACTCATCACCAGCCTATGAAAGCAGCCAGGAAGGGGGCTGTACCCTACAAAGCCACAGGGGTGGAGCTGCCCAAGGCCATGGGAGCCCACCTTGTGCATCAGCATGACCTGGATGTGAGACATGGAGTTAAAGGAGATCATTTTTGAGCTTTAAAATTTGACTATCCTGCTGGATTTCAGACTTGAATGAAGTCTGTACCCCCTTGTTTTGGCCAATTTCTCCCTTTTGGAACATGGGTATTTACCTAATGCCTGTATCCCCATTATATCTAAGAAGTAACCAACTAGCTTTTGATTTTACATGCTCATAGGCTGAAAGGACTTGCCTTGTCTCAGATAAGACTTTGGACTATGGACTTTTAAGTTAATGCTGAAATGAGTTAAGACTTTTGAGGACAGTTGGGAAGGCATGATTGGTTTTCAAATGTGAGGACATGAGACTTAGGAGGCCCTGGGGTAGAATGATATGGTTTGGCTGTATCCCCACCCAAATCTCATCTTGAATTGTAGCTCCCATAATCCCCACGCGTTGTGGGAGGGAGCCAGTGGGAGGTAATTGAATCATGGAGGTGAGTTTTTCCAGTGCTGTTCTCATGATAGTGACTAAGTCTCCCATGATCTGATGGTTTTATAAAGGGCAGTCCTTCTACACATGCTCTCTTGCTTGCTACCATGTAAGACATGCCTTTGCTCCTCCTTTGCCTTCTGCCATGATTGTGAGACCTCCCCAGCCATGTGGAACTGTGAGTCCATTAAACCTCTTTTTCTTTCTAAATTAGCCAGTCTCAGGTAAGTCTTTATTAGCAGCATAAGAACAGACTAATACACTGACCTTCATCCCTCACACTTAAGCAGCTACCAAGCACTGTGACCTCAAGAAGCAGTATAATGTGGGGTTGAGGACATGGACTCTGGAGATAGTCTTCCTGAGTTCAAATCCTGACTGACTCCACCACTTACTAGGTATATAACCTTGAATATGTTTCTACAGCCCTCTGGGCATGTGTCTTTGGGTTATTGTGAGAACTAATTTAGTTATATATCAAGCACTTAGAACAATGCTTGGCATATAGCAAGAATTCTATGTGTTATGCATTGATTACTATTACTGTAGTGGTTGCTTCTACTTCTAAGTATCTTGTGAATGAACTCCATTCCTTGTACTGCTGCCCCAGTCCAGGCAACCACCATTCCTCCCCATATACAGCAACAGCCTTCACCTCAGTGGCCTCCCTGTCTTCTGTTGGGTCCTCTCCTATTCCACTCTGGCCCCAAAATGCTCTTTCTGAATCATAAATCTAGCATGCCACTTTCCTGCTTAAAACTTCTCTGTGGCTCGTTATCCATGGTACCCAGGCCTGGCATGATTCAGCCCTTTGCCCCTCACAGCCTCAGCGTTTGCTGAAAATTTTTTTTGCCCTCCATGTGTCAGTGGCATGAGCCTTTCTCAGTTTCCCCCAATGGCTTTTACATATTCTGCTCCCTCTGCTTGGGCCACCATCCCCATCATCAAACCAGTTCTACTGCTTCCTTCAAGTCTTAGCTGGGTAGTTATATCTTCTAAGGTGTCTTGCTTGACTCTCCAGGCAGAATTAGAAGCCCCAAATTTCTGTTCTCATAGCTCTTGTGCCTCCTTGACATAGCACTGACACAAGAATGCCATCTTTGCTGTCACATATCTGCCTCCCGAGACTGTGAGTCCCTCCAGGGCAGACCCTGGGCCTGACCCATCTGTGTAGATACTCAATAAACTCATGTGAAATGGGATTAAATGGGAACCTGCCCAATATTGCATTTTAAGAGCCAGAAAGCAGAATAAAGTGGCTGAATCCAACTACTCCAGGAGCGGCTCATGCGTGGGCAAGGGGAGCATGAGATGTTCTTTTCTCACACCATCCTCTTCCTGCTGCCAACCCCCTCCTAGCCGCGTGAGTCTCGTGAGCCAACTCCAGAACGGATGGGCTTGGCAGCGACTGCCTGGCTGTGTGCCCACCACCCGTGGGCGCCCAAGAAACATGCTGAAAGGAGCTGAGCACCACCCAAGCAGTCCTGCCCTCTGACTCCTACCATAGGACATTGGAGACAGGAGTAGGTGGAGCGCAGAAGGGGAGTCACCTGAACCTACAATATTTCTAGGCCTCAGTCTTCTCTCTGCTAGATGGATTCAATAATCCTGCCTTAATGGTTGCAATAGGGAGTTAAAGAGATCACAGATGTGGTCACATAGTGGTCCCAGACTTGCATGGGGCCTATACTCCCTTTGTTTTAGCCAATTTCTCCCATTTTGAAGGTACGTATTTACCCAATACCTGTACCCCCATCATATCTATGAAGTAACTAACTTGCTTTTGATTTTACAGGCTCATAGGCAGAAGGGACTTGCCTTGTCTCAGATGAGACTTTGCACTGTGGACTTTTAATGCTGAAATGAGTTAAGATTTTGGGGGACTGTTGGGAAGGCATGATTGGTTGAACCCTGTTAACCCTTCTGCTTGAACCCTGTTAACTTTCTCATAATCACCAGGGAAACTGAGGTGAAGAGAGTGAGGAAAAGTACAATTTTGGGTAGGATCCCACTTCAATGCAGCATAGGTGAAAGGTGCTCTGCAAATGTACAATATCTTCTGAGAATCCGATTCATTTTTAAAAGCCTTCACAGGTGGGGAACCTGGGCACAGATTTGTAGTGGTACGGAGGCAGAGATGAGCCATTCAGGAAACAAAAGATTGCATATGGAAAAAAAGTGAACGGAAATACACCACTGCCAATGGTATCTAACATTTATAGAGAGTACTTATTATGGACAGGGACTGTGTTAAGTGCTTTATATGTATAATCTCAATTAAGCCTCACGATAGCCCTATGAGTAAGGTATTATTATTATTTCCATTTTACAGATGAGAAAACTAAGTCAGAGGGAGTTAAGTAATTTCCCCAAGGACCAGAATTTGAACCCAGTGGCACCTGATTCTCAAGCCCCTGCTCTTTCCATCCTATGCTAGATGTGGTCAGTTCGTCTTTCATGTACCATCATGGCTGGAGACCCGAGAACTACATTTTTCAGACTCCCATTCCAGCTTGGTTCCAGTCTGCTCTGCAGCTGAGGGACACACATGGGCCATCAGAAGGCAGGAAGAAAATTGAAGCCATTGTTGGCTTCTGTCATCTGTGGGAGTGTGGGATCTTGGATTCCAGGAGCTGCACTGACATCGGCTCTAGGAATGTCTCTTCAGGGGTGCAGCCTCCACTGTCTCCCTTTTACTTCTTCAGACCTGGGATCAGTAATGGCTTCCCTATAATAACTAATCTCTAAGGAGCACCCCCTTTCCCCTTTTGCTCTCCAGTCCATTGATAGCTTTGTAACCAAGTCTTCTGCTTGAAATGCCCAAAGGGATTTGCTTCACTGCAAAGTGGACGCTGGTTGACATGATGTTACTCTTTCTGCTCCTTCAGCTAGAAGGAATACCCAGTTATAGGATCAAGGTGTCAGCCAAGTAGGCTGAGGGCAAAGCTGAGGCCTCTTTAGGACACTGGAGGTCTATCAGGGAAACTGCAGCAAGCATCTACTGGGCCACCACCAAGAAAGGAGGATATGGATCAGAGAGCTCCCAGCAGGCATCCAACATGCCAGGCTCAGGCTGTGAGCCCAATTCCAGAACCCACCCACTATTGAGGCTAAGCCCAAAGCCATCCTGCCAGCTTCAGGATGGCTCAGGGCCTGGGCAATGCAAGAGAGCCTTGGGGCTGGCAGCTGAGCAGGCTAGGAGGTGAGGACCAGCAGAGTATCTTCTCCCCACCGCTACTGCCCCTGGGAGCCCATATGTGTTGACTGGTCTCTTCATTTGGGAACTTGACTGAGAATAAGCTTTGGGAAATTGACAAATCTGGGAGCCCTCTGACCCATATTCCTTACCAGCTAGTTCTGTGAGTAATTTGGTTCCCCAAACCTGAGTCTCAGTCTCCTTATTTATAAAATGGGGGCTGTCATGCCCACTGCACAAGTGTGAGGATTGAGTGAGATAATGTATGCAAAATACTTCAGCTCCTGGCTGGTTGCAGGTGCTTAATAAATAAATCTCCCATTCCCCCTCCTTCTTAAAAATAAGCTTCCTTATTTAGTTATTTACAATATCCTATATACGTGTCTCTCAAGCTTCATGATAAGGTCTGAGAAAATAAAGATATGTCTTAGCCTTCTTTGCCTTGCTTAGAGCATCTAGTTCTTTAAAAAATAATAATATGCCTTTAATAATAAATTAAAACCTTCACACTCATAAAAACTAAAAAGAGGGAGATGGAGAAAGAGAAATGAAGCTTCTCTATTCATCCTGAATATTTTGCATCAAGAAAGTCTAAAACTTTGCAATCTGCTCAATTTATTTTAGTATAAATTCATTCTTCTTTCCTTATCAGTCTCCTTTCTTCCCTCCCTTTCTTTCTACCACAGATATTTATTTTCAAGGCCTGAAAATGCAAAGACAAACAAGTAGAGTCCTCACCCCGAGGAGCTCAGATTCTAATGGGAGAGACATCATGTCAACAGAGGATGACAACCCACTGGTACAGACACAGAACATTATGGATCTACACTCCCGTAGCACAGATCGGTGCCATGACAGAGGGAAGCACAGTGGTGTGGAGGCCACAGAGGAAACCTGAGGAGCCAGGGAGGCTTCCTGGGAGAAATTACTCATGTGCTGCGTCATAATAGAAGAGTGGAAAGAAGTGGCATGAAGGCGGGGGAGTGGGATGCAGTAAAGGAGCACGGACACAGAATCAGGCAAGCCAAGTTCAGAGCCCTCCCAGCTGTGTGACCCGGTGTGACTCATGTCCCCCACTTCTGTAAGGCAGAATAATAATACCTGCTGAACAAGGTGGTCACAGGTTCAATGGCAATACAAAAAGTACCTGGTGTAAAGTAGGTGTCAAGGAAATCAGGTGCCTCCCACCACCACTGTGACAACGGCCTTTCCTGAAAGACAAAGGAACTCAAAGTTAGAAGTGTGGGAGACTAAAATCTCTCTCTCTTCTTTTTCAGAAGAGTTTACTTAGGTTTACAGAAAAAAATGAGCAGAAAGCACATATTTCGCATATATCCTTACCCCATCTCCACACGATTTCCCCTATTATTTTTTTTTATACTTTAAGTTCTAGCGTACATGTGTGCAACATGCAGGTTTGTTACATATGTATACATGAGCCATGTTGGTGTGCTGCATCCGCTAACTCGTCATTTACATTAGGTATATCTCCTAATACTATCCCTCCCCCCACCCCATAACAGGCTTCAGTGTGTGATGTTCCCCACCCTGTGTCCAAGTGTTCTCATTGTTCAATTCCCACCTATGAGTGAGGACATGTGGTGTTTGGTTTTCCGTCCTTGCGATAGTTTGCTCAGAATGATGGTTTCCAGCTTCATCCATGTCCCTGCAAAGGACATGAACTCATCCTTTTTTATGGCTGCATAGTATTCCATGGTGTACATGTGCCACATTTTTTTTTATTATTCTTAAAAATAAAGATCTTTTTTTTAATTTTATTATTATTATACTTTAAGTTTTAGGGTACATGTGCACAACGTGCAGGTTTGTTACATATGTATACATGTGCCATGTTGGTGTGCTGCACCCATTAACTCATCATTTAGCATTAGGTATATCTCCTAATGCTATCCCTCTCCCCTCCCCCCACCCCACAACAGTCCCCGGTGTGTGATGTTCCCCTTCCTGTGTCCATGTGTTCTCATTGTTCAATTCCCACCTATGAGTGAGAACATGCAGTGTTTGGTTTTTTGTCCTTGTGATAGTTTGCTGAGAGTGATGGTTTCCAGTTTAATCCATGTCCCTAAAAAGGACATGAACTCATCATTTTTTATGGCTGCATAGTATTCCATGGTGTATATGTGCCACATTTTCTTAAACCAGTCTATCATTGTTGGACATTTACATTGGTTCCAAGTCTTTGCTATTGTGAATAGTGCCGCTATAAACATATGTGTGCATGTATCTTTATAGCAGCATGATTTATAATCCTTTAGGTATACACCCAGTAATGGGATGGCTGGGTCAAATGGTATTTCTAGTTCTAGATCCTTCAGGAATCGCCACACTGACTTCCACAATGCTTGAACTAATTTACAGTCCCACCAACAGTGTAAAAGTGTTCCTATTTCTCCACATCCTCTCCAGCGCCTGTTGTTTCCTGACTTTTTAATGATCGCCATTCTAACTGGTGTGAGATGGTATCTCATTGTGGTTTTGATTTGCATTTCTCTGATAGCCAGTGATGATGAGCATTTTTTCATGTGTTTCTTGGCTGCATAAATGTCTTCTTTTGAGAAGTGTCTGTTCATATCCTTTGCCCACTTTTTGATGGGGTTGTTTGTTTTTTCTTGTAAATTTGTTTGAGTTCATTGTAGGTTCTGGATATTAGCCCTTTGTCAGATGAGTAGGTTGCAAAAATTTTCTCCCATTCTGTAGGTTGCCTGTTCCCTCTGATGGTAGTTTCTTTTGCTGTGCAGAAGCTCTTTAGTTTAATTAGATCCCATTTGTCAATTTTGGCTTTTGTTGCCATTGCTTTTGGTGTTTTAGACATGAAGTCCTTGCCCATGCCTATGTCCTGAATGGGATTGCCTAGGTTTTCTTCTAGGGTTTTTATGGTTTTAGGTCTAACATTTAAGTCTTTAATCCATCTTGAATTAATTTTTGTATAAGGTGTAAAGAAGGGATCCAGTTTCAGCTTTCTACATATGGCTAGCCCATTTTCTCAGCACCATTTATTAAATAGGGAATCCTTTCCCCATTGCTTGTTTTTGTCAGATTTGTCAAAGATCAGATAGTTGTAGATATGTGGCATTATTTCTGAGGGCTCTGTTCTCTTCCATTGGTCTATATCTCTGTTTTGGTACCAGTACCATGCTATTTTGGTTACTGTAGCCTTGTAGTATAGTTTGAAGTCAGGTAGCATGATGCCTCCAGCTTTGTTCTTTTGGCTTAGGATTGACTTGGCAATGCAGGCTCTTTTTTGGTTCCATGTGAACTTTAAAGTAGTTTTTTCCAATTCTGTGAAGAAAGTCATTAGTAGCTTGATGGAGATGGCACTGAATCTATAAATTACCTTGGGCAGTATGGCCATTTTCACGGTATTGATTCTTCCTACCCATGAGCATAGAATGTTCTTCCATTTGTTTGTATCCTCTTTTATTTCATTGAGCAGTGGTTTGTAGTTCTCCTTGAAGAGGTCCTTCACGTCCCTTGTAAGTTGGATTCCTAGGTATTTTATTCTCTTTCAAGCAATTATGAATGGGAGTTCACTCATGATTCGGGTCTCTGTTTGTCTGTTATTGGTGTATATGAATGCTTGTGATTTCTGCACATTGATTTTGTATCCTGAGACTTTGCTGAAGTTGCTTATCAGTTGAGGAGATTTTGGGCTGAGACAATGGGGTTTTCTAGATATACAATCATGTCATCTGCAAACAGGGACAATTTGACTTCCTCTTTTCCTAATTGAATACTCTTTATTTCCTTCTGCCTGATTGCCCTGGCCAGAACTTCCAACACTATGTTGAATAGGAGTGGTGAGAGAGGGCATCCCTGTCTTGTGCCAGTTTTCAAAGGGAATGCTTCCAATTTTTGCCCATTCAGTATGATATTGGCTGTGGGTTTGTCATAGATAGCTCTTATTATTTTGAGATACATCCCATCAATACCTAATTTATTGAGAGTTTTTAGCGTGAAGTGTTGTTGAATGTGCCATATTTTCTTAATCCAGTCTATCATTGTTGGACATTTGGGTTGGTTCCAAGTCTTTGCTATTGTAAATAGTGCCACAATAAACATTTGTGTGAATGTGTCTTTACAGCAGCATGATTTATAATCCTTTGGGTATATACCCAGTAATGGGATGGCTGGGTCAAATGGTATTTCTAGTTCTACATCCTTGAGGAATCACCACACTGTCTTCCACAATGGTTGAACTAGTTTACAGTCCCACCAACAGTGTAAAAGTGTTCCTATTTCTCCACATCCTCTCCAGCACCTGTTGTTTCCTGATCTTTTAATGATGGCCATTCTAACTGGTGTGAGATGGTATCTCATTGTGGTTTTGATTTGCATTTCTCCGATGGCCAGTGATGATGAGCATTTTTTCATGTGTCTGTTGGCTGCATAAATGTCTTCTTTTGAGAAGTGTCTGTTCATATCCTTTGCCCACTTTTTGAAGGGGTTGTTTGATTTTTTTCCTGTAAATTTAAGTTCTTTGTAGATTCTGGATATTAGCCCTTTGTCAGATGGGTAGATTGTAAAAATTTCTTCCCATTCTGTAGGTTGCTTGTTCACTCTGATGGTAGTTTCTTGTGTTGTGCAGAAACTCTTTAGTTTAATTAGATCCCATTTGTCAATTTTGGCTTTTGTTGCCATTGCTTTTGGTGTTTTAGACATGAAGTCCTTGCCCACGCCTATGTCCTGAATGGTATTGCCTAGGTTTTCTTGTAGGATTTTAATGGTTTTAGGTCTAACATATAAGTCTTTAATCCATCTTGAATTAATTTTGGTATAAGGTGTAAGGAAGGGATCCAGTTTCAGCTTTCTACATATGGCTAGCCAGTTTTCCCAGCACCATTTATTAAATAGGGAATCCTTTCCCCATTGCTTGTTTTTGTCAGGTTTGTCAAAGATCAGATAGTTGTAGATATGCGGCACCATTTCTGAGGGCTCTGTTCTGTTCCATTGATCTATGTCTCTGTTGTGGTACCAGTACCATGCTGTTTTGGTTACTGTAGCCTTGTAGTATAGTTTAAAGTCAGGTAGCGTGATGCCTCCAGCTTTGTTCTTTTGGCTTAGGATTGACTTGGCGATGAGGGCTCTATTTTGGTTCCATATGAACTTTAAAGTAGTTTTTTCCAATTCTGTGAAGAAAGTCATTGGTAGCTTGGTGGAAATGGCATTGAATCTATAAATTACCTTGGGCAGTATGGCCATTTTCACGATATTGATTCTTCCTATCCATGAGCATGGAATGTTCTTCCATTTGTTTGTGTCCTCTTTTATTTTATTGAGCAGTGGTTTGTAGTTCTCCTTGAAGAGGTCCTTCACATCCCTTGTAAGTTGGATTCCTAGGTATTTTATTCTCTTTGAAGCAATTGTGAATGGGAGTTCATTCATGATTTGGCTGTTTGTCTGTTATTGGTGTATATGAATGCTTGTGATTTTTGCACATTGATTTTGTATCCTGAGACTTTGCTGAAGTTGCTTATCAGTTTGAGGAGATTTTGGGCTGAGACGATGGGATTTTCTAAATATACAATCATGTCATCTGCAAACAGGGACAATTTGACTTCCTCTTTTCCTAATTGAATCCCCTTTATTTCTTTCTCCTGCCTGATTGCCCTGGACAGAACTTCCAACACCGTGTTGAATAGGAGTGGTGAAAGAGGGCATCCCTGTCTTGTGCCAGCTTTCAAAGGGAATGCTTCCAGTTTTTGGCCATTCAGTATGATATTGGCTGTGGGTTTGTCGTAGATAGCTCTTATTATTTTGAGATATGCCCATCAATACCTAGTTTTTTGAGAGTTTTTAGCATGAAGGGCTGTTGAATTTTGTCAAAGGTCTTTTCTGCATCTATTGAGATAATCATGTGGTTTTTGTCTTTGGTTCTGTTTATATGCTGGATTATGTTTATTGATTTGCATATGTTGAACCAGTCTTGCATCCCAGGGATGAAGCCAACTTGATCATGGTGGATAAGCTTTTTGATGTGCTTCTGGATTCAGTTTGCCAGTATTTTATTGAGGATTTTTGCATCGATGTTCATCAGGGATATTGGTCTAAAATTCTTTTTTTGTTGTGTTTCTGCCAGGCTTTGGTATCAGGATGATGCTGGCCTCATAAAATGAGTTAGGGAGGATTCCCTCTTTTTGTATTGATTGGAATAGTTTCAGAAGGAATGGTACCAGCTCCTCCTTGTACCTCTGGTAGAATTCGGCTGTGAATCCGTCTGGTCCTGGACTTTTTTTGATTGGTAGGCTATTAATTATTGCCTCAATTTCCGAGCCTGTTATTCATCTATTCAGGGATTCAACTTCTTCCTGGTTTAGTCTTGGGAGGATATATGTGTCCAGCAATTTATCCATTTCTTCTAGATTTTCTAGTTTATTTGCGTAGAGGTGTTTATAGAATTCTCTGATGGTAGTTTGTATTTCTGTGGAATCGGTGGTGATATCCCCTTTATCATTTTTATTGCATCTAATTGTTTCTTCTGTCTTCCCCTATTATTAGCCTCATGTATGAGTGTGGTACATTTGTTATAATTGGTAAAATGCCTGTTGAAGATGCTTAGCTGGCTGCAGCATGTGAAACAGCTCCCACCTTCCCCCACTAGATTTCCTTTCTGAGCAGGGCTTACTGCTAATTACAACATTTTAAAAACAGCGAATAATGAAGAATCCAATCCCCTGCTCCCGCCCCGACACACACATCCCTGAGGTTAGGACCACCCAGAACACAAGCAGTCCAGGAGACTCACCAGATTTTGGTGAGCCCCTGTCAGTTCACATCTTCTCTGCTCTTTTACATTTGAGACACCATGACACAAGAAGAAACCATCCCTGACTTTCTTCTTCCCTTTTCAAACTGAACAAGTTCCTGAACTTGTCAAACATAAATGCAAAATTATGAAAAACAATCATAAGTGAAAACTCTAGTTATTAAAATGTATGGGGACTAATTATTGATCTGATAATATGCTGAATAAAAAGAAAGAGACATGCTTGGATAAATAGAAATCTTTTAAAGTCATTAATATACATGTGCTTATTTTTCCTCATCTACACTGGAAGCTGCAGCAGGGCTGTATTGTCTAACAAATTAGAAGAGGTGACAATGCCATGTTCAGCCCTATGTGTGATGTCTCTCCACTCAGACTTATTAATTTCTGCCAAATTAAAACAAGCCCTCCCCACCCCCGCCTGACAGGCTGTAGGAATGTGTAGTGCAAATACAAATGCCATCAGGAAGACCTCGCCTTTGGGCAGCTGCCGGGGAGCCTGCACACTGGCTTGAAGCTGTTTCAGCACAGACAAGAAACTGCTAGGAAATTGCTATCCCCAAACTAGGCGCTATCAAAAGGGGAGCTCTTCCAGGCATGGCTGCACCTTGGTTCTCTTCCTGGTAGGGTGATCCTTCCCACTTGTCTCTGCCTCAGTTTTCCCCAGGGGCAGTCCTGAGTCCTGTGCCACTGACCCACAACCCCATTTCAAAATGATCACCTTGGTCCTGAGCCTTGGTTTTTACAGGCATATTGGCCTGGCTAGCTGACCTCTGACTACACACTCTTCAGATTTCTGCAGGAAACTTGGGCCCAGGGCCTTGGCCTCAGAGTGTGTTTGGAACAAGTTTGAGTATCTCTGCTCATGAGCAATTCCTATCCTGCTATGCCACATGGCCAATCCTTCCAGTCTGTGTGGCCTCCTTCAGGAAGTCTTCCTGGAGAGCCCCCTACCGCCTCTGGTGCCTCAAGTTATGATTACGCCTTCAGATGTCCATCTCTCCCATCTGCAAGTGAGCACCTGGAAGGCAGGGTGTAAGTTGCACCCAGCTCTGAGCCCCAGGGCTCAACACAAGGCCTGGCCCTGGAAAATGGACACAGTAGCTAACATTTATTCTGGACCAGGCCCTGGGCTAACCAATTCACAAACACAATCTCATTTAACCTCACAGTATTTCATAAGGTGAGAAGAAACATCATACAGTTTTACAGATGAGAAAATGTAGGCTCAGAGAAGTCAAGTCCCCTACTCAGAATCACAGTGAGTGAGTGGTGAATCCTGATGAGACTCCATGTCTGTCTTCCTTAGAGCTTTAGCCACTCAAGAGCCTCAACCTTAACCACTGCTCCTTAGGGGAAAGAAAGGAGGGGGAAAGGAGGAGAAATTGCCTCACTTGTCCCTCTCAGCTCTGACTGGGGCAGGGGCATCAGTTAGCATCCAAATGGGTGAAACCCCGTCTCTATTAAAAATACAAAAAAAAAAAAAATTAGCCAGTCATGGTGGTGGGAGCCTGTAGTCCCAGCTACTTGGGAGGCTGAGGAAGGGGAATGGCGTGAACTCAGGAGGCGGAGCTTGCAGTGAGCTGAGATCACGCCACTGCACTCCAGCCTGGGCGACAGAGTGAGACTCCATCTCAGAAACAAACAAACAAAAGCTGACAACAGCCTCACTAGGGCAGGGGGAAGATGAGCTGGTGGTAGAACAGAGAGATGCTTAGGAAGAGGCACCTTCAGGATCTGTCCACTTGCTGAATGAGGGAATGCCAAGGGAGACAGATGGATCAATAGGTAGATAGTGTTGCTGTTGACAGAAATGTGAACTTTGAATCATCACTCTATCATCAGCATCACAGATAAAGAGAGCTAACTTCATGCCAGGCACTGTACTAAGTACTCTTCATACATTGTCCCATTCAGACCTCATGGCAACCCTGTGAGAAAGTATTATTGTCCCCATTTTATATATGAGAAGATGGAGGTTTCCAAAGAATACCCTGTTGGGGACAGTTTACATAGAAAATTACCTGAACCTTATAGAGAAATATTTTTACTGAACTCTTTTAACCATGAAATATGTTCCCTGGCTTCTCAGTCCTTCCCCTTAGCATAAAGAGATTGGGGTGGCCTGCAACCCCTACTTATTGCCCCATAGCCACAGTTCCAACATGGGCTTGGCCTATGTGGGACAGAGGGATTGAGGCAAGGAGAGACACTCCACAAAGTTCCAGTGTCCCAGGGCCTGCCAGTCCCCGAGACATTCCCCAGCTACCTCTCCAGCAGGTTTAACAAGTCTGCCCACAAGTAGAACAAACGGAATAGGCATCCAGGAGTTCTCCAGGGGCACAGGCAGATCAGCATCCCTCTCACTGAAGTACCCAGATTTCTGACGGCCACCTGGGGCCTACATTCCACTGCTCCTGAAATCCCCTGACTTTCCCACCCTTCCTGCTCAAGGACTCACTCCGTGTCAGGATCACAGCCACTTGGAGCCCCCACCCCTGTAGAGCTATCAGAATTGGGTAAATGCAGCTGTTGTTTTGAAGGAGTAAGTTGAAGGCACTTAGCGAATCAACTTCCTAATGAATCTTTTCAGGTCTTGATGGGAGCTGGTCCGTTACTATGGAACTTGGCTTGATTTGGAAATTAATGTGGTAATTTACAGCCACTCTGCCAGGCAGGAAGATTAAAAGAGAGAGAGAGAGTGAGGGGAGAGAGAGTGAGGGGAGAGAGGCCTCTGCAATGGCAGAACCTTAAGAGGCACCAGCTTAGTGCATGTCTGGAGGGCTGGACCACATGCACTGGGCACCATGAAGGTGGTGTCAGCTAGGCTGGGCCCATGTGGGACAGAGGGATGGAAGCAAGGAGAGACACTCCACAAAGTAGATCAAAAATCAGTATCTCAGGCCCATTTGGGATTGTGCCAGTGCAGGGAGTCCTCTCTTTAGAGATTGTGTGTGTGTGTGTGTGTGTGTGTGTGTGTGCGTGTTTCCCTAGCTTCTGGGATTCATTTCCCAAAGTCAGCTTTTGCCATGACCATAAGTCACCGATATCATTATTTACTTTGTTTTTCTTTAAATTTCCTCAATTTATATCTTAAACGAGTTTTATATCACTTCTATCATAAATGGAAAGCCAATATTTCATACTAAGAAGAAAAAGTAAATGTAAAATTAATTGCACTGAAAATAAAACAAAATTACTAAATTCTAGAGCAGTCCTTGCCTGCCAGAGGCTCTGAGTCTGAAACCTGCCCCTATTTGGGGAAAAGCATGTTAGAGAGGTGCTCAAGACATATTAGTGCAGAACTGAGGTGTGAGCACCTCTTGATGTAATCAGACAGATTGAAAGAAGAGTTAAATGGAAACTACTTTTGCACTTGTGAGTCAGTGCTGTGTAATACTATGATCTTCGCATTTTATTTATTTAGCAAACATTTACATAGCACATACTATGTGTCAGAGGCTGTTCTAAAAACTTTTTAAAAATCAACTCATTTAATTCTTATACTAACCCTAGATAGTATAGCATTATTTCCATTTTAGGGAGAGGAGACTCATGCATGGAGAAGTTTGGTATCTTGCTAGAAGTCACCTTAAGCCATCTAAAATCCTGTACTGGTCATTCTACACTTCAGTGGGCCAGGGTGGCCCAGAGCCCCTCCAGCCACTGTCTGGACCAGAGCTACAGACATATGGGAAGGAGCAGTATGCAGACAGGAGTTCTAGATAGCTGCAGACTGATTCCTCAGGGCCAAGGCCAGGCCAGGCCAGTGGTGGCATCGCTGGGTGGACCCTGGGGGTCACTCCTCCTAAGCCCTCTGAGGCTCTCCACCTGACTGTAAGTCTGGGTTCTGTGGGTGGTGGTCAAGAGACAGTTGGATGCTGATCCAAACAATAGTCTCCAGGAGAGAAGAGAGTGATTTTCTCGCTTTTTGTTTTGTGAAGTTTTTTAAATATATAAAGAGATATAACACAAGCCCCTAGAGATGCTGCTTTTCTCTGCTAACTGTTCTTGGCAGAAGTCTCTGAAAAGTGCTCTAAGGATCAGACAGGGGCTGCCACTTGTAGTCGGGTGGCTAGAATCTGAGGAGATAGCAGGTTCCCTTGGCACAATGGCAGTGGTGGGTGGAGATGGAACGGTGTAGAGATGAGGGGCCCTCTTTGGAGGGAGGGCTTCTGTGACTAGCTGCCTCTGCAAGTGCGGGGAGGTGCCCTTGAGGGGCTTACTGCGGCAGTCCCTCCCTGGACAGCCCATGCCTTTTTCTGGCCTTGGCCAAGTTACTTAACCTCCTCTCTTTCCTCAGTCATACAATGAGGATAGTAACAGCATACTGCAATCCAAACTACAACCTGAATTGGGTGACGGGGCCCTGCATCATTATTAGGATAATAAAAAAGTAGCAGAGGGAATATTTTGGAAATTAATAAAGCATTATTCTCTTTTGCATCCCCAAGTACATGAGTCTTGCCCCATCTAACTAGCATGAAGTTGAGAATCTTTCAAAAGGGATTCCAAGAGCAAGATAAAGTAATATTCAGCCTCTGACATTTAAAAAAAGGCCAGAATTTTATCCTGACCAGAACTAAAAGCAAGAGAGGAGGCTCAGAAGGAAGGCCAGATCATCAACAGAAAAAAAAAAAAAAATACATTCTTTCTGCAGATTTGAGTTGGAATGTGAGTTAAATTTGAAACCCTACTAAATAGCTCACATTGGGCATTTCCTTTGTGTCAGTTCATTTATTTGCCAAATGTTTTATATGTACAGCCTCTTTTAATCTTCTGAATAATCCTGAGGTTGGTGCTGTTACTATCCCCATTGTATGACTGAGGAAAGGGAGGAGGTTAAGTAACTTGGCCAAGGTCAGACACCCAGGAGGCAGTAGATCAGGGATTTGAATCTTCAGGCATTTCTCTAGACTGTAGCAATTGTCCCCAAGAGGCTACTAGGCCCCATGGCCACCATGATTCATACCTCCCAAGAGCAACCAGAGCACATCTTAAGAGAGAATCTGTCTTGTCTTCAGATGTCAGAACCAAAATTCTTGGGCTCATGTCAGTCAAGGCCTCACCCAGGGACCCTCCATGGGCGTTCTCAGGAAAGGAGTGATGATCCTCAGCAGCCCCTCACAGATGCCACAGCACAGAAAGGATGGAAAGGCCATTGGAAATGCATGGGCCCCACACTAGAGGATGTGAACTGTGGAGGCATTTGCCTCTTCTGGGCTCCTTACACAGGCTAGGCATGTGCTACCACACAGATTCCAGATATATCAATAATGCAGATCACACATCCTCACCAGGATCTGGGGCTTTACTAGTTTTCTCAGCAGCCCAGTGAGCCCCTCAGCTTCCAGAGGCTCAAGGCACCAGCCCACCAGCCCACTAGCCCCACTGAGGGTCCCTGGTCCCCTTTCTCCAGTTGGAAGCTCAAAAGTCAGGCAGGATCTGGCTTCCCCACTGGTCCCCTGGACATTGGAGAAGGTCTGCCTCACCTGTCTACCTTCCCAGCCTTGTACCCTTTAGACATAAGCCCAGCAGAGAAAGCATGAGGCCATGTTCATCTGCAGACCTTGCCCCCTGGGGTATCCAGATCTCTCCCCTTAAGCCCGAGGCCTGAAGGCCAACCTGGCTCTGCTAATGTTTGCCGCATGATCTTCAACAGGTGAGTTACCCTCTCTGCGTCTCAGTTTCCAAATACCATCTCTGCATCTCAGTTTCCAAATAAAGGGTTGGAGCCTCTGAGGTTTAGCAACCACTGTTCCCCCAGTCTGGAACACCCTTCCTCTCTACTTCTTAGACTGGCTAACTTCTAGGTCTTTCTAGACTCAACTCATCAGATTGTTTAGGAGGCCTTTTTCCATCCTCCATCTTCCAACTCCTATCCTAAGCTTAATTGCATTTCTCCTCTCTGCTCCAATAATTATTATTATGTTTTCGGTATAATGTCAAACTTTTATTAAGCACTTACTGTATGTCAGGTACTGTTCTAAGACTTCACATATATGAATTTATTTACTTTTCACAACAAGTCCATAAGGTGGATGCTAGTAGTGTCCTTATTTTACTAAAAAGGAAACTGAGAAATAGAGGCAAAATGAATTACCTGAGGTCATCTAGCAAGTAAGTGTCTGAGCTGGTATTTGAACTCCTCCATGGTTCTAAAGAATGATGAAAAAGTACGATGGGGCATGAGGGAAGCCACCTTGCCTGTCAGAGCTTCCACTGTGGTATGTGATCCTGTTCAGGGAGGCCCAGGCAAAGTTTATAGTCAAATCACTTCTTTTACAGCTTAGCAATGGCCTCCAAGCCCAACTTGCTGCTCCCAGCATCAGTAATTTTGTCTGTTGTCATTGTCATGATTACCCCAAATTCACCCCAGAATAGAAGTCCAAGCTGTGGAAGGACGAGGACATGGCATCATGAATCAGAAAATGGGGTAAGATCTGAGGCTGAGTGTGATTTGGGCAAGTTACAGCTCCTCTCTGAGCTGTTCTCTCATCTGAAAAAAATAGAGATACAATACCTACCTCAGACATTTGGGGAGGATGAAATAAAAGAATGGGTGTCTTGGGAAGTCAAGGTGGGAGGATCGCTTGAGGCCGGGAGTTTGAGACGAGCCTTGACAACAGTGAGGCTCCATCTCTACAAAAAAGTTTAAAATTCGCTGGGTGTAGTGGTGTGCATCTGCAGTCCTAGCTACTCAGGAAGCTGAGACAGGAAAATTGCTTGAGCCCAGGAGTTTGGGTCTGCAGTGAGCCATGACCACACCTCTTAACTCCTGCCAGTGACAAAGTGAGATCCTGTCTCAAACATGTATGTGTGTGTGTATAGATATATATGTGTGTGTGTGCATATATATATACACATATGGCGTCAAGGCCCTGAGCAATTAATTCATTCAGTAGCTATTCAGCAAGGACCTAGGGCTGTTGCTGTCAAAGAGGGAAAAATGTCCCTGCCCTCAGAGAGTTTACATTTGAAGATGGTATTTGCACTACAGTTGTTCCCCAGATCAGTTCTTCCTTGAAGGAAACTGTCTCTATTCATGAAATCACTGTGTTCCCATCGTAAGAGAATCTCAGAATCCACATTGACAGGTACCCTACTGCCCTACTCACTGCTATCTCCTCTTCTCCCTCCTCTGTCCCCACCTAGGTAAATGAGAGGCCTCTGACAGCTCACCCTCTTCTCTGGGTATTCTCCCTCCTCTCTAAAATAAGGAGTTTGGGTTGGACGGATTTCCAGATCCTTCAAGGTGGCCATGATTACTGAATGGTTTACTACTTCTTCAGATGGTGAGGGTGGCAGGTGGGTAGAAGCATAAACCAAGCATCTGTGAGGACCTTAGGAGATTCCCAGACATGTCCTCATTGAGCCTGAGGCACTAAATTTTACTCTCTGGCCACATCAACACCTTTAAATTCCCTTCACCTCCTGCTGAGAATACATTCTGGTTCTCACCTATGTGCCTTTGTCTATGTTGTTTCCTTTGTCTGGGACACTTTCCTCCATTCCTGGCCTTCCTAGCCAGTCCCTATATTACCTTTAAAACTCAGAGCAGAAGTTGCCCCCTCCCTAGTCTGCTACTTTTGCATTCAGTGCATTAAAGTATAATTGCATCATCTGAATATCTGTTTTTCCCACAACACTGAGGGCTCCTCAAGGACAGGGACTGTATTTTATAAGGTCATGTCCCCAGCCCCTAGGTCAGTGCCTGGCTCATAGTAGGTGCTTAATTGGTATTAGTTAGATTGAATTGAATGTGATTTAAAGTCACCTGCTGCAGTACCCAATATCAGGAAATGGCAGAACTAGGACTTGAACCCAGGCCTGAAGACTCCAAGTCCAGCACATATCTTCTCCCTGCAGCTGTCAGGAGAGGCAAAGAGAAGACCCACTGGCAGAGGAGGGGTGTTCAGACCAGCTGCTTTCATCAGCCTTCCACAAGGTTGGAGGAATCTGTGGGAGAGGTCCTCAGGGCACCCTGAGGCCTCTGTTTGTCCGTGCTGCCCATACTGTTCACTTCCCCTTTTCCCCTTCAGCCCAGCCCCTGGCTTTCTGGGGATTGAAGTCAAGCCACACTTACCCACTTCTGCTCCCTTTCCCCAGACCTCTGTAAATACAGTGGGAACCTGGCTTTCTGAATGAGATGGGAGGAGACAAAGAGAGCCACCCACCCCCATGCCTGTCGAGTGCCCAGTTCATATTCCTGCTGCGACTGTATCTAAATTTGCAAATCGTCACCCGGTGCCCCACCATCATGTGTCATCTTTTATGCATGGCCACCTCTGCCGCGCTGCTCGGCCAGTTGCTATGCAACCAACGACAGCGCCGCAGGGGCCTGACATTAGTGAAAGCAAATTGACCAGAGGAGTCTTCATCCTGCATGCAAAGCAGCCAGGGCCTCACTCTTTGGAGAGGCTGCCAGAGCTAAGGCTAGGCCACCTCTTTCTATGGGGGCCAGACCCTTTGGCCACAGCCTCCCCAGCCTAAGCTGCAGACACTGGGAAGCCTTAGTCCTCCTACTTCTGGAAAAGGCTGAAATCTGACAAGTGACAAGAGCTGCTTCCAAAGGGAAGTGTGGGCAAATGCATCTTCAGGCTCTAAAAATCTAAACCTCCAGTATGATGGACATTAGCTCCTGAAGCAAAAGAGTTACTATTCATTGAGCACTTACTATGTGCTGGGCACAATGTTTGGCACAAGAACAGTACAATGCAAAAAGCTCTAACTTCCTGGATCCCAGCCCAGCTCCACCATTACTCAGCTGTGTGTTATGCATGCAAATTATTTATCAGGACAGAGCCAGCCACTGAAGGCTGTCCCTAGACATCTTGGAAAGCGATAAAAGGCTGGATAATGGGGAGGGGGAAGGAAGCCAGTACAGCAGCAGGAGTGAGAAGATGAGAGAAAAGAAGGAAGGGAGGATACTGCCTTGCACTCCTAGTATTGGAGGCCTCTGAGCCTCCTGTTGGGAAGAACAGAGGAAATTAGAAGCTGGTAGTTCTGGTCTCTCCTTCTGCACAACCCGCCATGGCCCCCACTCCCAGGTATGTGACCTACAGTTTCCCACTTGAGCATGCATACACCATTTTGCCCTGGGAGGTAGCAAGTTGTGCCGGAAAGAACAAGGCTTTGGAATTCATTAGAATTGACCTCAAATTCTGGTGCTCACCCTTCCTAGCTGTGTGACTACAGCCATTTACTTCTTTTTTTAAATTTCAGCTTCTCAGTCTGTATAATGGGCATGATGATACCTACCTTCACAGGGTTAAATGGCTGCCATATGTAAAGCACCTAACAGAAAATCAGTAAATGCTACTTCCCTCCCCCAAACTTCAATGGCTCCCAATTGTCAGAAGAACAAATCCGCTTCCTTAGACTGACATTGTTCCCACCCACCTCCCCAGCCTTGCCCTCCTGACTCCCTGCACCTCTGCACCTCCGCATTTTTCCTCTGGTGCAGCTTCTCCCTAGAAGCCCTTCCTCCTGCTTTTCGTTTTCTAAAATCTAGTCCACCTCTAAGGACTATAAAACAAATTAAAATTAACTTCAGCAAGGAATCCTGCCCACCAGGCCATCCCCCAATCCACTTTCCAGTGGGAAAATTCTTGGAGCGGGGGATCAAGAAAAGACTCTCTTTTCTTGGGTGGTGAGTTTGAGAAGCTATCTATCAAAGCGCAGTCGCCCATTGAGGAATGTCGTTCTGGGGCTCCTGTATCCTGAGGGCTACATCTCACCCTGAGGATGGGCATGGAGCAACCTCACAAAACACAGCTCAGGGACTTACCAGACACCCAGCATTATTCTAGGTGCCATAATACCACTGTGGTTTTGTCCAGGGTTTAACACTCACAACCACTAATTCACAATTACTCATTAACATACCAACATAATCTTTACTTTTCATACAAATCAGTGAGGTAGACATTACCCCCACTTACTGAGGAAGAATGGAGGCTCAGAGAGGAAAGGCAACATGTACAAGATCACACAGTGGGTGGGTGCTGGTCAAACTGGGGCAGGTGTGCAGTTGTACGTGAAAATGGGCTATGCGGCTGTAATGTGTGGACTTTGTCTACATCATCAGTCATCATTAACACTTCAGACTGGTTTACCCATGTAAAAAAACTCACAAGTTGAAACAAAAAACCATTTACCTATTTCCTGAAAAGACAAAAAACCTTTACCAAACCCAGAGAGAAGCAGCATGGGGAGTGCAAAGGGCACCAGCTCAGTTGGATGACCCTGGGCAAGTGACTCCATTCTCTTGAGCCAGGGGTTCCTCTCTCTGAAATGCAAGACAAGGTTACCTACCACACTCTCAGGTCTATTTTGAAGGGCAAAAATGATACAGACAAAGAAAGTGCTCAAGTATGGAGTTTTGACAGGTATTAGTATACCCTTAGAAGTAGCATTCCTCCAAACCAGAGGTTCACAACCTGTTTCTGACAGATGCTTTTCTTTAATTATTCAATGTTGAGAACTGTGTTGTTGTTGTTTAAAAGGAGATGTGCCAATTGTATTGCCTTCATGTTGTATTGAAAAGCATTTCTTCATTATTTGGACTAATTTCCAAACAAATGAAAAACTGTTGTAGCAGTCAAGCTCTGACTGCTCCATCCATTAGATTCAGAAGATGGCAAATTCCTTAAAACACAGATATAAACAATTCTGGTAACACAATCTGATTTTATAATTAATTTTCTGCCTGGGAAGGCAAAAGTTCTCCTTCTCATGTTCTTTGTCCTCAAGTTCCCGACTGTTCTCCCACTTCTGGCAGACTCTTAATTAAGGAAAAGCAGATTCTGTTACCTGGAATTCTGTTGTGTTGCAGGTAAAAAGGCAAATTTTTTCTCAAATGTGCTTTGATCACAGAGATGGTCAGGGTAGAGGCAGTCAAGAAGATCTTCTGTGATCGGACCTTAGTGGTTCCTGTTTCTACCCTACTGCAGCCACTGTGAACACATCCTCATCAGAGTGTGGTCACTCAGCAAGCCAGCCCTTGTCAGCAGCCTGTAGAGGCCCCACACTATGCCAGCCTGTGGAGGAAGATGTGTCCTGGGAGTGCTTAAGGTCTAATACATGTGAGGCTGAGACAAGAAACATGTGAGCAACAGGTTGCTTAAATATCAAGAGAGTGGCGCACTGGGCCCCTTGTGAGATGATGAGCATATTAGATGGGTCCACATTTAGTCTATGACTAGGTCAGGGCCAGGTTTATGACTCAATCTATAGCCAGGATCAGTCCTCAGCATGGACCAAGATCAGGGCTCAGGCTGTGACCAAGATTGAGGTTCAGAGAATGATCAGATTTAGGGTTCAGTCTGTGGCCAGAATCAGAGCTCAGGCTAAGGCCAGGATCACTCAGTCCATGGCCAAGATCAGGGCACTTAAGACCTGAGGTCCAGGACCAGTCATTGGCCAAGACCAGGCTAAACTGTAGTCAGGATCATGGCTCAGTTTGTGATCATGGTAGTGGGATTCATGAATGACTTAGATCTAGTCTCTGCTCAAGTATTCCATAGTCTTCTCTGGGAAACATTAAATTGAAATTATTCTATCAACTATTAAGAGTTATGACAGAGGGAAACAAGAAAGAAGAATACAAGAGAATGCCTCCGTTCCAGTCTGGGGCTAGGGGTGGTGGATGTGCCAGGGAACACCTTCCAGAGAAGGTGATGCTAAAACTGTGTCCAGAAGGGCATGAGTAGCTTCATTTCAATTTCCTTTTTTTGTATCATCACCTTGAGCACGTGGCTTCATTCCCTTTGCAATTTTCCAATTTCCCCCAACACTCTGCACTGGATGCAATGTGTGCTTTGAGGGACACTCTTGTACTTCCTCTGGACAAGATCCTGGGGAACACATCATTTTCTTCAACCTCAGTATCTCCTATTATTTTCTGTCTACCATATACGCACTCTGTGTAGCCGTGACACTAACTCCCAGCTGCCTTTGTCTCTTGTTGGATGCACTGAATTTCTATACAGGGATCCATTTACTCCCTTGTGCTACTCATCTTCATCTTGTAGCACAAAGCTATGAACATTTTCCCCATGTTTATTTATAGATCCAGTAGCTCACAGAGGAGCAGCATGGTAGAGAAAATCAGACGATGACATCAAGAAAACCAGGGTAGGTGTGTGGCCTCAGGTAAGTCACACAGCCATTCAGAGCTTCAGTTTCTTCATCTAGTAAATGAAGTTGATAGCTTCCCTGCCTTTATTGTAGGATGTTTTGGAGGCCCACTGAGAGAACTGATGTAAAAGGGCTCTAAAGATGAAGAGAATTACAACAAATCACTCATGGATGGAGGCAGAACAAGTTCAGCTCAGCTTCATGGGACTGGCCAGTTCTTACTGTGGTCCTAGGAGGTAGGATTCATGGTCTTCTGTATCTGTTCACAGCCCAAGAACAGGAAGTAGGGACAGAACATGTTTCTGAGCTCCTACACTGGGGCATGAACACATTTTGCCTTCCTGCTTATATGTCAATGTCTGTACCCATATATACAGTTTGTATTCACGTTTATATGTCAATGTCTATACTCATGTATGGGTCATAGGTTGGCTTCTTCAGAGCAGACCTTGACATGGAGATTCATATGCAAGTGATTTATTAAGGAAATGTTTCTAGGAGAAACAAGTGAGGGAGTAAAGAAAGCAGGACAAGAAGGAGAAGGAGCCAAATAAGGCTGTATTCTCAGGCAAAAGTCCTGCAGAAGGTAGATTTGAGCCTGATCCTGAAGGGGAAGTCTGAAGTATACATCATCCCAACTCAAGGCAAGGGAGCTGGGCTTTCACTCTCCCCCTTCCAACATCCAACAATCATTGTAAACTCCCAGACACCTCTAGCTGTCTGTACTAATGAGCTAATGCTAATTCCCAGTAGCCTAAGAGCCATTCACCAAAGAAGAGCCAGGAGTGCTTTTGAAAGCATATTAAGTGAGGTGTGGGGACTTCTGCAGACCACCAACATTTTCTGCTAGAATGTTCCTAGGTGTGCTGGTCTCCCCAGCCTCACTGGCTATCTCTTCTCAGTTTTCTTTAAGAGTTCCACTTCCTCTATGCCTTAAATGATGGCATTTCACCTGCTTAAAACTCTTCCCTGGTTCCTGACTGCCTTGAGGATAAAGTCCAAGTCCCTTCACATGATTAAGAAGTCCCTTCGGAGGGTGGAGCCAAGATGGCTGAATAGGAACAGCTCCGGTCTCCAGGTCCCAGCCCCAGCGACACAGAAGACGGATGATTTCTGCATTTCTGCTTGAGGTACCAGTTTCATCTCACTAGGGAGTGCCTAACAGTGGGTGCAGGACAGTCGGTGAAGCGCACTGTGCGCGAGCCAAAGCAGGGCGAGGCATTGCCTCACTCGGGAAGCGCAAGGGGTCAGGGAGTTCCCTTGACCTGGAATATCGGGTCAGTCCCATCCTAATACTGCGCTTTTCCAACGGGCCTGGAAAACGGCACACTAGGAGATTGTGTCCCACACCTGGCTCGGAGGGTCCTATGCCCACAGAGTCTCGCTGATTGCTAGCACAGCAGTCTGAGATCAAGCTGCAAGGCGGCAACGAGGCTGGGGGAGGGGCGCCCGCCATTGCCCAGGCTTGCTTAGGTAAACAAAGCAGCCAGGAAGCTCGAACTGGGTGGAGCCCACCACAGCTCAAGGAGGCCTGCCTGCCTCTGTAGGCTCCACCTCTGGGGGCAGGGCATAGACAAACAAAAACTCAGCAAGAACCTCCACAGACTTAAATGTCCCTGTCTGACTGACAGCATTGAAGAGAGTAGCCCAGCACGCAGCTGGAGATCCGAGAACGGACAGACTGCCTCCTAAAGTGGGTCCCTCACCCCTGACCAGCCTAACTGGGAGGCACCCCCCCAGTAGGGACAGACTGACACCCCTTCAGCCGGGTACTCCTCTGAGACAAAACTTTCAGAGGAACTATCAGACAGCTGAATTTGTGGTCTCACGAAAATCCGCTGTTCTGCAGCCACCGCTGCTGACACCCAGCCAAACAGGGTCTGGAGTGGACCTCTAGCAAACTCCGACAGACCTGCAGCTGAGGGTCCTGTCTGGTAGAAGGAAAACTAACAAACAGAAAGGACATCCACACCAAAAACCCATCTGTACATCACCATCATCAAAGACAAAAAGTAGATAAAACCACAAAGATGGGGAAAAAAACAGAGCAAAAAAACTGGAAACTCTAAAAAACAGAGCACTTCTCCTCCTCCAAAGGAATGCAGTTCCTCACCAGCAACGGGACAAAGCTGGATGGAGGATGACTTTGACGAGTTGAGAGAAGAAGGCTTCAGACGATCAAACTACTCTGAGCTACGGGAGGAAATTCAAAACAATAGCAAAGAAGTTAAAAACTTCGAAAAAAAATTAGAAGAATGGATAACTAGAATAACCAATGGAGAGAAGGGCTTAAAGGAGCTGATGGAGCTGAAAGCCAAGTTTCGAGAACTATGCGAAGATTGCAGAAGCCTCAGTAGCAGATGCGATCAACTGGAAGAAAGGGTATCGCTGATGGAAGATGAAATGAATGAAATGAAGAGAGAAGGGAAGTTTAGAGAAAAAAGAATAAAAAGAAATGAACAAAACCTCCAAGAAATTTGGGACTATGTGAAAAGACCAAACCTACGTCTGATTGGTGTACCTGAAAAGGATGGGGAGAATGGAACCAAGTTGGAAAACACTCTGCAAGATATTATCCAGGAGAACTTCCCCAATCTAGCAAAGCAGGCCAGCATTCAGATTCAGGAAATACAGAGAACGCCACAAAGATACTCCTCGAGAAGAGCAACTCCAAGACACATAATTATCAGATTCACCAAAGTTGAAATGAAGGAAAAAATGTTAAGGGCAGCCAGAGAGAAAGGTCGGGTTACCCACAAAGGGAAGCCCATCAGACTAACAGCTGATCTCTCGGCAGAAACTCTACAAGCCAGAAGAGAGTGGGGGCCGATATTCAACATTCTTAAAGAAAAGAATTTTCAACCCAGAATTTCCTATCCCGCCAAACTAAGCTTCATAAGTGAAGGAGAAATAAAATACTTTACAGACAAGCAAACGCTGAGTGATTTTGTCACCACCAGGCCTGCCCTAAAAGAGCTCCTGAAGGAAGCACTAAACATGGAAAGGAACAACCGGTACCAGCCACTGCAAAAACACGCCAAATTGTAAAGACCATCGAGGCTAGGAAGAAACTATAGCAACTAACGAGCAAAATAACCAACTAACATCATAATGACAGGATCAGATTCACACATAACAATATTAACGTTTAATGTAAATGGGCTAAATGCTCCAATCAAAAGACACAGACTGGCAAACTGGATAAGGAGTCAGGACCCATCAGTGTGCTGTATTCAGGAAACCCATCTCATGTGCAGAGACACACATAGACTCAAAATAAAGGGATGGAGGAAGATCTATCAAGCAACTGGAAAACAAAAAAAGGCAGGGGTTGCAATCCTAGTCTCTGATAAAATAGACTTTAAACCAACAAAGATCAAAAGAGACAAAGAAGGCCATTACATAATGGTAAAGGGATCCATTCAACAAGAAGAGCTAACTATCCTAAATATATATGCACCCAACACAGGAGCACCCAGATTCATAAAGCAAGTCCTCAGTGACCTACAAAGGGACTTAAACTCCCACACAATAATAATGGGAGATTTTAACACCCCACTGTCAACATTAGACAGATCAACGAGACAGAAAGTTAACAAGGATATCCAGGAATTGAACTCAGCTCTACATAAAGTGGACCTAATAGACATCTACAGAACTCTCCACCCCAAGTCAACAGAATATACATTTTTTTCAGCACCACACCACACCTATTCCAAAATTGACCACATAGTTGGAAGTAAAGCTCTCCTCAGCAAATGTCAAAGAACAGAAATTATAACAAACTGTCTCTCAGACCACAGTGCAATCAAACTAGAACTCAGGATTAAGAAACTCACTCAAAACCGCTCAACTACATGGAAACTCAACAACCTGCTCCTGAATGAGTATTGGGTACATAATGAAATGAAGGCAGAAATAAAGATGTTCTTTGAAACCAACGAGAACAAAGACACAACATACCAGAATCTCTGGGACACGTTCAAAGCAGTGTGTAGAGGGAAATTTATAGCACTAAATGCCCACAGGAGAAAGCAGGAAAGATCCAAAATTGACACCCTAACATCACAATTAAAAGAACTAGAAAAGCAAGAGCAAACACATTCAAAAGCTAGCAGAAGGCTAGAAATAACTAAAATCAGAGCAGAACTGAAGGAGATAGAGACACAAAAAACCCTTCAAAAAATTAATGAATCCAGGAGCTGGTATTTTGAAAAGATCAACAAAATTGATGGACCGCTAGCAAGACTAATAAAGAAGAAAAGAGAGAAGAATCAAATAGATCCAATAAAAAACGAAAAAGGGGATATCACCACTGATCCCACAGAAATACAATCTACCATCAGAGAATACTACAAACACCTCTATGCAAATAAACTAGAAAATCTAGAAGAAATGGATAAATTCCTCGACAAATACACCCTCCCAAGACTAAACCAGGAAGAAGTTGAATCTCTGAATAGACCAATAACAGGTTCTGAAATTGTGGCAACAATCAATAGCTTACCAACCAAAAAGAGTCCAGGACCTGATGGATTCACAGCTGAATTCTACCAGAGGTACAAGGAGGAACTGGTACCATTCCTTCTGAAACTATTCCAATCGATAGAAAAAGAGGGAATCCTCCCTAACACATTTTACGAAGCCAGCATCGTCCTGATACCAAAGCCTGGCAGAGACATAACCAAAAAAGAGAATTTCAGACCAATATCCTTGATGAACATTGATGCAAAAATCCTCAATAAAATACTGGCAAACCGAATCCAGCAGCACATCCAAAAGCTTTTCCACCATAATCAAGTGGGCTTCATCCCTGGGATGCAAGGCTGGTTCAACATACACAAATCAATAAATGTAATCCAGCATATAAACAGGACCAAAGACAAAAACCACATGATTATCTCAATAGATGCAGAAAAGGCCTTTGACAAAATTCAACAACCCTTCATGCTAAAAACTCTCAATAAATTAGGTATTGATGGGACGTATCTCAAAATAATAAGAGCTATCTATGACAAACCCACAGCCAATATCATACTGAATGGGCAAAAACTGGAAGCATTCCCTCTGAAAACTGGCACAAGACAGGGATGCCCTCTCTCACCGCTCCTATTCAACATAGTGCTGGAAGTTCTGGCCAGAGCAATCAGGCAGGAGAAGGAAATAAAGGGGATTCAATTAGGAAAAGAGGAAGTCAAATTGTCCCTCTTTGCAGATGACATGATTGTATATCTAGAAAACCCCATTGTCTCAGCCCAAAACCTCCTTAAGCTGATTAGCAACTTCAGCAAAGTCTCAGGATACAAAATCAATGTACAAAAATCACAAGCATTCTTGTACACCAATAACAGACAAACAGAGAGCCAAATCATGAGTGAACTCCCATTCACAATTGCTTCAAAGAGAATAAAATACCTAGGAATCCAACTTGCAAGGGATGTGAAGGACCTCTTCAAGTAGAACTACAAACCACTGCTCAATGAAATAAAAGAGGATACAAACAAATGGAATAACATTTCAAGCTCATGGGTTGGAAGAATCAATATCGTGAAAATGGCCATACTGCCCAAGGTAATTTATAGATTCAATGCCATCCCCATCAAGCTACCAATGACTTTCTTCACAGAATTGGAAAAAACTACTTTAAAGTTCATATGGAACCAAAATAGAGCCCGCATCGCCAAGTCAATCCTAAGCCAAAAGAACAAAGCTGGAGGCATCACGCTACCTGACTTTAAACTATACTACAAGGCTACAGTAACCAAAACAGCATGGTACTGGTACCACAACAGAGACATAGATCAATGGAACAGAACATAGCCCTCAGAAATGATGCCGCATATCTACAACTATCTGATCTTTGACAAACCTGACAAAAACAAGAAATGGGGAAAGGATTCCCTATTTAATAAATGGTGCTGGGAAAACTGGCTAGCCATATGTAGAAAGCTGAAACTGGATCCCTTCCTTACACCTTATACAAAAATTAATTCAAGATGGATTAAAGACTTATATGTTAGACCTAAAACCATTAAAATCCTACAAGAAAACCTAGGCAATACCATTCAGGACATAGGCGTGGGCAAGGACTTCATGTCTAAAACACCAAAAGCAATGGCAACAAAAGCCAAAATTGACAAATGGGGTCCCATTAAACTAAAGAGCTTCTGCACAGCAAAAGAAACTACCATCAGAGTGAACAGGCAACCTACAGAATGGGAGAAAATTTTTGCAACCTACTCATCTGACAAAGAGCAAATATCCAGAATCTACAATGAACTCAAACACATTTACAAGAAAAAAACAACCCCATCAAAAAGTGGGCAAAGGACATGAACAGACACTTCTCAAAAGAAGACATTTATGCAGCCAAAAAACACATGAAGAAATGCTCCTCATCACTGGCCATCAGAGAAATGCAAATCAAAACCACAGTGAGATACCATCTCACACCAGTTAGAATGGCCATCATTAAAAAATCAGGAAACAACAGGTGCTAGAGAGGATGTGGAGAAATAGGAACACTTTTACACTGTTGGTGGGACTGTAAACTAGTTCAACCATTGTGGAAGTCAGTGTGGCGATTCCTCAGGGATCTCGAACTAGAAATACCATTTGACCCAGCCATCCCATTACTGGGTATATACCCAAAGGACTATAAATCATGCTGCTATAAAGACACATGCACACATATGTTTATTGCGGCACTATTCACAATAGCAAAGAGTTGGAACCAACCCAAATGTCCAACAACGATAGACTGGATTAAGAAAATGTGGCACATATACACCATGGAATACTATGCAGCCATAAAAAATGATGAGTTCGTGTCCTTTGTAGGGACATGGATGAAACTGGAAAACCTCATTCTCAGTAAACTATCACAAGGACAAAAAACCAAACACCGCATGTTCTCACTCATAGGTGGGAATTGAACAATGAGAACTCATGGACACAGGAAGGGGAACATCACACTCCAGGGACTGTTGTGGGGTGGGGGGAGGGGGGAGGGACAGCATTAGGAGATACACCTAATGCTAAATGACGAGTTAATGGGTGCAGGAAATCAACATGGCACATGGATACATATGTAACAAACCTGCACATTGTGCACATGTACCCTAAAACCCTAAAGTATAATAAAAAAAAAAAAGAAGTCCCTTCATCCTTTGCCCTCTGCTGACTACCCCCAAGCCTCATCTTTCACATGGCCCCTCGCTCTACTGCAACCAGACAAGACCTTGCTGTTGTATAGGAATTGTAGAGGGGTCCCACAAAGCCTTAAAACTGCTCACAGACCACTGGAGAAGACAGAAATGTGACAGGCAAATATACAACTTTATGGGAATAGAGATAAGGTACCTAACTTAGCCTGGGTTCAATGAAGACTTCCCGTGGGGAACATAAGGCAAAGCAGGAAGATAAGTGTAGAAAGAGTGATCCTGGCAGGATTTACAGCACTGGGGAGAGGCGGGGAATTGTGAGCAGGCATGGAAGAGAGTGGTCACAAAATAAATATTTGTGCAATGAATACATGGGTGAATAACCACACAAGTTTTACACATTATGGGCTTTGGAATTTAAAAGCCTTGATTCCTGTCTCCTCCTAATTACTCACTGAGAAACCTCAAACAACTTATTTAACCACTCTGAACCTCAGTTTTCTCATTTGGAAAATGGGGCTAATGAAAATATCTGATATGAAACAATGGATGCAAAAATATTCCGTAAGCTGCAAAACCCTGTTCAAATGTTAGCTTTCATTCATTTATTTATTCAAAGAATAGTTTTGAGTTCCTACTGTATTCCAGGTCATGCGCTGGGAATTTGTCCTGGAAATGGGAACTAGATGGGGACTCTGTTTCCAAGTAGAGAGGAGAAACGTTTAGGAGAGGAGGCAAGGAGACAAGGAGAGGAGAGAAGTTTAGCTCATAATGAGATATGTTGCCATAATCACAATCTGGGAGCTGAGAGAGCTCAGTGAATGTTTCACCAAGAAGGTAAAATTTGTATAAGTGTGCCCTGATGGCTGAGGGTGGGTGTGTCAAGTGAAGGAGGGGTCCAAGTAGAGAGACAACATATGAAGACACAGGGGGTAAAAAAAATGGTGTATTTAGACCACGGGGATTGGTCTGGATGGCATAGTGTATGTGGGATGGTGGTAGGATGTGAAAAGATATGAGAAAGTTTTTTGAGGTCAAATCATAGAGAGGAAATTTGAATATTTTTCTATAGGTATTGGGGACCCTTTTGGGCATGAGAGTTGCAGTGGCACTGAGATGACAGGAATAAGTGAGCAAACCCTGTTTGAGGTCTAGGAAGAAGAGTTGTGGTAACAGTACCTTAAGAACTGGAGAAACTTCTGGACCTTCACTGCCAATGCACAACGATCACCGCCACCAAGCTTCAGCAATCTCTCCCTTGGACAGCTACCTGCTGTGAAAATACTTGCTCAGTATGGTTCCTCTTGAAAATGTTTTTCCTACGTTATGACTTTCATTACACATTTCCCAATGAGCTTTGTTTGGTTATTTTACTTGTGTTTCTATTGACAGGGCATAGGATGAAACACCTTCTAATTACCTCTGAATATCTTTACTGGTTATCTATGGCTGCGTAACAAACCATCCAAAACTTAGTGGCTTAACACATCCATTTACAGAGCTCATGATTCTGTAGGTTTGTATTTGGGCTATCCTCAGGCGGGCAGTTCCACTGCTGATCTTGACTGGGCTCATTCACTTGCCTGTGTATAGTTTTGGGTCCGTTGGGAAGCTCTGCTTTGGAGATAGGCTGGCTATCAACTCTGTGGTTATGGGTATCAACCGAGCCATGTGTTTTTTATCATCTAGGAGGGTAGCCTCAGCTTGATCACATGATGGTAGTCTCGGTATTCCAAGAAGAGCAAGAGAGGCACCTGCGAGGCCTCTTGAACTAGGCTTATAACTCACCCAGTGTCATTTATTTTATTGGCCAAAGCAAGTCACAAAACCAGCCTGAAATGCACTCCACCTCATGATGGGAGAATTTGCAAAGTGCTGTGGCAATTTTCCCAATATACTTCAAGGTGTAAACTTTCTTCCATTAATCCTGGCATACTCAAGGAGGAAAGAATGGAAAACATTCCAAAGAAAGTTTTTGTTATTGTTGTTATTTTCTATAACCATAACAAATACTGGAAGCATGGTGAATTTCCTATTGTTTACACATTATCATTATTATTTATTGAGCACCTCCTATGTGCCAGAGACCAGTCAAATAACAATGAAAAAGATATACACAGTACTTGTTCCCATGGGGCTTACAGTCTAATAGAGAAAATATATTAAACAAGTAATTCCAATAACTTGATAAGTATTATGTCTAAAAATTTTATAGCTTTATGAATGTTTCCTTTATGTTTTTGTCTTTGGAGTCCTGAGTTTTAAAGACTTCTCTGGATTAAATAAATATTAATTTCTATAAAAGGGCTTTTGAAAGTTGCACCCCTAGCAGGAAGCTCTTTTACCTTGGGATGCCCAGTGAGCAAACCTGGGCCCAGCCAGAAATTTAAGACCAAAGGAGAGAAACCCCAATTCATCTCCAGACCCAAGTTTTCACCCTTTCTGGAAAAAACCAATACTGTGCTCTTTTCACATTGTGTCCTCACTCCAGGTGATCACCCTTCTACAGAGGTTAAAGGCCCTACTCCATCAGCTTAGGCCTGATATTGACACCCCAATTCCAGGCTGTTTTCTGTTGCCCAAGTTCCTGTTTGGCCCCTACCACAGGTGCTTTAATGTACAACCTGATGGATATTTAGAGCTCTCAGAAGAATTTGACTGGACTTCATTCCAGTATATACATACATACATACATACATAGTGATAGACAGATAGATAGATAGATAGATGATAGATAGATAGATAGATAGATAGATAATAGTTTTCTTTTTTCTTTTTTCCATTTAACATTGTATATGGAATCCTGCCCTATGATGTTAAACAAACCCATCCTGGGGGATATATCATGGATAAATGTATATTAAAATATCCTAAAAGAGAAGCTGTTTGTCCAAGCATCTCTCCTTGGAGGGCCTCTCTACCCCATCCACCCATTGCAACTGGGTCAGCTCAGCACTGGGCATAGGGGTAAGCCCCACTCTCTCTTACTCACTCCCTCCACTTTTCTGGGCATTGGGTTAATATTTCCTTGAATCACAGTGGTAAGATATGAGACATAGATTTGGGCATTGGTGGCCTGCTGTAGTGTGGGGAAGTGCAATCCTAATGAGCTAGGGGAAAGGCACATGCCCAGCAGCCCAGCTCAGCTCCCTGGGGTTCTTGGTGCTAGGCATTGGAATGAAAACCTCAGTTTAGAGTAAAGCGTGTCTGGTTGCTCCAGTTGATTTGCTAGTCCCCACCCTGTGCAGTAATATCCTTAGAAACATTGAGAGGAGAAAGGGAGGAAAGGGAGGCTTCACCATAATGAGATTCAGCTGGTCTTGGGTCCCTCAATCATAGCACCATGTAGTAGCAAACTGGTCTTACAAATATTTCCAACATTCAGCATGGAATGCTGTAGGAGGGAAGCCCACTTCATTCATTTATTTGTTCAATAAATATTGTCTGTTATGTGTGGAGCTCTTCTAGATTCTGCGGTTGCAACAGTAACTAAAACAGACCTAAATCTATGCCCTCCGAGAGTTTGCATTCTGGTGGGGGGCTGAACATAAAGTGTGTAAGAAGAAAAACAAGGGAAGCAATAAGCAATGTCTTGGGTAGTAGCTTTAGATTGGGTGGTCAAAGAAGGCCTCATGGAGAAAGTGACATCTGAGCAAAAACTTGGAGAAAGTGAAGGAGGGAAGAGTGCAGGAAAGCAACACAAAAATAAACAGCAGAAATGAAGAAGGGAGCAGAGGTATACCACATGTGAGCCCAGAGAAGAACACCTAAGCCTATTTAAGGAAGCTTCCCAGGGAGATGATTGCTGAGAGGGGACTTCAGGGATGAGTGGAAATTTGGCCAGCAGACACAGGCAGAAGGGCATTCTAGCAGAGAAAAAATGTGTGTGCAAAAATACAGTGAAGCCATGAAACATGTCTCAGCTGTGAACCATGAAACCCAGACCCAGAGGGGCTCAGCAACTCAGTCAAGGCCACTCAGTAATAACAATAAAACAAACTAATATTAACAATGATGTGTACAATCAACACTTGGTGAGCCCTTATTGTATGTCAGACCCCATGAAATCCTTTCTTTATGTTGACTGCCTTAATTCTCACAACAACCCCACGAAGTACTGTGCGCAATCCCGTTTTGCTAAAGAAGTTGAGAACTCACCCAAGTTTACACAGCTTTTAAGTGCTAGAGCCAAGCTTTGGTGCCAGTAGGCTGGTTTCAAAAGCCACACACTGGGACCCAGGACTGCATCCTTCTCCACCAGGCTGCTTCACTGACTTCTAAAGTTCCTTTAGTCCAGCCCCCCACCTTTGGACTAGTAAGAGAAGAATGGCCTCCTTTGACACACTAGGCCCCTGAGGCCCAGGAGATAAGAGCCCAGTCAAGGTCACACAGGTAATGATAAAGACCATTTCCATATTCCAGAGAATGTGACCATCTGGGGATCCACCTCACAGGAGACTTTCTTTTCTTTAAAGATGAAGCTCCTAGAGTTCATCCAGTCCAGTATTTCTCAGTCTTTTCTTAACACCACAAATATACTATGTACCTGTTTATGTAATACACATTTATTGTTTTACACATTAAAATAAGAGTACACTCTTTCCACCCTCCCAAGAACCAGTTTTTATCCTCTTGAGGGCAACATCACCCGCTTTGAGAATGCATGATCTAATCTAGCCCTGTCATTTTATAGTTGAAGAGACTGATGCCAGAGAGGTGAAGGGAATGCCTCAAGGTCACTTAACTCAGACCAAATAGAATCAAGAGCAGATCCCAGGGCTACTGACTCCTCCACTCCACACTGCCTCAAGCATAATCATGGAAGCCTTGCTACCCCTTCCCCTAATCTAACACTCTCTGCCTTTCCTTCTGCATCTAAGGGCTCCATCCAAATTCAGACCTCCAACTTTCTAAGAGTAAGATGGTCAGCAACTAAGGAGCCAGGTACCTCCTAGACACCCCGGGTTAACAGTCAGGGACCAGCCCATCAGGAGATCCAAAGGGGCACCTGGGCTTCCTTCAAAGAAGGCTAGCATGAAGGGACAAGCATTGCTCAGCCTAGGTCTTCACCATTGGGCCAACAGAGATCACACTGACAGCTTCCTTAGAGGTTCAGCTCCATCACCTTTTCCAAATGCAAGACAAGCATAAAACTACTTCAGCAATGGAAAAAAAAATAACTTGGAAATAATTAAACAGCAAGGCAGCCACCCATAATGATATTCTGCAGCACACTTTGGGGACAGTTTGCTGCAAAAGCGCCCGAGCACTCCGGTTGTTTAATTAACATTGAAACGGCAGTTCCACAAGAGCTAAAAACCCTGTTAATTTATGTGTCTCTTAATGATGCTCATTTAAATACTGTCAACTTTCCGTTGGTTTAATATTCATGATTTTGCGTCATTAAAACACAATGATCTGCTTGGGGTGAAGGGGGAGACTTTCTTAAACACCCAGAAACACAAACTGTCTGAAGACAACAATTTCTAACCCTCCCCGCAAAAGTTCAGCCCCTTAGAGAAGTTGTAAACCTGCTGGAGTGCTTTCAGAGCTGCGGACTATGCAAGAGGTTGAGTGTAGTTTTATCATTTACTGCCCACTCACCTTTAAAACCAAGCTGGGCCTGATCTCATTGTCAGCAGATACAGAGCTGGGGAGCTCAGCTGGCAAATGCAGGCACTTGATATGCACTAAGAGACTAGGCTCCACACCCAAGGGTGTTCAGAAGTATTTTAATCATGTCTAGGAGACACGAGTTACCCTGAAATATATTTCTGACAGAGAGGGACATTTAGGGCTGGTCAGGGTAAGATACTAATGAGGGGAGGAGGCATAGGGCTCAGAAGGGGGTGGGAATACCCTTATAGGGAACATGTAGGAAGTCAATGCAAGGCCCAAACAGGAGCTACACACACCATGCAAACTATGGTGAGCCCACACAGATAACCCACAGACTCAACACCCACAAGTACTGACAGAGACACAAGCCGACTCTCTGTCAGAGCATGGCCAGTAAGAATTCTGTCAATCCAATTCAGGATTACTGAACTCTGACTACAGTCCACACACTATGATGGTTTCTGAAGATTCCAACCTGATCAAGTGGGGAAGACAAACAAGTGAACAGGCAATGACCAAGAGAAGAGAAAAGAGCCAGGGCAGATGATAGTGGGAGGATGTGGGAAGCTATTTAGAGGAAGGGGCACAAAGGTGGGAAGTGGGATGGCATCAGAACAACACGCTGGCATGTGAAAGACACATTCTAAATGTTAGTCCCACCCTCTTCTCAAGCTCTCTCTCTCTCTGCAGAACCACTTCACAACACTGGATCCTGCTTTCACTGAGCTCAAAACCAAGTCCCAGGGTAAGTCAAATATCAGCAGCTCCTTATTTATACATCCTTCCCAGACAGACCATGATAAGTGCCATGGGAGTTGACTGGAACAGAGGTCAGAGCACCGACCTCAACTCTACCTAGAGCAGGGTTCCACTTACTACTCATATGACCCTGGGCAAAATCAGTTAATAAGTAAATGTCTGAGTTTCTTCTTTGCAAAATTGAGATAATAGCACCCAATGTTATTTGTATTAAAAATATCTGTTAATAGGCGTGTCTTCTCCACTAGAATGTGAGCTATAATATCTGATTTATCTCCATATTTTTAAGGTATGGCACATAGCAGGGACCAGAGGTATGCTGAACTGAACTGAACAGCTGACCTCACAGGGATGCCTTAATGAATTAATAAAATGAAAGATATAAAGAGCACTTAGTAGGTGCTCAACAAATTACTTTCGGCAAGGGAGAGGATTAAGGCAGGCTTCGAGAAGTTTGAATTTAAAGTAGACCTTAAAGGGTAGTGTAATGTGAGCCAAAGAGAAAAATTTCTTAAGTTGAAAGAACAGAGTACACAAAGAACCAGGCCAGGAAAGCCCAACCCCACCTGTCTCCCTCTCCCCACACCTGGTTCCACCTATTTACCTCCTGCTGATCATACCACTCTCTTTCACAACTTCTTTTCTGTCCTCAGAATATTATATTCTCCCTCAATCACCCAGCTAACTCCTATTGGGCTTCAAGAACTGGTTCAGGAGTCACGTGTTCCATGAAGCCTCCCTGCCCTCCTTTAGGTTCCCTTTCTGGGATCCTGAAACTTCTCTGTCTCAGCCGCAGCACACCATGTTGTCATCACTGCTATATGCCTGTCTCCCAACTTGGAAGACAAGGTCTGGTTCTGAATCATCACTGCAGGCCAATGCCCAGCACAGAGCCTGACACAGAAAAGTTTTTGTCTTATAGATGGTATGATGGTTAATTTTGTATATCAGCTTGACTGGGCCAAAGGTGCCCAGATTAAATATTATTTCTAGGCATTTGTGTGAGAATGTTTTTGGATGAGATTAGCATTTGAATCATTAGACTCAGCAAAGTAGACTGCTCTCATCAATGTGGGTGGGCCTCATCCAATCCACTGAGAGCCTAAATAGAATGAAAAGCAGAAAAGGGAAGATTCATCCCCTTCCTGCCTGCATGTCTGTGCTAGGACATCAGTCATCTCCTGCCTTTGGACTGAGATTTACATAATGGCTCCCCTGGTTCTCAGGCCTTTGGACTTGGACCAGAATCACACCACTGGCATTCTTGAGTCTTCAGTTTGCAGAGACAGATCATGGGGCTTCTCAGTTTCCATAACTGCATGATGATTCCTTATTTTGTGTGTGTATATGTGTGCCTGTGTATTCCACTGGTTCTGGATTCACTGGAGACCCTGACTAGTACAGAAGACAAGCAAACAGTCTGGGTTTGAACAGCAATTCAAGAACATCGCCCTCTGTACACTGTACACAGACAGCTGTCTGTAGTGGCCACCTGGGCCAAGTCACAAAGGCCTGGGCCAAGCCAGCTTTTTCCTCTTCCTTCCTCCACCCACCATCCAGTCATCATGCACCAGAAGGTCCATTAGTCTAATAAGATTCTATTCCAGTCTGGATGTGGTGGCTCATGCCTGTAATCCCAACACTGTGGGAGGCTGAGGTGGGAGGATCACTTGAGCTCAGGAGTTTGAAACCAGCCAGGGCAACATAGCAAGACTGCATCTCTAATGAAAAAAAAAAAAATTAAAATTATCATATGGGCATGGTGGCACGTGCCTGAAGTCCCAGCTGTTCAGGAGGCTGAAGTGGGAGGATTGGTTTAGCCCAGGAGATCGAGGCTGCAGTGCCGTGACTGCATCACAGTACTCTAGCCTGGGCGACAGAGTGAGACATTGCCTCAAAAAAAAGAAAAAAAAAGATTCCATTCCATCCGTCCCTCCATCTCTCTGTCTCTTGATCCCTATTCCCACTGCCCCCTACTCAGTCCCCACCAACTCTCTAGCCTTTTTATTACTTGCCTTGGGTTGCCACTCTCTCCTGCAATCCATTCTTTATGCCTAACCAAAGAAATTGAGCTAACAATCAGCTCTTCCTCAGAGGAGATATAACAACCTGACCTGGAAGGCCCTCCAGATACCAGCACTGCCAACCCCTCTGCCGGTCCAGCCTCATCTCTCCACCCTGATGGCTCCAGCCATTCCCTCTCTCATCTCCAAACCTCCCACCTGCTATTTCCTCCACCTGGAAAATACTTTCTCCTCCTCACTCTCCTTTCCCAGATCACTTCTTTTCAGCTTTCAAGTCTCAGGTGCCAGTGTCACCTTCTCTAGAAAGCCTTTCCTGACCCTCCTCAGGCTGAGTTAGGCCCCCTTCTGCCTTCACTGAGTCTCTCCCTTAGACAATGGGCATTTGTCAGATAAGAGGGAAGGTGCTCGGGTAGTCAAAGATAACATTATGGGGAGGGAGAGAGTCTCCAGTAGGGCTTCTCTTTTCTGGTTTATGTTACTCTTGGGGCAGCTCTAAGAAGGTCTCCCCCACCAGCACATCTGTGGGGACTTGGCCAGAGTGGGTGAAGCTGCTGGAGCAACAGCAGTTTCCTCCTGACCTTCTGCCTCTGCATGTTCCCCTGACTCACTGATGGAAAACTTCCACCCTTCTGGGCCTCTTCCTTATTTCATCACTTTAATAAATTAAGAACAGATTGAAAAGCAGAAAACATTGTCTCCCGGGCCCCAGCACCCACATTCCAACTCAATGACAGGATTTGTTTTTGGGACTGGCCAGACGCAGAAGCAACTGAGATGCAGCAGAAAGAGTGAGAGAAAGAGTTGAGATCAAGAGACCAGAGAAAGTAATTCCTATCCCAGCTCAGTCACTGACCAGTGGCCTCAGGCAAATCCATTCACCTCCCTGAGCCTCCCCATCTCTCCTTATCTGGAAAGTGGGTGGTAACAATGACACATGCTTCACAGGGTGATGGGAGCATGTCAAATGAAGTAGAGGATATAAAACTGCTATGTAAATTGTCAAGTCCTAGACCACGTGAGAAATAGATTATTTCTATTCTACCAATTCTCTTGGTCAGAGATGACATGGCATCAGGCCCTCCCTCCCTTCTAATAGCTTAGCTTTGGAACTTTGAACAAAAACTCTTGTATTCCTTGAGGTCAGATCTTCATTCTCCCACTCCTTGTAGCAACTAACACTGGAAAGAGGGACTCTGTGGATCTTCAGTTATAAATGCAACAGTTGTCATTGTTGTTGGTGGTGGTGTTGCTGCTGCTGCTGCTGCTGCTGTTTTCAGTTGACAGCCAGAGTGCTCTTTTGGAAAAAAAAAAAAAAGTATAGGTCTGGGTGCGAGCTGTGAGACATAGTTTTGTTCCTGGCTGCACCACTTGATTTCTTGCCAATTACATCACTTCTGTGGCTTGCAGTTTCAGTTTCTCCATGTATAAAATGAGGGCAGAGGGGCAATGAGTTAATCATCCTTATCTTGGTAACCTCATAGGGTGGCAATTCAGATCGAATTAGACCTTTTATAAGCTGTAAAGTTCTATAAAAATATAAACTGTTGTTAAAAGAATATTAATCATTCAATTATTGTAATAGTTACTAAATAGTGATGATGAGGAAAAATATCTTAGCTAGATGATAATGTCTCCTCTTCTTCAGGGGAGAGAATTGCACAACCTCTTTTGCTCAGCCCTTCTGAGTTCCCCACAATTTACAATATTGGAAGTCCTTCCTTTCTCTAACCCAATTATCTCATGCTTTAGGTTAAGCCAGTCTCATTTTCTGCTCATAGTTGGAAAGGAGAATAAGGTCACCATATTCTTTAAGACAACTTTCACCCAATTTAAGGCCATTCATAAGTCACACTTCCTTCTGACATGCTATCTGAAGACAGCATGTTGAAGGAAAGAGATGAATTCTGTTTTGGAAAGGTGACTTAGAGCTGCATGTAGAACTTTCAACAGGGATGCACAATAGACTAGCTGGAAATAAAGTCAGGAGTTCAAGAGAGTGCTCTGTGCTGAAAATAGTCGTTCAGGAAGCCTCAGAATAAAAGTGGCAGCTGAATAGCTTCAGTCTCATTAAACTACTCTCTATTTCCTGGCCAAGCCATTCACTTTCATGCCTTCCTGCCTTTGCTCCACTGTTCTTTCTGCCTAGAATGTCCTTTCTCCCTTATCAACTCTGAAATCCTATGCATCACCTCCAGAGAGGATCTAACATTGCTAAAGTTTTCACTCACCCCACAGCAAAGTATTGCAAGGTATCTTCTATGTTTCTATGTTTGCTTTACTAGCTCTTTCCTACTTAGTCCTCACAACACCACTATCAGATAAGTATCATTTTTCTCACTTTACAGATGAGAAACTAACTCATCCATCTAAAGCTACACAGCTAGTTAGTGGCAGAACTAGGATTCAAACCCAGATCTTCAGATAACAGTTAGTCCAAAGATTTCAGTGCAACAAGATTCTGCCAATTACTCCAACAGCAAGAGATGTATGATGGAAAAGGACTAGCTTCCAATTCTGAAGTCAAATTCAGATATCAGCCTTATCTGGGCTGGGCGCAGTGGCTCACACCTTTAATTCTAGCACTTTGGGAGGCTGAGGCAGGTGGATCACCTGAGGTCAGGAGTTCAAGACCAGCCTGGACAACGTGGTGAAACCCTCTCTCTACTAAAAACACAAAAATTAGCCAGGCATGGCAGCGCATGCCTGTAATCCCAGTTCCTCGGAAGGCTGAGGCAGAATCGTTGAACCCAGGAGGCAGAGGTTGCAGTGAGCTGAGATTGTGCCACAGCACTCCAGCCTGGGCGACAGAGCGAGACTCTATTTCAAAAAAAAAAAAAAATAGATATCAGCCTTGCCTGAATTTTGGACAGAGTCACTCTGGCTTGGGATTGAGTTGACCAGGTAAATCAGCTGGTGAGCAGCCAGGGCTCTCCTTTGAGGTTGGCCTCCCTTGGAGCTCTCCGTGGTACTGACACAACTTCCATCTGCCAGCCCTGAAAGCTTGATGCATTCGCTCCATAGCAACTGCGTGGGTTTGTCAGGGACAGGACCATGGCCATTTCCCAAACATATCCCCCATCTCCAAACTTTAATCTTGTTTATTCCTATGCCAGATACTGCTCCTTCTTGTACCTGGTGAATTTCTCATCATACTTCAAGACTTGGCTCCCATTGGCTTCCCAATATGAAGAAATCTTCTTTGGCTTTCTCAGAAAGAGTTCTTAGCTACCTACCATGTGTCAGGCACAGTGGTGATGACTTCCACAGGCAATACCACTTATTACATACCAACATACTATATAATTTATTATTTATGATGTTCATTATTTATTGTCTCTGGGGAGCCCTTCTGGAAGTGCCTGCATTAGGAAGAATCCTAAACAATATGATAGAAATTTTGGACTCTGTTTTAAAAATTATAAGTAGCAGGATAATCAGGGACAAATTCCAGGACTTAGGATCTTGGCCTCTTTATTGCTGTCCTCCACTCTATCAAACCTTACTGTAACCGGCCCTGGGAAACCCACACCATCAAGACTTAGGTATATGAGCATACTTTATTTAAAAGATCCTCATTTCCTGCCTCTTTTTGAACTTCCACTTGTAGGCAAGGTGGTAACAAGGGTAGGGTTTGCCTTCTCATGTAAAACAACCCCACTACCCCTGGAAAAAAAACAGACAAAATATATAAAACAATGGTTTTTAAAACAGTGGATATGAAGCAAAAATAGTTTGTATTGTTTCTCAAAGAACAATAGTCATCTCTGAGAAACAAGCAAGGTGGGCCCTACCATTGCCCCCAACTTACTGCTTGAGAATTTCCATGCCTCAGCACATGGAGGGAGGATCTGGTGGACTCCCTGAATAGTAGCTTCAGAGCTGAGAGTCCCAGGAGAGCAAAATTACTAGAGTTCACAGGAAAGAGTACTGGAGAGAAAGACAGCACTGCACAAAGAGAGAATTCTAGAAATCTCTGAAGGTTTCCCACTGAACAATGAGTGCATATGTGTGAAGAAACTACACGAGGCCAGGGAAAGACCCGTTAGAGTCCAGTACTCACACAGGATCAGAAACAGTATCTGTTCCTACCAGCCAACTTGAAAAAAAAATCATAATTCACAGGGCATTGGGTAGAGCACTCAGAAGAGTCTTCTCTTAGTTACGGGGAATAATTTGCTCTAGATCACAAGCTGCTCTGATCCTGCCTAACAAATCTTAAAATAAAGACACAAAAGGATCAAAATGTTTTCAAGTAACTTCACTGCATCCCAGAACAAATCTCAAGAATACTTAAGGAAATATAAAAATAGCCAGCCCCAAACAAGGTAAAATTCACAATGTCTGGAATTCAGTCAAAAACTACAAAGCATGTAAACATGCAGAAGAATAGGACCCACATTGAGAAGACGCACAGTCAATTGGAACTGACACAGATATTAGAATTAGGAAATATAGACAATAAATAGTTATTATGACTGTATTCTCTCTGTTGAAAAAATTAAGTAGAGTCACGGAAGACATAAAAAAGGATTGAAATTAAACTTCCAGAAGTGAAAACTGCAATGTCTGAGATGAAAAATTCAATGGAGTAAATTAAAGACAGATTAGACCTTGCAAAAAAAAAGTAAAGTTGAAAAAAATCGAAACTATTCAAAATGAGACACAGGAAAAAAAGAAGAAATTTTAAAATGAAAAGAACATCAGCGATCTACAAGACAACCTCAAGAAACTTAATATATATATAATGGCAGTCCCTGAAGGAGTAGACATGCAGAAAAATTATTTGAAGAAATAATGGCTGCAAATTTTTCCAACTTTGATGAGAACTATAAACTCATAGATCCAAGAAGCTCAATGAACCCCAAACATAAGAAAAATTAAGAAAATTACACCAAGGCACATCATAATCCAATTTCTCAAAACCTGTAATAAAAGAAAAATCTTAAAAGCAATCATAGAGAAAAGAAATGTTATAAAAAGAGAAACAAAGATAAGGTGAAAAAGGAGTTCTAAAGAGAAATAATGAAGCCAGGAGACAATGGAGCAGCATCTTCAAAGTATAAAAAGAAATCTGTCAACCTAGAATCTTATACCCAGTGAAAATACCTTTCAAAGGTGAAGACAAAATAACTCTTTTTCTGACATATAAAAGCCAAAATAATTCACCACCAGCAGACTAGCGCTAGAAAAAATATTGAAGGAAGTCCTTCAGTCAGAAGAAAAATGAAACCAAATGGAAATATAAATCCTCACAATGGAATGAAGAATACCAGATTTATAAGATTTTAAAAATATGATTTAAATCTCTTTAAAGGATAGTTGATTGTTTAAATGAAAATAATAACAATGTATTATGAAGTTTACAAGTAAAATGTATGACTAAATTAGCATAAAGGCAAGGAGGAAAAAAGGGAGGTATATTATTTTAAGGTTTTATACTACATGTGAAGTGCTGCAACAACACTTGAAAGCAGACTGCAATGTTAAAGATGTATATTATAAACCCTAAGGTAGCCATTGAAATTACATATCAAGGAGCTGATAAGACAACAAAGGAAATAAAATAGAGTCACTTAAAAAACTATCTGAAAGATACTGCCCAAAAAATGATAGACTGAAACCCAACCACATCAATAATTACATTAAATGTAAATGGCTTCCGTCTCCCTTAGCCTGTTGAAATGAACATCTGAAAAGTACTCATCCCTCATTATCTGGATTCAGCCCTCAAAGCCATCCTCTGAGATAGATAGATCACAAGTTATTGTCTCCTACCACAGATTAGGAAACTAAAACCACCTGAGGGAAAGTGACTTGCTCAGGTCAACAGTAAATTAGCAAATGAATCCTCAGTCTTCCCAATCCTAAGAAGAAGCTGCTTCAACCAAGCCCTGAAACAGACTCTTCCCTTCAGAAACTCATTTATTCCCACCTACTTCTACTCTTCCTCTCTCTCTCTCTATCTCCCACCACCCCCTGCCCCCCCCCACACCACCACACCGCCTCCCGCCCCCTGCCCGTCTCAAAAGAAAAAATACAATTTGGCATGAATTAATGATAAGCCTGCTTGGCCAATTACCAGAGCTAAGTGCTCTCCCGCTGGGAGTGGCTCCCACAAAGCACTAAGTGATGTTGGACTAGCTAAGGGGCCCCGCCCAGCCAGGCCTAAGGCCCTCCTGGGTCCAGGCTTAGAGGAAGCAGCTTTCCAATTAGCTCTTGCCAGACAGACTGGCTTCTCTGCATAGCAAATTGGGTTACAGAGCTCTCCTCCAGCTGGTCTCCTTGTCTGGTCCCCTCCACCCCAGCAAAGAGGATGCTAATCAACTGTAGGCCAAGCCTGCAGATTTCAAGCACCATGGAGAGAGGTACGTGCAGACCCAGACCCTGTCCCAATAAGGTGGCATTCCATAAGCCAGTAGATATGCCCTATACCAGTCAGACAATGGCCTCAGAGCCCTGAAATCCAGGCTCTTGAGCTAGTCACAGAAAGCAGTGCCTAAAGGAAAGAAGCTGAAGTCCTACACTTTCAGCCTGCCCATAGCTATCTCCTGCTCCCACCTCCCACCCCCACAATAAGGCAGTGTTAGGGCTGACCCCTTGCCGTCAGGCCGGGTTTTCTTTTTCTAATTTCCTTCTCCTCTAGCAATTCAAAGATAGCCCAGCTTGCTCTTTAAACCTGGAGAGAAGTGCTGAGGAAAGGGGAGCCAGGGACCTCAACGTGAAGCGTCCTGGACCCTGCATCCCCTCTTTCTGGGCCAGCCTGAGTTCTAGCGCAGAGCTGGCATCCACTGTCCCCATGTCTCCAATATAAGGGCCTGGCCTGCTCTGCCACTCCCCCTAGTGGGCATTGACACCTGACAGCACTGAACTTTCCCCCACAGAGAGTAAAAACACAGCACTTCACAGTTTACAAAATAATTTCAGAGACATTGTTTCACTTGATCCTCACAATTACTCTACTAGGTATGATGAGCAAGGCTTGTAATTCCCATTTAAGAGGTCAGGAAATGAATTTAGACAGGTGAAGAGAGAACTCAGAACCAGTTTGAAGCAGAGCTGGTCCTGAAGCTCAGGCCTCTCTCCAACCCACTGTTGCACTGGGGAGTGTTCTCAGGTCCCCTTCATGGACAGTGTACCACTATTTGACTCAGAGCAATAGGGAAGGGTCTTAGCACAATTTACCCACATATCCATCCAACCATTCACCCATGCAGCACATACTTGTGAGCAGCTACCGCGATCAAGGTACTAGGGACACCAAAGTGAATTAAACCAAGTGTCTGCCTTCAGGGAGCCCACAGACTTGTGGGGAAAATAAACAGATAATGACAACACAGTGTGAACAGTATAATGATGGAGGTGCCCCCAGAGACTGGGAGGTGCTCAGGGCAGGCTCCTGGCCCAGAAGAGAGTGACACCTGAGCCAAGAAGAACAAGTAGGAATTCACTAAGCAAAGACAGAAGCATGGGCAGATGGAGAATATCCCAGGCAGAAGGAACTATAAAGAAAAGTGAAATCACAAGATGCCTTCAGGAAACTTTTCAGTAGTGCTGTAGCCTGGAGGATGAGGGGGCATAGAGGCATGGCATGGGGCTGAGATGTGGCAGGGCCAGACCATAAGCATTCATGCCTGCCCAGCTGTTCAGGTCAAGGCTTTGCCAGGATGAGCTCTCTGCAAGGTGCTGGCTGCAATCCCACAGCTAGCCAGGTTTATGGCCAAATGTTCTCATATCAGCCAGGGGGCTGAGCAGAGACAGGGCCTCTGGGGAGTGAGCAGCTGTTGATGCTGGAAAGTGTCTGCCAAGAGAATTCAGCTGAGAACACCTCCCATTCCCAACAGGTCAAAGAGCCCTGTTGCTCCTCCCTAGTGGAAGCCCTGAGATCACACTGTCATTCATAATTCACTCAACAAACACTCATTGGGCCTCTGCTTGTGCCAGGCTCTGAGCTAAGCTCTGGGGACACGAAAATAAAAAGGCATGGTCTCTGCCCTTGAGGAATGCACGGTCCTGGAGTGGAAGAAGAACAGACTTGGAAGTTATTGCAGTACAGTGAGAGATGGGCACAGAAGGGGAGCAGAAAATCCTTTATGGGAGCCAAAAAGGAGCGGGTGTTGAGCTGAGTTTTAGAGAATGGGTTAGAGTCTGTCGTGTAGGAAAGGGCATTCTAGAAAGTAGGAAGAGTGTATGAAGCATAAGCCATAAAGGGGCACTGAGGCACAGGAGAAGTGGCTGTGTGTTGGGGTAGATTGGGGGAGATCAGACCAAAAGAAACTGGTTTTTACAGGCTGAGCAGGGATGTTCTCCTAAGGTCAGGTTTGGGTTTTATAAAGATGACTGGCAAAAAGAGTGACTGAAGCTGGGGGCTGAAGCAGAAGGATTAGGTCTCAGAAGCACTAAGACAGAGTTGACAGGGCCAGGGGACTAACTGACTGACTATGTGAGGACAGACATTCATTTGTATCTTGCTTTTTAAAATTGCCATGCTTAGCTAAGTGAACCTCTTCTGCAACGCAAATGTGAGGATTCAATAAGCTAAGGTAAGTGAAAGCCCATTGTACAGACCCCCACCCCTACGCCCATTAGGTACAGAGTCAACATTCAATAAGGCTCTGCTATAGCTGACTCTCTACATGATGCAGTGAATGAGTAATGAACGAACAAATGAATGAGAAAATTGATGGCCTGTGGGTCCCCCAGCAGGCAGTATCAGAACCACACAAGTCTCTATGCCCCACCAGAAGTTCTCTGAAAAGAAGGCCAGCTTAGTGGTGTGTGTTTCTCAGAGACACCCTCAGGGAAAGTCAATCTCAGCAGCTGCCTAGGGGCTTGAGGTCCAGCTGACTCTCCTTGGAGGATCTGGCCTTCATTCTTTTGGTAGATGTAAGGCAGTGGAGGAGTGATATGTCTGTGCCTGACTCTGGGAAGCCCTCATATCTGGGATACAGGTTTGGGCCTGGCTATACCAGCCTCACTGTGCAAATATCAATAAGACAGAAGACAACATGTGAGAAACAGAATAAAGCTCAGGGTAGTAATTGACACCATCTAGTCACCTACTATGCAGAGGCCTCCTGCTAGGTACATTATGTCTATTATCTCATTAAATATAGCAATCCTGGAAAAAGGAGGATTTATCCATAGTTACTGATTAGGAAACTGAAGCATAGAGAGATGTAGCTTTTCCTAGGTCATACAACAATATTCTGGACCAAGTCCATCAATTTATCTATACTTGAAGCAACACATTACAGAAAGTTGGAAACAAAGTAAAAGAACTTACAATTTCATCATCCCAACACAGCAACTATTATTTTGCTTATCTCCTGCATGTTTGGTACATACTTGAGATTTTATTATTCATACAATTTGGTATGAATTTTATTATTCATACAATTTACTTTTCTCCTTATTTAACATTATATCATAAGCATTCTTTCAGATTACTATGTTGCCTTCAGAACCATTATTTTTCATGGCTACAGACTGTCAAATTGAGTGTAAACACCGGATTTTATTCAACCATTTCCAATGGCTAGGTACTTAAACTGCTTCCAATCATTTGATATCATAAATAATCAATCTTTTCTTTTATTTAGAATTGTCTTATTTTGGAAAGATTGTTTCCTTAAAGGAGACGCCCAGAAACAGAAATACTAGGACAAAGGGTATGAACATTTTTAAGTTTTTTGATACTTGCTACCAAATACCTTTCTTGTGGGGCCTTTCTCCTTCTCCCCCATGTCTGGATGCCTGATTTACCTCTCCCTCTCTCTGGTCCCCCTGGCAGAGGCACAACACCCCCCGGACCCTGTCTCCTCATCTATGAGATGGAGTGAATGACCGTCCTCTGCCAACCTCATAGGCTGGAGAAAAAGTGAGTCAAGACCCTATGACAGGCAATACCACAGAATGGTTAAACAGCATAATGTTGGTACCAGACTACCTAGGTTTGCAGCCCTGATCTCCTACTCCAGAAGCTGTGTAACCTTGGGCAGGTTACTTAACTTCTCTGTACCTCAATATCCTTATCTGAAAAACAAGAGTGATGAAAGTAATAGCAACTTTTTAGGGTTGTGGATGAGGCTTTAAAGAACTATTTTATGCAGAAATCATGTAAGGAGAGCTGTGGTTATTATAAAGGTGATGTCTGATGTGGAAGGCAGCACTAGCAAAAAAAGCTTCAGCATTCCTTCCCACAGGGGCTGCCCCGAGGGAAGGGGGCAAGAGCCAGGTGCCTAACAGGCTTTTTGTAGAAACAGCTGATCTAGCTCTAATGGTAATGACCATTACTCCCTCCCTGCAGCCTCCACAGTGCAGGGTCTCAGTCTCTCTTGACACGCCCCCCACCCACCCACCCACCACCACCTCCGCCCTCTGGCTGCTGTGGCCAGATCTTATCCCTTTTTCATCAGGCTGCCTAACTGACCGGAAAATGCAAACGCATCCCTAAACGCATGCAACTGCTCCCCATCCCCCAGCACTCTCTCCCTTTCCGGGAAGCCAGGCCCCAGCGCCAGCCTGACAAGCAGCACTTAATTCTTTATTGAAAACCATTAACTGGAGTTCAGTTCCCTGAGCCCCAGTTTCAAATTACTCACAGGAAACGCCAGACCAGGAGAGTGGCTTTCAAGGGCAGAGCCATCTCCTTTAACAGACTGGTTCCAGGACCCTGGCTATGAGGACTTTTTTATTTTGAGAGGCAATAACAACAAGGACACAGAAACAGCAGCAATAGCTTCAACCCCTACCACGCATAAGAGCTGACAAAGCACCCTCCTCTTCCTCTCTTATTAACAATAGCCCAGTGCAGCAGGTCTGGCAGGAAGTAGTGCCACTCCCTGATAGATGAGAAAACTGATGGCCTCGGGGTCACACAGGCAGGCAGAAATTGAACTGGGCTCCAGATCCCCCTGCCAGTGAGCCCACGACCCCGGCCCTTCACAGACTTCACAGACCACCCACAGTGGGGCCTAAACTGTGGTAGGCATAGCAGGGGAGACAGGTGAAAAAGATGCGACACCTGCCTTGAGAAGCTACCTGATTGGGAGAGGGACGATGAAAAAGAGTCCTAGACTAGAGCCTCAGAAACCCTAGTTCTATCCTGGGTCTGCCACTAACTGCCTGGCACACTGTAGGTATTAATTATCATTGATGGCACAGGCAGGAAGGAATAAGGCCAGGAGAAAATGGACAAGAGGAGTGAGGGAACAGAAAAACAAATGTGTCCTTGGTCACCTCTATCAATATTTCTAGCCAACCTAAAAGAAACTCTATTCAGTCATTCATTTTGAATTGCCTGAGGTCTTGTATGTGCCAAGCACTGAGAAAGTACTTTACAAATATTTCTCATTGAATTCTCCAAATAGCCTTTTGGAATAGGTACCATTACTATAACTATCACCATTGACCAATGAGGAAAGGGAGGCTCAGAGAGTTTAGGTAACTCATTCATGATTACACAGCAGTGTCAAGATTTGAACTCAGGTCAGCCTGGCACCAAGATTCCCATTGCTCATTGTGTTACTATTAATAGTATCATTATGGTTCTATAAACAACTACACAGTGACCCAACAAGAGCAGAGAGAATAACAGGCCTGTGTGGGATGTCAAGGAAGTTTCCTCAGAAGCTGTAGAATCTGAGTTGAAGGATGGGTGAGACTCGGCCAAATTAAAAAGGCAGGGGAGAATGTTCCACACAGGGACAGTAGCATAGGCCAGGGCTAGGAAGTATCAAAAGACACAGCATGTTAAGGCAAGTCAGGAATTGCTGAAACGTCTGAATTAAGCACAGAGAGTACAAAGGTACACTGGCCTCCAGGAGTGTACAGCCCCAGAGAGATGGAAATATGTCAGATGACTTGGTTTTTGAGGTGAACTGGGTAAGAATTTTTATCCAAGAACAAACAGTGTTCTGCTTGTGTATCTCACTCACCTCTTCCATACAGCAGCCCTGAGAAGTAGCTGAACAAGGATGCCCTTGGCTGGGGCAGGCAAAGGGCTCTGGCCTCGGAGTCTAGGGGCCTGTTTCCCAGAGGTTGTGCTACTTACCCCCTCTGAATCTGGGTTTCCCCTTCTCTACAAAGGGGTCACTGAGAGCCACTTCCTAGCACAGTAACTTCCAAGTTACTGTACTTTCCAGTAGCCTGGAAAGAATACATTGGGGTTTATTTTCATTTACTTCCTTTTAAAAATGTGGTCACTGAGGCTCAGAGACTTGCCTGCGGACATCTTCAGAAAATGCTTGATCTGAAATTTGATCTCAAATCTGATGGATTTCTCTGCCATGCTGTCACTTCCACCTACTGAGTCTAGTTTAGCCCTCTGAAGTCTAATACAATAAGCCTGCTTCTCCATCCACAATACTCCCTTGGATGGATGAAGACAACAGCTGTGTCCCCAAATCTCCTCTTTCCAGCCAAACACTCCCAGATTTTCACCCAGTAGGATTTCCCAACCCTCAACAGGGCTTAGTTGCCCTTGAGGAAGAAACAGGAAAGAAGAACGATAGGAGTTGCCTAGTGCCCTGGCCAGGACTGAAGTATCCCCACCCTCAGAACCAGCAGCCAGGCACAGAGAGTATCAGCTGCAGCTAACGCCCCATGGAAAACAGCAGTCACAGCCTGTTTGCCTTCTCCAGTCCACAAACTGCCATGGCCAAGCTGAACACCAGCTTGGAAACCCAAGGGACCTGTCTCCATCCCAAACCTTGTCTCTTCCCTGCCCCAGATGGCCCTTATTTGAGCTGGATCCATTTTCTTGGCCACCTTACTGAATGCGGCACACACTCATTCCAGAAAATGCTGACCTCTGCTCCAAGCCGCCTTGTCGGCAGTTTCCCAGACATAGCTCGACTGTTTATTTATTTATTTTTGTGTTAGCAAAGAGGAGAAAATCACATTGGCCTAAAATGAATACTAATGAAATGCCTTCGTTAGCGTCCTTTGTGATAAGAATGAAAAATCGGATTTCCGCAGAATCACAAGCTATACATTTCTTTTCCCCAACCTTTTTTTTTTTTTTTTTTTTTGCCCTTTCCTCTGACAGAAAGATTAGGGACAGCCTGGAAGGAGAGTAAAATCATTTCATTTAAAATATCTGCATTTTTAAGGGCGCCTTTGTTGCAGAGGGACGTGGCTGTGCAATTTCTCCAAACCCACTTTTCTCAGCCTGTAAAGCAAATGTACCTATTTGTCCTCTGCTGCAACAATGCCAGCTGCATTCAATCAACTGAGAAGCTGCAAGCCATAAACCTTCTTCCCCAGCTAAGGGGGGATGGGGGTGGGGAGAGGGAGCAAGCAAGAAAGGAGGCATGCCATAAAAATTCATCAGAATAATGTAGGGATGAGACGAGCTCCGATCGCGGGCAAGCAATCAACCAATCACTCATCCCGTGGCATTTACAGCACGTCTCATTCCCCTGTTCCTTAAGGACAATTGATTTTTCCTGATTCCATTAGCATAACAGCGTGGAAAATGTCTGCAGTGCAATATTTCTGGAAAGTTCCAACAAGTAGGCTGGGCACTGGAGTGTGACCATCTCCATAAAGCTTCCTCAGGCTCTGCGGCAGACGCTGCCATAGCCGCCACAAAAGGCCCAGAGAGAATGATTCAGTCTTCAAAATTTGGGGGCCAAGGGCACCTCAGGGGTGTCAAAGAAGGTAATTGGCACCGATGTGAAACCTCTTATCTTCTTGTCCCTGAATACAGAAGCACTCTTTTCTGCAAGATGTGATATCATGGGGTGGTAAGAAGCAAGTAAAACCCACCTGGCCTAGGAGTGACTATGTCACACATACTGAGTCCATTTGTAACCTTCTAAATCTCCTGCACTTAGAAGCTGAGGAAAGAATGCTTATTGTGATTATTCCTTTGTGTGTGAACAAGAAGACTGCAGGGGTGGGTGCCCAGGGGCCTTACTCTGCTCTTCTGTCAGCTAGGTCTCCACCACATTGTCCACTGAGATCACATATGCATGAGAAGGGAATGTGAAGCATTTGGAACCATGCAGACCTGGGTTCAAATCCTGCCTCTTCCTTTTATTTGTGTGTTTGGCCATGGGCCACAGGTAATTAACCTCTCTAATCCTCAGTTTCTTGTTATAAAATATGAAGACCTCATTACTTCACAGGTTGTTGGGAGAATTAAATGAGACTATGTAAAAAGCACCTAGCATAGTGCTGATGCATAACAACAGCTCAACAAATCAGATTCTCCTCCTTCCCTGTTTCTCTGCATGTCATTTTCCTGCTGCCCGCCAGCAGTATAATTCCCCCAGTATCAGCTTCTGCTGGTCAAGAAATTGAAACTTTCCAATGCCAAAAGAAAACGTATAAAACACAGAATATTTCCATCTGCTTTTGCAAGCAAGATTAAAACCTGGCTATGCCTTTTTAAATGTGCTTTGGGAGACTTCTTCTTATTCAGTCTCCTGAGTCATTCCCTATCTCTTCTCTCACCCCTCCTCTATTCTCACATTGCACCAGAAATCTCTCTAAAACACATGTGACCTTGTCACACCCCTGCTTAAAACCCCTCAGTAGCTCCTCACTGCCATCTTCTGTCTTCAAGATTCACCTCAGGCTGTGTCTCCTCCAGGAAGGCTTCTTTGACTCTCACTCTCCTTTAGGATCCCACAACCCCTGTGCACATTCTCACACTCTGTGTCCATGTCTTGTCCATCCTAGACTGTGGGCTCCTTATGGGCAGTTTTCTAGTTCCATGTCCCCAGAACCTGTCATCTCACCTTATGTTTAGTAGATGTTCAGTTGATGTTCGTTGAGAAAACCAACTTACAAAGGCAGTGCTGATCTCATCACCAAGGCTCTAGGTTTATTTAGCTCAGTGTTTATGGAAGGCAGTGTGGGTGCTGGCCGTGGTCCTGAATCTGTAGGGCCTGAGGAGAGAAAATGTAATCAAGAAAACTTGAGTGTGGTGAATACAGTCCTCATTCATTCAAATAACCTCCAGACAGATGGCATTTTGTTTGGAAAGTGGAAGGAGGGCAGGGATTCTGGAGACTTCAGTTCCAGTCCTGGCTCTGCTATGAACGCTCTACTCAAGACACAAAACCTTTTTGGATTTCCATTTTTTCATATGTCAAGTGGAAAGAAAACCTGACCCTCCCATGTCACAAGATTGTTCTAAAGATTACAAAAGATGATGTCTGTGAATCTCTTTGTAATCTTTTTTAAAGTGCTTGCCATGGAAGACCTCAAAGGTTCCTCCCAGCCCTTTCAGTGCTCACTGGTTGAGAGTTATCTACACTGACCACCTCCAATTCTTCACCTCCAGCTTGCTCCTCGGTTCACTCCCATGTGGCTTCTGGACTTATCCTGACAAAACAACTCTCAATAATGACCTCATGCTGCTAAACCTATTCTTCAATCCTCATTATACTTGCTCTCCTAGGACTATGTTTTTCACACTCCAGCACTTACCCCAGGATATAAGTATACATTCATTTATGTGCCTGTTTTATTAATACTTTCTCTTTAACTAGACTCCATGAGGACCCAGAGTTCCATGAGTGAACTCCATGAGGCTACAAATCGTGTCTATTTTTGCTTGCCATTGCACTCCCAGGTCCTGGTACAATGATCACAAGAAGCAGCCTCCCCCATGACTTGGAAGGTAGGCAATGTGCCCAGAGCAGGCCTGGCCATGTCCAACACTGGCAGATACCAAAAGAAATCCTGGAACCTCTATGGAAGTCCCAGAGTCAACCTCCCTGTGCTCCACTGCCAAGGCTTCTGCCTGATGTGACTTGGAGCTGCGATGAGGCCTCTGCCTCTTGAGAAATACAGAGAGTACAAGGAGGACTGCATGGTGCCCAGCAGCATAAGCACAAGAGGTGAGTATGTGGGGTAAGATCTGGAGCACCACTGAGCCCAGCTGCCCTGCTGTGTAGAGAAAGAAAACTAAGACCAGAGAAGAAATGTAATCTAAGATCTCACAGTGAGTTGATGTCATTCACAGCCCAGAAAGAGCTAGAGGCAGGAAATGTGATCTCTCAGATCTCCTATGATCCCTGCTCTGGGACACCATGAGCCTTAGGCTGCCCTCTACTATAACACATGTCTGCCTGGGTTGCCATTGTCTGTTCACATGTCCACCTTCTCCTGGAGGACAAGGAGAGTGTCTGCTTAATCTTTGTATTCCCAGGGATAGCCCAATGCATGACACATAGTAGAACTAAATCAATGTTTCTTGACTAGACACTGGATCGCAAAGAGATTAGGAGAGTGGATGCCAAATGGTAAGAAGGCTGACTGGGAGCCAGCTCAGAATCCCTCTTAGCCTGAGACCCACCCACCCCCAAAGCCCAGAAATAAGGAATAGTTAGTCTCAAGCCTGAACATCCCCAAGATCCAGTAATGGGCTCCATGGTGAAGTCCCTAAAATAGATCTGCCACTGAATTCCTGCTGAATTTCCAGGCTGTTCATCCAAGAAAGCCAGTGCCATCCTGCAACCCCCTGGGAAGAAGAGAGCTTTAGAGTTTATGATTTGCCCTTACAGGTAACACAAAGCACAGAACATTATTTGCATTTGGAAGCCAGGGAAACTGAGGTCCTTTCATCCATTCCATAAGGATATAGAAGCAAGGTATATTATTCAGGATTTTCCAGAGAAACAGAACCAATTGATAGATAGATAGATAGATAGATAGATAGATAGATAGATAGATAGAAGATAGATAACAGGGGATTTATTATGAGAATTAGCTCATACGATTATAAAGGCCAGGAAGCCCCACAATATGCTGTCTGCAAGGTAGAGAACCAGCAATGTCAGTGGTATGATTCAGTCAGAGTCTGAAGGTCTCAGAACCAGGAGCTCTTAAGTTCAAATGCAGAAAAAAAAAAGGATGTCCCAGTTCAAGTAGAGAGAGTGAATTTGCCCTTCCTCCACCTTTTTTTTTTCATCCAGGCCCTCAGTGGATTGGATGATGCCTGCCCACACTGATAAGGGAGATATTCTTTATTCCTCTACCGATTCAAATGCTTACATCTTCTGGAAACACCCTCGCAAACACAACAAGAAGTAATGTGTTGCCAGTCATCTGGGTATCCCTCAGCCAGCCAAGTTGACACATAAAATGAACCATCACATAGGGGCTTTGCAGTCAAAACCCACAACTGTGAATTCCAGCTCCTCTACTCACAGCCATACATCCTGAGTCTACAATGTGGATTTGAGTGGATATAGAAGATATTGACTCTACCTTCAAGGAGCTTACAATCTAGTGATGGAAAAAATATGTCTACAAGAATTCTAGTGCCAGGCAGAATGTGATTCTAGCAGGAGGCTCACAGCCTACTGGGAGAAAAACTTAATGGAAAAGTTTCTCATTTGAGTCTTTAAAAATGCACGGGATTTTAATGGCAAAGAAAGGAAAACATTCCTGGTGAAGACAGAAGAGAGCATGGGGCATGTTCCTGGAATGGGAAGTAAGTCTGTTTGGCTGGAAGGCTTAGGGATGTGTGGAATATAAATGAGATCTGAGGCCATGAAAAAGGAGTTGGGAGAAAGAGAGATTTGAATGCCACTCAAGTGCTCAGAAAGGTTAAATAACTTGTCCAAGGACACAAAGAATCAGTGGAGGATCTAGGACTGGGCTTCAGGACTCTTTCCTTTCACCCCTCTGCCCTCATCTTCAACATTAGTAAGGCACAGTGGCTGGCAGGGGCCGGGGGCTCTCCCATTATAAAACCACATGAAAAAGAAAGTCAGAATTAGTGTGGCTGTAGGGGAGGAGCTCAGAGCCATTTGACAAATTAAAAAGGGAATTTCAGGATGAAAGCAAGTAAGTATGTTCTGTCCCACATCTCTACAAGTGCCATATTCTATTGCCCATCAAAGCCATGCTTAGAATGAGTATCAATCTTTGCTATGGGTACATCATGTTAATATAGTTAATATAAATTAAACATCCCCACACACATTTTTTCTTCAGAAATAATTACCTTTGCTAAGACTTTTCATGGAAAATGCAAAGGTAAATTTCAGGCCCACTCACAAATTCTGAATTTTTGCAAATTTTGAATGTTAGTAGAGAGAAACTGAGATTGGAACCATGTTGATTGACTGAAATATTCAGCATCTTCAGAATAGTCTATCAGAACATTTCAGAATCTCCCAAGCTCTAACATATTTGAGCAGGGACTCAGCTAGACCCAGGTCCAAGGACCCACTCAGACTCTACCTGTCTGTATGACCCTGAGACCCTCACACCACCTCTCTGGACCCACCTCATATCCTAAATATAAAATAAATCAGATAATGGATTTGGAGTCCATCAGGGATCTCATAATCTAGAGGGGGAGACAACAAAGGAACAAAGCAGGTGAAATAGGATGCCCCAGCTCTGCAGGGAGGATTCCAGGCCAGAAGTAGACAGCTATTTGGGTGTTGATGGGAGGCATGAGGCCATCTTTTCCTCCTGACACCCTGAGAGGTACTAAACTTAGACTTTTATGTAAGTTATGTCTTACTATTGTAAGGCAGGTTATTATGTCTCCATTTTACACAAGAGGTGAATGACGCTCAGAGAGATTAGTTACTTACCAAAGGCAAAAGAAGGGGCAGATGCAGATTCAAAGCAACACGTCTCTAAGGGTAAAGCCTGAATGCCCCATCTCTACACTATGCCACCTTCTGCGTGAAGTCTGCTGGGTGTCATTGGAAATCTCATCTGCACATCCACCTTGGAATTCTGGGATATCAGCAGTCTTTCTACAGTGGGGCTCCAAGAACCTTGGGAGTAATGGCAAAGGGAACTTTGTGACTGAGGCTCATGTAAGAGTCACAAATTAGAAGGGGAAATTCAGACCGTATCCACCCAGGATGGAGGACTAAGGCAGAGGCTCCATATGAGGTAAAAGAGCAGTCTCCCTGGGGAAACTAAAGAAGCCCCAAGGTTGGGAGGGGAGCTCCAGCTCAGGAGTTCAAAAGCAAAGTGGTGAGGAGAGGTTGTGCTGGTCCCAGGCCAAGGCTCTCAGGCACTTCCTGCTTCCCACCAGGATGAGTGAGACTCAAGGTGTGGCTGAGGACAGGGAGGACCTAAATGTACCTGGCTGTGGAGGGGTCTGAGATAGAGGAAGAAGCTGAAAGTTGGGCAGAGTCTGATGCTCATCCTCTTAGGAAGGCACACGCCTGATCAAGGAAGAGCAGTACCCAACTCTTCTGCATCCTTCAAAACCCTACTTTGACTTCACTGGTGTTAAAATGATTTCCATGAGCTCTTCCCTAGATTTAATTAATCTCTCCCTCTGAATTTCTGTTGAAACATCTTCTTGACCACATTGTCCTTGTCAATGTACATATCTATCTCCTTGTCCAGAGTAGGAGATTCTCTGGGGTACAGACCTACATCTGAGGCATCTCTGGGTCTCTGGGGCCTCGCACAGAATCCTGCATGAGTACAAGCTCAGGGACTTTTTGCTGAAGTGGAAGACAAAGAAAGTGAGCATCCAAAAATGACTGCAGAGGCATGAGAAGAACAGGTGTGTGTGTGCGTTTGTGTGTGTGTGTGTGTGTGTGTGTCTGTGTAGAAGGGATGCTTTGGGAGGAGGGACATGAGAAAAGGAAAGCTCTGTCTAGGGAGAGGAAGAGGCCAGGCTCTGCCCCTGACCCCTGTGGGGAGCAGAGCTCATTTCTGAGCTCCCTAGGACTAAGCTGAGCCTCTTGTCTGTACCAATTCCAGAAGTTGTTCAGCTGCCTTCACAGCTTTTAGGTGCTGTAACGGGGTTCATCAACAATTACTGGTGTTTTCTAATGAAGTTCAACTAGTTAAAACCATCCTCAAGCTAATGAACATTGTTGGGGACTTCCAGGAAAAAAATGCAGATGGACACCTCATCCTTTGCCAAACAAGTCCTCGAATATTTAAATTGGGGTGATTGAGCAGACTCTTCTTCACAGCCATCAGAGGGATCTTCCCTAAGCCTGTTCACATCATGGCCAAACTTAAATTTGAATTTTAAGGCAGTTAGCCCTCTGCCTCAGCCATATTGCTCTCCCCACCCTTTGCCAAGCATAGCTTGCTTACTTCTGTGTCTTTGCAGATGCCGTTCCCTCTGCTAGAAATTCCCTCCCCATCTCCCCATCCCCACTTCATCTGGCTCAGCTGTCCCAAACATAGGGTCTGATGCATTTTAGGAACTGCCTCAGTTTGGGTTTCCCCAGAAGCAGATTCTAAAGCAAGGACTCAAGTGCAGGTAGTGAATTTGGGAAATGACCCCAGCTGACACTGAAGGGACATTGAGAGGTGAGACAGAGTAGGGAAAGCACCAACAAAGATGCATTTTTCAAGCAAGTTACCTCCATGAGTAACTAGAACCTAACTCTGGGAGCCACTGTAGGACTCCTGTCTCAGAGTTATCCCACCCAAAGGAAGAAGTGGGGTTTCTATCCACCAGCTCCTATACACATTGGCTGAGACCTGCTCTGGGCAGCGGGGGCCAGAGGGAGGCGTGGCGTTAATGCCCCAGTACTTCTAGCCTGCCCCTTGTGCTCAGAATTGGTCAATGCCAGGTGCATGTGAATGGGCACTGATGGCATCTGCTTCAGGCACATAAATTTTGCTGAATGAATGATTGACACACAAACAACTCAATAGTGATAATAATCATAACTAATATTTATTGTTTGGTATGTGTCAAGCACAGTTTAAGTACTTTGTACCTACTCACTTTCTGCATCCTTTTAATAATCCTTCAAGGTAAGCTATTATTATGTTCCTTTTACAGAGAAACAAACAGAAACACAGAGAGCTGAGTAACTTGCCCAAGGTCACGCAGCTAATGATTGACAGAGCTAGGATCGAACGTTGGCAATCTGGCATGGAGGTGCTGCAATCACTCTACCTGCACACTCAGGAGATGCTCCACCTCAAAGGCCTCTGCCATCTCTGACACTCCCAGTCTTATAATTCAAACAACTTCCTCCAACCTCCTAGGACCACCTCACTCTGATGCACAGACCCTCATGGGCTCCATTTGTCTATTCCATGAAGCAAAAGCAGCCCCAGCATCCTGAGGGTTCTTCCACTCTACCCACTGAGCTAAGGATCTCAACACATTGGCTACAGGAAGCTCCAACCCAGAGCCGGGGCTGGGAGTCAGATTCATCCTAGCTCTACCATCTCCAGCAGTGTGGCCTTTAGCAAGTCACTTAACTCATTCATGTTTCAGTCTCCTCATCTGTAAAATGATGATCACAATCCCTGCCCTAAAGGGTTGTGGTGAGCTTGTGGGAAGCTCCAGGCATATAGTGAGTGCTCAAGGACAGGCAATTTCACATTCTTTGCTCTGAAGAAGTACACGAATATATTTCCATTAGGGTAAAACAAAAATATCTTAATGTTCACTTTATTCTAAGCCCTGGAGGCCTTTAGCAGGGCTGACAACTTTGTCTGGAGGATGGTAAATATTTGTTTATTTCAGAGGCAGTATTTATCTTCTAAGGCACTCGTGCCAGTCCCCATGCTGACAAGCAACTTGTTTATTTATTACCTTAATAACAAATATATTGTCAGGCCTGGAGGCTTCGCACACACTGACTTGAGGATGGGCCGCTTTGAGCCCCAGCCAGCCCAGGCTCTGTCCAGCCCTGGGGGTCTGGGGAGCTGCGGGAGTGGGGCAAGAAGGGACCTGGCTGCCTTCCATGTCCTGCCATTTATTCTTTCATTTGTTCTACCCGAACCCGTCCCCCTATCGAGCCCATACTGTGAGGATTGCCATGGGCTGGCCCTGGGCTGCAAGGAAGAACCACACACAGCCACTGTCCTTAAAGGGTTCAAAGTCTAGAAAGAGGGAGATGATGGTGATAAAAATAATAAGGCTAATAATAATAATAATTAATAATGGCCGGGTGCAGTGGCTCACGCCCGTAATCCCAGCACTTTGGGAGGCCAAGGCAGGTGGATCACGAGGTCAGGAGATCAAGACCATCCTGGCTAACAGGGTGAAACCCACCTCTACTACAAATACAAAAAATTAGCCAGGTGTGGTGGCAGATGCCTGTAGTCCCAGCTACTCGTGAGGCTGAGGCAGGATAATGGCGTGAACCTGGGAGGCGGAGCTTGCAGTGAGCCGAGATGGCGCCACTGCACTCCAGCCTGGGCAACAGAGTGAGACTCCATCTCAAAAAAAAATAATAATAATAATTAATAATAATAATAATAATAACAGTAAACACTCTGTGCCAGGCACTGTGCTAGGTACTTTACACACATTGACTCATTTAATTCTACTTATAAGTAGATACTATTATTATCCCCATTGTATTGATGAGGTAACTAAGGCATAGAAAGTCAAGGGGCTTACTCAAGCTTACCCCTACAAAACTCATTACAGTACACAGCAGGGGTAGATACCAAAACTACATAATAATTATGCAATAATAATACTTACATTTTTTATGATAGCCGCAAGGCTTCCTGGCTATTTTTCCCACATATCAGACACACTCCTGCCTCAGAGTCTTTGTGTTTGCTGTTTCCTCTTTCTAGAAGTCTTCCCCCAAAATCCACCTTGCTCACCTCCTTCAAATCTTTATTCAAAGTCACCTTTTCAGTGGCACCTCCTCCGTTTGTCATTGCTGCCCCATCTGACCCTCCAACCTCCTTTGCTTAATCAGCTTCCATAGCACTTACCACTATAACATGTCCTACTTTTGTTTGCCTCTTCCCACTCAAGTGTACTGCCGTAGGGCAGGGTTTTTTCTGCCTTGTTCCCTGATGCATTCACAGTATTCACAGACAAGAGCCTGGCACATAGGAGGCATTCAGTTTGTTGAGTGAATAAATTATTCCTTACGGTTTAATCTCTGCAGCCCTCCCCTGAACTGCTGGCATTTCTCAGGATCCAGACACTGTTTCTCCTTTCTGGTGTCATCAACACACTCTCCTTGGAGGATTTCACACCTTCCAGGGATTCAGGTTCCAGCCTCCTCTGAGGACTCTAAGATCTTTGTCTGTAGACCAGATCTTGCTCTTGTGTTGACCTGCTTACGTAAGCATCCAGGAGACTTCTCCACCAGGGCTCCACCTAAGTCAGAGTCCAAAGCCTTCTCACCACCTTCTACCCACATGCACCCCTCCTCCTGGGGAACCAAGTCCCAGTCACCCAAGCCAGGAACCTGGGGGTCAAGCTTCAACTCCTCCCCTCCTTCATCCCACTATCAACAGTCCCAGGTTCTAAAAAGCATCTCTGGTCTTCTCCTTCTCTGTCATCACCTCAATTCAGGCCATTATCGAAAGGGGACTATAGCTCCAGCCTTCCTCCAGGACTGCCACCAGTCCCTCCCTGTGAAACCATTCCCAATGGTGTTCCTAAAACACCAGCATGCCCATTTAACTCCCCTGCTCCAGGCTCTTTAGTGGCTCCCCATTGCCTACTGATTAAGGCCAAGGCCATAGCCCCAACCCACCTTCCCAGCCTCATCATCCCAGCCTTGGCATTCCCCCTTCCCCAAACACATCGCGCACCCACATCTGTGCTTGGCTCACTCCCTCCACTTGAAATGTTTGTGCCCCTCTCCTCTGTGTGTAACACTCCTCTTCACCTTTCATGATCCAACTTAAATGTCACCTCCTGCATGCATCCTTCTCTGAGAGGAGAGGAGGGGCATTGTGAGGACATGTACACAGGAAAGAATGAGACAAGTTTGGGCAATGGACCTTGCAGCTTCAGGGACCCTCCATCAGGGCTGGGCTCCTGGAATCTCCTGTGGGTGGTGAACTTACCACTGGCTTCAAGGTGGGCGTTGTACTTGCCCGTGGCTGGGGCTCTCAGTGGGGGTCACAGACCTGACAGACACACAAGGCACCTGGACCCTCAAGAGCTCATGTTAGAGGTGTCTGGTGCCTGAGACCATGGGGACTACCAACCACATGATACGCTCTGGGGAAAAGACCTTCCAGATATCTGAGGTATCCTCTCCTGCTGCTAATCACGGGAGGCCAGGGCCCCAACAGTGATCCTGGGAGCTAGTGTGAGGCAGTATGCTGTGGTGGTTATGCCCATAGAGATCCTAGAGCTAGGCTGTCTGGATTTGAATCCTGGCTCTGCCACATTCTACTGCTGACGCCTTGGATAAATTACAAAAATATTCTGTGCCTGAGTTTCCCTATCTAAAAAAGAGGAGTATTCATTGCACCTACCTTATAGGGTCATCATGAAAACTAAATGACTTACCACAAATCAAACATGTAAAATATAGTAAGCATTATTTAGGTATGGTTATTATTGATGTGATTATTCACACTGTGGTTTGTGGTTTGGCAGGCGAAGCCCAGAAATGAGACAGAGCAATGACTGGGCATTGCCTTCCAGGAGGGTAGTGGCTTGAAGGGAGTGACCATGGGGCCAGGTGGGGCTCCTCTGTGTCATTCTTCAGGACTCAGCTCCAGCCCACGCTCTCCATTATCCAAGTAGCCCTCCCTGATCCTGGCCCTCCTGAGGTCCCCTGCAGCCCCCCACCTCTGTATCACCCTGTGTTGTCATTATCTGCTTACGTGTCTGTCCCCACACCCAGGCTGTGAGCTCCAAACTGGCATGGTCCACCCCAGTGAAGCTCTTGGAGCCCCAGTGCCTTTCTTGGTGCCAGGCCCGCAACATATGCTCTACAACTGAGCCTAGCTGCCAAGTCCTCCCCAGCTCAGAGCCTGTGGCCTGAAATCTAAAGCCCTTAATGCCTGCCTCAGAGCTGGGTGCCACAGGAGGGGTCACACCCTCAGACCTGGACATCTTGGGGGAAGTTTTGTTTCTTTCCAGAGAGTAACGCCTCCAAAGCCACTGAGACTCCTCACAAGCTGGACTTCAAGACCTGGGAAAAACCTAGGGTGTGTGTCTGGTAGACTGAGAATCTTCCCTGGGTAAAACTGGAAATTTAACAACAGGCTCGACCCAAGGCACTGACCAATCTGGAGACCCCTGCTATGCTCACCATTAACCCTGCACTTGCTTGACCACGGGAGGGCTGAGGATCCTAGGGGAGATGACAAGACAGCTATTTGCCAGCCAACATAAAAATATTTCAGTATTTTGACAACCAGCAGGACTCTATTTGTACAGCCCAGCTATTAGACCTGAATACAGCAACGAAGGAGACTCAAGCTCTTGTCCTCCAGGAATTTACTGCCCAGTGGGTTGCTGGGGAGCCGAGGCTGAGAGACAAGCAAGCAGTCATCCCACAATGAGACAAATGCTATAAAAGAACCGCATGCAAAATGCTATGAGAGTCCAGTGAAGGAGGAGTACCCAGGCTTGGATGAATCTGGGGCTACTGAAGAAGGAGGAGGTATTTTGGAGGCCTTGGAGTTCTAGCCAGCTAGATTAAGAGGAACAGTCACTGCAGGCAGTGAGAACAGCAAGGACAAAGGCCTGGAACTGGGCAGGTATGGGGCATGTTGAGGGAACAAGGCCGGTAAGGAATGTAGGAGACAGTGGAGGAGGAGCAGGCAGGGGTCAGACTGTGAAGAGTGAGACTCATATGCCCCGTCAAGAAGTTTGGAGTTTTCCACAAGTGCCAAAATAAACATACGTGTGCATGTGTCTTTATAGCAGCATGATATAATCCTTTGGGTATATGCCCAGTAATGGGAGGACTGGGTCAAATGGTATTTCTAGTTCTAGATCCTTGAGGAATCGCCACACTGTCTTCAACCATTGTGTCTTCAACCATCATTCATCTGTTGTTAAATTTCCAATTTTATCCAGGGAAGACTCTCACAGGGAATGGGCCCTGCCCCCATCTTTCTCTACCAGACACACACCCTAGGCTTTTCCCAGGTCTTGAATTCCAGCTCGTGAGCAGTCTCAGTGGCTTTGGAGGCATTGCTCTCTGGAAAGAAAGAGAAACCTTCCCCCAAGATGTCCAACCATTGTGGAAGACAGTGTGGTGATTCCTCAAGGATCTAGAACTAGAAATACATTTGACCCAGTCATCCCATTACTGGGCATATACCCAAAGGATTATAAATCATGCTGCTATAAAGACACATGCACACGTATGTTTATTGAGGCACTATTCACAATAGCAAAGACTTAGAACCAACCCAAATGTCCATCAATGATAGACTGGATTAAGAAAATGTGACACATATACACCATGGAATACTATGCAGCCATAAAAAAGGATGAGTTCATGTCCTTTGTAGGGACATAGATGAAGCTGGAAACCACCATTCTGAGCAAACTATAGTAAGGACAGAAAAACAAACACCACATGTTCTCACTCGTAGGTGGGAATTGAACGATGAGAACACTTGGACACAGGGTGGGGAACATCACACACCAGGGCCTGTTGTGGTGTGGGGGGATGGAGGAGGGATAGCATTGAGAAATACATCTAACGTAAATGACAAGTTGGCAGTTGCAGCACACCAACATGGCACATGTATACATATGTAACAGACCTGTATGTTGTGCACATGTACCCGAGAACTTAAAGTATAATTTAAAAAAAAAGAAATTTGGAGTTTTATTCAATTGGCAGAGAAAAGCCAAAAGTGTATTTCAGATAGGCAAGTGACATGGCTGGATTTGGCAAGAAAACTAAATCTGGCTTCAATGTGGAGAGTGGGTTGGAGGGGGCCAGATGGGAGGAAGGGGGGCCAAGCAGAGGCTGCTGCAGGGCCCCCATCAGGGAGAATGTGGAGTGGCCAGTGAGACAGATGAAAGACAGGGGGCATAAGTGGGCAGCATCTTCTCAGAAAAAAAATCAGCCACATTAGGCCAGTCTCGGTCAAAAAGAGTAGTTCATCTTCCGGATGGAGGGAACCACAAAGCATCTGAGAGCCAATGGGATCCTGATAGATAAGGAATTTAATCCTCATGCATTTAGCCAGACCTGGGAACAACAAACAGGGGCGGGTTATCGGCTGGGTCCCCGTGGTATGCTCCCACGCCATGACTATCTATCTGAGTCACCCGTTATAACCCCCAGACCTTGAAAAAGACAGGAAGAAGTAGCTCCAACTCACTGCACAAGGTTCAGTCGCCATTTATCTTTCAACGAGCAGCTCTGTGGGTCAGCATTTGTCATTCGACCCATCAGAGAACAGCTGCAAAGCATGGACTCAGAAGGCCGTGGTTTGAGGCTGAGCCACGGAATGGGTTCTGGGCCAGGGGTCCTGCTGCTGCCACTCACTGGCTGTGTCAAAGGGGACAAAGTCAATTCCCTGCACCTCAGCCTCAGTTTCCTCATCTTGAGAGGGGGACTGTTGTGCACCTCACCTGAGGATGGCACCTTTGCTTGCTGTCCATCTTCTGCTTTGAGGTAACGGGCCAGCTACCTAGCTTCTCAGCTGGCACAATGACAAAAGCAACTATTCATTAAGCACCTAGTATGTGCCAGACTCTGCAAAGGACACTATAAACACATACATGCACACATACACACACACAGACAGACAGACAGACAGACACACACCCCAAACCCCTCCAATGCAGACAGACACTATTATTACCATTTCAGAAATATGAAAATAAGGCTGGGCCCAGTGGCTCACACCTGTAATCCCAGCACTTTGGGAGGCTGAGGCGGGTGGATCACTTGAGGCCAGGAGTTCCAGACCAGCCTGTTCAACATGGTGAGACCCCATCTCTACTAAAAATACAAAAAAAAAAAAATAGGTGGATGAGGTGGCACATGCCTGTAATCCCAGTTACTTGGGGGGGTGGGTCTGATGACCAAAATGAATCTGGGAGGCGGAGGTTGCAGTGAGTTGAGATTGTGCCACTGCCCTCCAGCCTGGGCAACAAAGCAAGACTATATCAGAAAGGAAAGGAGAGGAGAGGAGGGTGAGGGGAGGGGTGAGGGGAGGGGAGGGTGAGGGGAGGGGAGGGTGAGGGGAGGGGAGGGTGAGGGGAGGGGAGGGTGAGGGGAGGGGAGGGTGAGGGGAGGGGAAGGGGGAGGGGAGGGGGGAGGGGAGGGGGGAGGGGAGGGGAGGGTGAGGGGAGGGGAGGGTGAGGGGAGGGGAAGGGGGAGGGGAGGGGGGAGGGGAGGGGGAGGGGAGGGGAGGGTGAGGGGAGGGGAGGGTGAGGGGAGGGGAAGGGGGAGGGGAGGGGGGAGGGGGAGGGGAGGGGAGGGGGAGGGGAGGGGGGAGGGGAGGGGAGGGGGGAGGGGAGGGGAGGGGAAGGGGGAAGGGATGGGATGGGAGTGAAGGGGAAGGGAGGGGAAGGGGGAGGGGAGGGGAGGGAAGGAGGGAGGGAGGGAGGGAGGAAGGAAGGAAGGGAGGGAGGGAGGGAGGAAGGAAGGGAGGGAGGGAGGAAGGAAGGAAGGAAGGGAGGAGGGGAGGAAGGGAGGGAGGGAGGGAGGGAGGAAGGAAGGAACGAAGGAAGGAACGAAGGAAAGAAGGAAGAAAATGAGACTCAGAGAGGTTCAGTCTTGTTAAAGACCACACAGGGAATAAAGGGCAAACCTGGGATTTAAACATAGATTTGTTGGATGCTAATATGTACAAGTTTCTGCAAGACTAGGCAGACTAGGCAGGTATGAGAATGTGAATAGGATTCAGATGGATTCAGGGCTCCTTGTCACATTCAGCAAACTGGAGGGCCCTTCCACTCCCTCAGGGCTTGCCCTTCTCTCTGAAATATACACAAACCACCTGAAATGGCACACTAACCATCTGCCCTCTCATCCTTTAAAAAAAGTCTTTCTACTTCCAAGTGGAAAATGAAAATATGATTATGGCTCCACCTCCTTACTGTTCTTATAGTTCAGTGATGAAGAGTTTTGACTTTGTTATCATTCAAACCTGTTATTTTCTAGTCGTGTGACCTTGGACAAGTTGATTAACTCCTCTGAGCTTTGATCCCATCATACATAAAGTGAGGACAATGACAACAATAATCTCCTCCTCATGGATTTGTAGTTAATTCATAGGGATCATTTTGCTCCAAGCCTGGCCCACAGTAACAACAGTATCCACAGCACAGATTCTAGACTTAGACTGGCTGGATTCCAATTCTGGCTCCACCATTGGGTAACCTTGGGGAAGTTATGTAACCTCCCTTTGTCTCAGTTTTCTCATCTGTAAAATGGGATCTTATAGAACCTATCTCATAAGTGGTTGTGAAGATTAAACAAGTTAATACATGTAAAATGCTTGGGAATTTTGGGGCATCTCATCAGCACTCAATAAGTGTTGCCTATTTTACATCATCTTCACCATCTACTATAAGATATACTATAGAAAACCATTTATAGACACTTTGACTCTGATACAAATATCTGGCAACCTACAGAGAATAACTAGAACAAGAGAACTTAAATTGGGGAAAGGGGATAAAAGGGGTATCAACTGGGATCAGCAGGGTTAAAGAACCAGGTATATACTGGAATGTTGAAATGGAACTCAGTGCAAAGTGCTGGCTAAGACAGAAGGAGTTGCCTCTCTCTCTTTCTCTTCCTCTCCCCACCTCCCTCCCACGCTCCCTCCCACCTTTCTTTCAATTGTTGTAAAAATAAAATGGGATGATAATGCATGACAGAGACTGGCTAGCTCTTTACCAAACCCATGTCCTCTTCTCCTGGGCACATGTCTAGACTACACTTTCCAGTCTTCCTGTCATTAGGATTAGCCATACATCTGCATTCTGAACAATGGAATCTGAGCGTAAGTGATGTATGCTACTTCCTGACCTGGCACATAAAAAAAAACTTTCATGCTCTTTCCCCTTCTGCCACTGGGTGTAGATTTAGAGCATGCCTCTAGAGCCGCATGTTGAACTTGAAGAGCCACAGTATATAAGAAGCCTGGTCTGACTCACCTCTTGAAGGAGAGCTTCCCATCAGTCAAAACACCCATTCTGGGCTTTATCAGAGAAAGAAATAAACTTCTATAGTGGTTGAACCATATGCTTTCATGGACTTGTTTGTTATAGCAGCTAATGACAGCCTAACTAATGCTACTGCTTGCAAAAAGTTTAATGCTGTGTCTGGAACATAGTGAGCACTTAATTTATAGTAGCCAAGAATTGAGGAGATCAGAAAGCCCAACAATGCTGCAGATTATAAGATATCAAAACTTGCATTGGTTTCAGAAAACAAGCCTTTTGCACCCTCTCTTCTAAACCCACAAAAGCATAGAGGAGCCTCTTTGGGTCTCTGTGAAAAAGACTTCTTGAATCCATCCAAAAGAGCGACCCCGAGGTATAAAGAAAATAATTATAATAACTATCATTTAACCAAAATATGGATGTGCATTAGGCATTTAACCATTGACTTCATCTGTATTACCTTACTTATTCCTCCTAAGTACACTAATAATTCCCATTTTACAGGTAATGAAACTGAGGGTCAGAGGTTAATGCCCAAGTCACATAAATAGTAAGTAGGCAGCCAAGCGAGGACTTGAACTCAGGTTTGATTGATTATACAGCCAAACTCCTTAAACCACTCCCCTTCCCTGGGTGAGGAGAGGCCCTCCAGGGCCCATCTTGGCTGACTGGCTCCACACCTGGATCCTCAGCCAACAGGAAAGGGAAGTTGACCTTGGAGTCACAAGGGACAATAAGTTGAGACTCAGTGTAAGAGATTTTGGGTCTGTCTGACTTAACCCAGCTCTCCAGGCTTAGCTCCCTCCTCAGCCTCTGCGACCCAGCCAAGCTGCAGCTAGACCCAGTATTGGTGCAGCATGTAAAAAGCTGGAAAAAAAAAAAATGGGGGAAAATAGGTTACCAGTAGGGATGAGGAAACTTGTCATCCCACTCCCTTCCACCCCACACTGACTACCAGGAAGCAGTTAGACAGTGGGCCCTGGCTTTCCCCGCCAAGGTCACCTTCATGACAGTTCCACCAGGGCTTCAGCTGGCAGCACCCGCCAACGCCAGTCCATGATGGATTACTGCTCGCTCTGGCTACTGTTCACTGCACAATCCAATCTAGGAGACACACATATTTCTCAATTCAGGGACTTCTTTTATTTTATGAAAAAATCTGCCAGCTGCTCAGGCACGAGTAGCTGGGCTTGGCGAGTGCTGTGGATTTTGTGAGTCTCCTCCAGCCCTGTTGCCTTCCTGAACTGCTCTTCCTTCTGTCCTATCCATTACCCACTCTCAGCCTCATAGAGTGTGGAAAAAAGAGCCCAGGCTTTGGAGCCAATTAGTCCTGGGTTCGAGCCCCACATCTACCACTTACTGTCTGGGGGATTTTGCACAAGTTGCTCTCTGTGCAACTTTCTCTGAGCCTCAGTTTCTTCGTGCATACTGTGTTGGTGAAGCTACCCACACTCCAGAATTATTAAAAGGCATAAATGAGTCATGAGTGTGGTGTTCCTGGCACAGCAAAGAGCATACCTGCAACTACTACACATAGGAACCTATTCAGTTTCCTCTTCTCCATCTCTATTCTTATTCAATTTCTCATTTTCTCTGTCCTCTGCTCTTCTTCCCTCTTCCTCTTCTCTCATCTCTGCTCCTCTGTAGGTCATATCAACTTTAAAACTTCCAGAGAATGTCCCAGACTGCTCTGTCCTAAAAATAAGAGCAATTACTACCACAAGCCCCTTGAACTAAACTTCTTCTTTATGCTCTGCCTTTGTATGAACAACTATGGTCTATCTTGTGTTATCATTAGAACATAATCCTTATGACTTGGAGAGTGGTTCTGAAACTGTGTTTCTGACTTCTGGAAAGGCTGATTCCAACCCTTAAATCTCTTGTCACCACCCTTCCAAATTCTAGTAAACCATTGTTCTCAGTTCTTTGCCTGCTTTCTATATTTCTTATTTTATTGAGGTACCCCCACCAGCTCAAAGACAGAGGAAAGCATTCTCTGTGGGAAGTGATCAGGGGATTATCTTTATGAAACTGAGCAAAAGAAAAAAAAATAGGCTGGGCGTGGTGGCTCATGCCTGTAATCCCAGCACTTTGGGAGGCCGAGGCGGGCAGATCATGAGGTCAGAAGATCGAGACCATCCTGGCTAACACGGTGAAACTCCATCTCTACTAAAAATACGAAAAATTAGCTGGACGTGGTGGCAGGTGCCTGTAGTTCCAGCTACTCAGGAGGCTGAGGCAGGAGAATGGCGTCAACCCGGGAGGTGGAGCTTGCAGTGAGCCGAGATCACACCACTGCACTCCAGCCTGGGCGACAGAGCGAGGCGAGACTCCATCTCAAAAAAAAAAAAAAAAAAAAAAAAATAGTAGCTTGATCTGGCCCAGGAGTCCAAGCTCCCCACCACTTCATGAATCATTTGAGTCATCTTGTTAATAAACATTTAAATGGAAAGAAAAGCAAGGAGATGAGTTAGATTGAAAAATCAAAGCTGGCCAGGTGCTCAAGCCTGTAATCCCAACACTTTGGGATGTCGAAGCAGGCGGATCGCTTGAGGTCAGGAGTTCGATATCAGCCTGGCCAAAACTGGCGAAATACCATCTCTACTAAAAATACAAAATTAGCCGGGCACGGTGGCTCATGCCTGTAATCCCAGCTACTCGGGAGGCTGAGGCAGGAGAATCACTTGAACCCAGGAGACAGAGGTTGCAGTGAGCTGAGATCACACCATTGCACTCCAGCCAGAACAATAGAGCTAGACTCTGTCTCAAAAAAAAAAATAAATAAAATAAAATAACACAAAATAAAATAGTAAAATAAAATAAAAATAAAAGCCAAATTAGTGCTTTAAATGAAGACAAAAATTGAGCACAATCTTAGAAGACATCTCTATGTCTCCTTTTGCTAGTGCCAGCTTGAGGGTTAGACAAGGTTGTTCCTTCATGTCAAAGGAGACCAGAGACCCTGGATCAGAGACAGCCCCACTCTGAGTACTGGCACCAACAGCCAGAATAGAGCTGGAGGCCTTGGGGTGCCTGAATTGCCTGCCGCCATGTCAACATCAGAACACAACATCAGAACATCTTCTCAAACACCTTGACTTCCCCGCCTTCCCCACTCAGACACTCAACCATTCTCCAAGCCCTCTCAAATACCTAGCAAGTCCATCCTCTTCTCTCCATCCCATTTCCTCTGTCTTATTCCAGGCCCCATGACCTCTCACCTGAGTCACTGCACTAGCCTCCTCCCTGATCCTTCAGCCCTTGCCACACCCCTTTCCTCTCTCTGCACAGCAACAAAGTGATCTTTCAAAAATACCAAATTGACTGTGTCTCTCTTCTCTGTGGAACCGTCAAAGGCCTGCCACTGTTCTCAGGCTAATCTAACTTCTTAGGCCAGAAAACTTCTGTGAAGGGCTACAAAGTAATTATTTTAGGCTTTGCAGGCAAATGGACTCTATTGTAACTACTCAACTGTGCCATTGTAGCAAAAGTGGCTATAAACAGTAAATAAATAAATGGACATAGCTGTGTTTCAATAAAAATTCAACTTACAAAAACATGCAGCGAGCCTGATTCAGCCAGCAAGCCATGGTTTGCCAACCTCTGTGACTTAAACCAACCCATGATGCCCTGGGTGACTTAGCCACTGCCTCACAGAGGCTATCCTCACCAATCACCATGCTTAATTTTTTCTTTACAATCACAAAGTATGACTCAGTTCCTCCAAACAGGCTGTGTTTTGTCAAACCCCCATCAAAACTCTTTCTTTTCCCTCTCTCTCTCTCTTTTTCTTTTCTTTTTTTTTTTTTTTTTTTTTTGAGACGGTGTCTTGCTCTGCCACCTAGGCTGGAGTGCAGTGGTGCAAATGTGACTCACTGCAGACTCAACCTCCTGGGCTCAAGCGATCCTCCTGCCCCAGCCCCACAAGTAGCTGGGCCTACAGGTGTGCACCACCACGCCCAGCTAATTTTTGTAGAGATGGGGTTTCGCCATGTTGCCCAGGCTGATCTCCAACTCCTGAGCTCAGGCAATCCACCAGCCTAGGGCTCCCAAAGTGCTAGGATTGCAGGTGTGAGCCGCTGGGCCCAACCCAAACCTCTTTCCATGCTGTTCCTTTTGCCCATGGCTTTGTCTCTACTGAGACTCAGCTCAGTCTTCGAAGGGAAATTTGGTAATGTCCATCAAAATTTGGAACACATATGCCCTGTGTTTCCTCAACAATTCAACTTCTAGGAATTTGTCCCACAGACAAATTCAAACAAGTGCTTAAAGTTGTACCTGTGAGAATGTTTGTTGCAGTACTGTTTGGAGTGCTAAAGAAAATTGAAACAACTTAAATGTTGATCAGTTGGGGAGTGATTACACTGTGGCACACACGTCATGAATATTATACGGCTATTTAAAATAATGTAGTAAAAAATAGAGTAGATCCAGATGTTCTGATCAGAAATGATTTCCAAGATTATTAAGAAAGCAGGATGCAAAAGATTGTATGTGACATTCCATTTGAGTAAAAAAAAAGGATACACACATACACGTAAATGTTTGATATGTATAGGACATCTGAAATGATACACGAGAAATGTGACAGTGGTCTTACTGCTGAGGAATGGAACTGCAATTGAATGGTTGAGTCAGGGCTGCCAGGTATTGTGGTAAAACTTGTGCACTGTGCAAGCCCACTTCGAGCCACACATCTAGACCATAATGGCAACAGTGTGCCCTGGAACTGTGCAACATAGCAGAAGCTCTGATTTTAGAGAAGGGAAACTTTTCATTACCTGCTTTGATAATACTATTGGAATTTTTACCATACCAAAGTGTGGAGCCTAAGAGTGAGCCCTAGATTTGAAGACTGCAACATAGCTATTTGTCAGCCTGCCAGACTGTGAATCCTTTGAGGGCAAAAAGCCTATCTTATTCACAGCACAGTGTAAGTCATGCCATCAAAGAAAGGTGTAAAAGATACAAACAGAGCACAGGTTAGCCTGATTTGGAACTGGATCTTGCCAGATAGAAAAGCAGGGAAGAGCACTTAAGCCAAAGGGAAGAGCAAATGCAAAGGCATAGATAGACGAAAGAAGCTGCACAGTCAGGAGATGTTCGGAGTGATACAGAGAAACAGCTTTTGCATATGTGCAAGTAGGTATTTGATTTAACAAATAGTCACCAGAACCTACCATGTGCCAGAAAGCACATTAGACAAGTCATGACGGTCTGTGATTCCAGGGTTCCTAGGAAAGGAAAGAAGATGAGAATAAGCTCAGATTCCCTTAGGATAAGACAAACTTTATTGGCATGCTGGAGGTCAGAGGCAAGAGACAACTTCTAACAGGGGCTGTAACAGAAAGCTTCTTGGGGAAGCTGGCATATGACACGGTGCATGAAGGATGAGGAAGATTTCACCAGGCAGAGATGGAACAGGGTAGTACAGGGGTGGGCAACACCTTAAGCAAAGGAAGGGAAATAAGAGAGCCCGGGACATGTTCAGAGAGCTGAAGGACAGCGCCACATGAGAGGAAGGCTGTAGAGAAAATAGGCGAGGTTGGTTTGTAGATGGAAAGAGCTTTGAACATGAGGCCAAGGATACTGGCCAGTTTCCATGCCTCTGGTAGAGTCTGGGTTTCCAGCTGACATTCTCGGAAGCTAAGGGTCATTATCCAGGACATTAAGTGGCTAATGGGCCCACCCCAGTACCCTGTGCAGCCTGGAGCACAAATGTTTTCCAAATGCCATTTTTATCTCCTGGCAACAGTGAGGCCAAGCCTTCTGAGCTACAAACCTGGTACTTGTTGTGCTTCACTCTCCTCTCTACTGCTCATGGCCTAAAGCCCTAAGAACTGTCTCCTCCTCATCACCCTAGCCCAGCCCCAACCCAGCTCAGCCCTTCTCCAGAAACAAAGCCAAGCCCACACCTGCTATCTCTGACCTCATTTCTTCCCCACTAATTGATCAGAATACAGTAATAGCAGGCATCAGGAGGACTAGTCCCTGATGGACCCAGGGCTCAGGAGAGAGCCTCAATTACTAATCCTGCACCAGCTGCTGGAGCCAACGGGTCTCCTGGGTGCCCAGAAGGGTTGCCTGGTACTGGATAGGGGTGATGTCAGAATGGAGATGGTGGCTGAATAAGATGCAGCAGCTCATCTGGAGCCATGGGACAACAGGATCTGGTGCCCTGCCCTGAGTAGAGAGACCTGCTGGCCATCCTTGGTGATGCTGAGGGACAAGGCCATTTGGAAGGCCCTGAGGACACTCTTCCCTGGCCCTTCTGCCATAGGTGACTGAGGCCTCCCCTTCTCAAACAGGCCCCCTGCATAGAACCAGAGGGAGAAGAATAACAGAGACCTTTTCCAGCCATCTCAACTAGGTCCAAGCCCAGCACCACGCAAGTTTGCTCTCCATGACTCTGAGGGACCTACGCCTGGGCATACAAATACAATTCTCCCACTTCTGCTTGCCCTAGCTGCACCTAACCTCCATGGCTAACCTAACACAAGACTCGCCTCCTCCAAGAAGTCCTTGACTGATTCTACCCTCCCTGGCTCATATCTTTGTTAAATTGTTTTTATGCTGAGCCACTCCACGGACTCCACAGAATTATTGCCTGTTTTGCAGTGTTCTTTTATGGCTGTGAGCAGCTGCTGTATTCTTATAAACTTTTTAAGGACAGGGCTCTGTCTTCTCCTTGCTTGTAGGAAAAGGGAAAAGGCACAGAACTGGGAGTATACAGGAACAGGTTTCAAGCCTGATCTCTGCCACTAACAAGGTGTGTGACCTCAGAGAAGTCACCCAACCCCTATGAGCCTCAGCTTCTTAATCTGCAAAATGGAGAAGATAATAATTACAGCCTCCCCAGACACGTTGACAGGGCCAGTGGGGCTGTGCTGCCCCCACCTCCTTATCAGGAAGTTCCACCTCTCACTGGGCCTGCTATCCCCACTCCCCACAAACATTCTGCGCTCTCCATAGGACTTTTACTTGTTTAATTAAAAATGATATAAAACAATGTATGTATTGATGATTTATTGCACTCACCAGGCTGCTGATATCACTTAAGGGGCATGTTCTAAACAGAACGGGTTCCATGCTCAACAAAGAAATACATAATAACAATACCTCTTAAAGTGAAATTCCCTGGCAGATAGGCCAGGAGCCAGGCATGACCCCAGGATAATTTTAGAACTTACTGCTCTTGCAAGAAGGGACTGAGAATTGTGGGAGCCAAGACAGCCATGTAGAAGTAGACCAGGTCTTGGAATCATCAAATATTAGGTGGTTCAAATCCTACCTCTTCTTTGAAAGTGGTCAGTTTTCCTCTGAGCTTGGGTTTCATAATCTGGGGATAATCCTACCTCAAAGCATTGTTGCAAAGAATAGCAACAATCTCTGTAAAATGCCTGGCATATAGTGGGTACTCAATAAATAGTAGCTATTGTTTTGCTGTTTCGGGGGGGAGTTGATCAGCTTTCTTGAGGATAATCCATATGCCATAAAATTCACCAATTTTAAGTGTATAATTCGATGACTTTTAACAAATGTATATAGTCATGTAGTCACCATCAAAATCATGATATTAACAATTCCATCATCCTAAAAGCTTTCCTTGTGCCCCTTCTCAAGCAATACCCACCCCCTGACTCATGGCCCCTAGCAGCCACCAATCTGATTTCTGTCTTTATAGTTTTCCTCTTCTAGAATTTCATATAAATGGAATAACACATTCTGGAGTCTTTTTTATCTTTCTTCTTTCACTTAGCATAATACACCTGAGATTCATCCATGTGGTTAAATGTATCAGTTATTCATTCCTTTTTATTGATGAGTAGTTTTTCAGTGTATGGGTATACCATAATTTGCTTATCCTTTTAACAGTTTGATGGACATTTGGGTTGTTTCTATATTTGGCCTATTATGAATATCACTGCTATAAATATTGAGTACTAAAGCTGTGGTTATTAGTTATTTGGAATCACAGAAAATCAGAGCTGGACAGTTCCTCAGAGATCACCAAGTCTAGCACCTTCATATTGAAGATAAAGAAAATGACCTCACAGGGGAAAGCTCATGGTTTAACTCCTTGCCACTGAAAGTGTAGCCCATGAATCAGCAGCATCAGCATCACTTGGGAGCTCATTAGAAATGCAAAATTCAAGGCCCCACCCTGGACTTAGTGAATCAGAATCTGCATTTTAGCAAGATCCCCAGGTGTTGAATAGGCACATTCGAGTTTGAGAATCACTAGTCTAGCAGACAATAAATGAATTTGGGATTAAATAATAAGTCACCTGACTCCTGGCCCAGAGCTGCTGTCTTTGAATCACAATGATTGGCAGTGAGTACTGGGCAATTAGGGCCAACAGCCTCAGGTCCTGAAGAGCTCTTCTAATCTAAGAGGGTCTGCTGGTTTAGCGAAGGGTCTGCTGCCTCTATGGCCTCTTGGGGACATAGGGCCTCACAATGTCTGGGTCAGCTTAGGCCCCAGAGGTCCTGGGATCCTTAATTGAAAAATCACAATTATTTATTTAGATGACACTGCTGTTAGCATGCAGAATTAATGACAGCCATGTGGTCTAGGTTGAGGCAGGCAGAAATGGAGGGCAAAAGATATCTGGGTGGGGCTTTCAGAGCCCAGAAGTGCTCCATAAACTCATCTTCATGGACACCCCTTAACCCTGTTATGTTTATTAAACAGATACACAAAAGCATAAGCACACTTTCCCTTAAAGCTTAAATAATAGCTATGAACTGTTTCCAGTTTTAACAAATTATAAAATAGTTTGTTGTTCTTATTACAGGTCAAGCATCCAAATCCAAAAATACAAAATCCTCCAAAATCCGAAACTTTTTGAGTGCTAATATGATGGACACTCCAAGGAAATGCTCATTGGAGCTTTCTGGATTTGGGATGCTCAATTATAACTGCTAACATTCCAAAACCTGAAAAGATTTGAAATCCAAAACACTTCTGGTCCCAAGCATTTCAGATAAAGGATACTCAACATGTAATTGGTGATAATTTCAGGATGATGGGTTTATAAGTGAAAATAATATTGCTGTCATGAAATTTTCTTTTATTCTGTAATTGGCTCTTACAGTATGTTTCTTGGCTAGGAAACAAATGTGATTCACCCCAAGATGGGCCAACCAGCCAACTCATCACCTAAGAGAGAGGGTATCTCTTTAAGGTGTCACTGATCTTTAGACACTTACTGGATGTCTACGATGTTCTGCCAACTGAAAGCAGGGGATAGGAAGACTTGGATAAGTACCTGCTCTCTGAGAGTTTATAGGCTAATGAAGGAGGGAACAAGATAAAGCTGAGACACAGATAAATAACCATACACAGCAGCCTATCCGTGACCAGAAAGTGGTACCAAGTGTCAGTATTTGTGTAGCTCAGAGAGCAGAATATCTGTGACTGGACTGAGAAAGGCCTTTAAAAAAAAAGAAAAAGAAAATGAGAGAATGCACCATAAAGGAAGAACAGCTTGAGCAGAGGTGTGGAGGTGGGAAATCTACATGCTGCAAACAGTCCTTGTATGGCTAGAGTGAGGAGTGGAAGATGACAATGGTGTGAGAGAGATCAATCTAGAGATGGAATTAGGAACATATTTATTTACGTAAATAAATATATATTTATATAAATACAAAATCAGTAGTCAAATATGTAGCCCCTATATAGCCCACACCAGGCTAAGAAGGCAGGACTTTATCTTAAAAACAACAGGGATCATTGAAGAGTTTATACAGGGGCTTGATGTGGTCAGATTTATAACTTTCTCTTGAGGAAATTATAAGCCCATAATGTATTAGATACAGGCAGAAGCAATTTGTGCACATGGAGTGTAGTCCACAGACACAATCACCTTATTGCTTGTTAGAAGCATAGATTCCCAGGGCCCATTCTGGGCTAAATAAATGAAAGTTTGGGAATATGCCTTAGTTTAATAACACTGATTTTAAGGCCCTTGTTTTTTATAAGGGGAAACTGAGGCTTAAAATGACAAATGAATTTCCCAAAGGCCATACAGCTGGTAAGTGGCAGAGCCAAAACTGCCTGATTCTAGATACCATCCCAGAGCTCTTCCTTCACCAGATTGATTGAAAGTGCGTTGTGTTTTATTTAAAAAAAAAAAAAAGAAAACACTTACATTATCCAGACATTGTGCCCTTTAGACATATCCAATAGGACTATCCTACTCATAGCTTTTCCAGCAGGAAACATTCTAGTACTTTCTGCACACCCATCTCCACTAGCTGCCTTCCAACCTTAACTCCCATCCATGCCACTCAATACAGACCAGACAAGGCTGGTCCACATCAGTCTTCTGAGGATCTTCCTATTAATGTATATAGAACACTAATGCCTCTCAGCATCTGCCGGACCCAGGTGATGGGTGTCACATGAGCAGATTAGGAGTTGAGAAGGGAGAAGTCAGTCTAATTGCATTTCATGTCACAGAACACTGAGATTTCATCGAGGGTCAAATTATGCAAAACAGTTATGCCTTATCCCATGCAATCTTCCTTGATGTGTCCTGCCCTCCAGACTGAGACCCTTGGATCTCATTCTGACAGCTGGGCTAGAAGGAAAGGGGGCACGGAATCATACCTCCTGGTACAGGTGCTCCTGCTTTAAGTGAAGATCCAAAATACAAAATCAGGAGTCAAATAATAACATGCAGCCCTTATGTAGCACTCTGTGCTAGACACTGTTCTAAGTGCTTTACATTTTTAGCCCTTGTAACAAACCTATGAGGTAATTACTATTATTACTCTCAGTTTACAAATGAGGAAATTAAGACCCAGAGACATTAAGTGACTGGCCTTGGGTCTTCAGGCTAGTGAGTAGTAGAGTTGACATTCAAACACAGGCAGTCTGGGTCCAGAGCCCATGCTCCTAACCACAATGCAAAACCTACTATGTGCCAAACCCTGTGATGGAAGCTGAATAAAAAGCTGAACCAGACCCAGCATTGAGGGAGCTCACAGTCTAAAGGAAGGACATAGTAGTCACCAACACAGACAATAACAACAGTGTAATCAGTGCTGGACAGAGAGAAGCCTAGGGCTCTGGAAGCCCAGAAAAGATTTTCCCAAACCCAACCCAGGGATTAGAAGGCATCCTGAAAGGGGAGGTACCTGGGTTGCCCGTGAAGGATAATCAGCTGCCAATAATTGCTCCTCAGGAGGCAGGCATTAGTGTTTCCTGTGCCTGGGCCAGCTCTGGTCCTGATAATCCCTTCCCTTCCTAATTAGATCTGTTATTCACAACCGGATCCTGCTCCTAGTGAGAGAAAACTCAGCAAAGCCCTGCTTCCTGGATTCCGAATATTCAGGTCCCATTGGAGGCTCCAGCTTAACAGTCTCCCAAATATCCATGACTACACTGTGGAAGAACATTGCAGTAAACCTTCCAACTAAACACAATTCAATTATGTCCCCAGATCCCAAAATAGAATGATTCTCTTCCCCTCTCTTTTTTAGAATCTTTATGGAGAAAGGAGCACACATGGGACACTGGCTTAATCCAGCTACTGGAAGGTTTCAGCAAAGGAGAGGCATAACAGGGAAGTGGACAATAGCCCCCTAGGTTCCTGCCCGAATTATGGGGAGGACAGTCCTTAACTGAGATTATGAACAAAGGATAGCATGTCTTGGCTAAGGCAGCCTGAGCAGCTGAAAACATGCCTAGGGAGTATGCCAGCTGTATTAGTCTTCCATCTGGAGTCCTTTGAACACATAACAAAGCACCTGTGGCTTGGTGTTTGTTTGCAGGGGCACCCCGTGCAGAGATGGGCATCCTAACCCATCTCTGGGATTTTATCAAGCACTTCCAAGGCTAAGTACTGAATGGAGGAGAAGACCAGAACTGCCCCCATAGCAAGGGGGAAGTCCAAGAGAACATGGCTCTGGCCTGTCTTCCAAACAGACTTGCATGAAGACAGAGTTCTGGGCACTAGGAAACTGAGGGTTGGCTGGAAAGAAATGGGGGAAAGTGACCAAGATTCAGCTTCTGGGCTTATCACTTTCTCAGAGTCTCAGTTTTCTCATCTGCGAGTTGAGGCTAATTATCTGTGATAAACTCATTCCTAGCTCACAGAACTGTTGAGGGAATTGGATAGGATAATGGCTGTGAATTCTCTTTGTAAATGGATTCAGGGTACAGATGTGGGTTTACAATAATAAAGTCCAGTTTTCTTTATGCTCAATCACTTATCCTCATTCAGGAATACAACTACACTTTTGTTTGTTTACACCTATCATTTTATCATCATGGGTATTTTTTTAATTCTATACAATTTCTGTAAGGTAGATAGGACAGGTATCTCCCATCCCATGGACAAGAAATCAGGAGCCCAGAGATGTGACTCAAATATAACTCAGGACATTTTCTTCTGTATCAAGCTCTATATATAGGAGGAATAAAAACAATTAACATATATATTGCTTTATTAGTTTATAATTGACAAAACTCTTTTCCTCAGATATTTCTTGATTATCCCTGCAACCCTGGAAAAAGGAAAAGTAATCCTTCATCTTATGGGACAACTGATAGTCCTAGAAGCAGGAGCAGCAAGTGCAACGCTACACAACCAGAAAGAGACGAAGCCAGAACTGAAACTCAGCCCTTCCAATTGCTTCTCTCCAGTGTTCCAGCTCAAGCCACTCCTAGGCAGAAATTCCTTCTGGTCAGTGGTTTCAGAAGTTGGGAAATGGATTTTAGCTTTTTGTTCCTGACCTTGACTGACTTTGATTAGCTGAAATGAAGTCTTTTGAACTTCAAATGTGCTACTCTATAAATGGGTGCCCCTCCTTTGCAACTACTCTGAGCCCCACATAGACTCCAACATTGCCTGTGACACTTGAATGTACCCGATTATTTCCATGCCCCACCTTCTACTAGCCTGAGAACCCTCTGAGAGCAAAGACTCTATCTTACCTGTCCTGTGGCCCCAGTGTCTACACACAAATGCCTGCCATAAATGACTTTATAGTATTATACAAGTCACTCATTTATTTAGATTTCTGTTTCCCTGTCTATAAAATGAAGGAGTAGGAGGAGGAGCAATCACTCTCTAAGGTTCTTCCAGCATTAAAGTTGTTGGATTTCTTGAGAATTATGTTTCCTCTACCTATCAAAATCTCACTCACCTTCCAGTGACAGGTCAGCTCCTACCTGCTCTCAGAGAACTTCTCTAAACCCTGACAGGTCTTTGGAGTGAAAGCAGTGACTATCTGAGCCATTCATCAGACTTTAACCCATACCACCTCATTCTATTACCTTTTTCCTGAGTACTTGTACCTTGTTTCCACACATTGGATTGTGTAGCTTATTGCCACAACTGTATTGTAGCTTCAGAGCAGAAGCCATGCATTATCCTTCTATTTTCCCTCCCTATGTGCTAATTTCAGCCTTGGGTTCATGGATGGGAATCAGGAGAGCTGGGTCCTACCCCTAGCTTCTTCATTGACTCTCTATGTGACCTTGGACAAGCCACTAGACCCCGACCCTCAGTTTCCTTTGGTGTAAAATGGGACTAACACAACCTGTTTCCAAGATTATTGTGAGAATCAATTTGAATAACAAGTAAAAGCACTTTGTTAATTATAATAATCTTACAAAGGATTGTGCAGTGTAATTGGTACTCTGGTATGGCTGTTATTGAGTACCAGTTGCACTATGGCACTGAGGACTATGGAAGAATAAAAACAGCACGCATGTATTCATTTGTTCAAAAAAGCATTCCAAGCACTAAAATAGATTCCAGATGAAAATAAAGGTGAACAAGACATGGCCTCTACCCTGAAAGTCTTCACTGACTACAGGAACCTCCTAGTGAAAACAGATCTGAATTTAGTCAGAGACTTGGGCTTGAATCTCAGTTCTGTCACTTACAAGTTCTGTGACCTTGGGTCAAGTCATTTTACCTCTCTGAAACCCAGGTTCCTTACATTTATGAGAGGGGTGAACCAGGACATCCCTTCTAGCTCTAAGAGTCTAGGATTTTATGAGCATAAGAAAATTCATGTCATTTTTCAAACTCTAATAGATCTGGGGTAGTGGAGAAGGATACATGATTAACTTCTGAGTGGCTGCTGTCACGCATAGGAAACAGAAAAGTGCACCATGCCTTAAGTGGAAGGCACTGTCCTCAAATAACACATCTCATAAGCACCACCGGGTCCTGGCCTGCCTGTGTCCTTTATCGAGGCCGTGAGGCAGACGCTGTTTCAGCACCATGGATAGCTCCATGGTGCTGCCCCCATGGCCTGCAGCCTAAACAGGCCTTTCCACCACCAACCAGATGTTCCTGTTTCCTCAGCCAGCTTAAGGCTAAAACAAACCTTTTCAACCAGGGTTTATCAGAGTTTCTAAATTACATACTGGGAAGAAATTTAATTGGTTTAATTAAGAAAGTTTATTTCATGGTAATTCAGTTTTGTTATGCTGCAAGACTTAAATGTGTCCTCTGGTAGGAGCGTCTGTTATAAATATTCATTGCCTCACTCAAATACCCTCTCCTGACCCTAATCTCCCTCCCTTACCCCATAAGTTTGAAAATGTGTCTGAAGAATATTGAGGAAAGTGAGGCCTTCCTGAGCAAGGACACCAGTCCTGGACAAGGTCAACTGAATTCAGTGTGGAAGGCATAGAAGGTTGGAGCTAAAAGGGACTTTACAGCTATAGTGTGCTGCTCCTGCATCTTATAGATAGGGAACTTGGGCTTAGAAGGGAAAGGAGAAAGGGTAGGTAACACACTTAGTCAATGGCAGAGCTGGACATAGGGACCAAATCTCCTGATTTCCAATCCACTGCTTTTGTCTCACAAATTCTAAAGTTAAACTATTTTAAAGCTAACTCTAGAGATCATCTGGTCAACTTTCTTATACACAGAAGAAGCTAACTTGTCCTAAGCCACATACAAACCCATCTACCTCCCTTCTTCTGCAGGATTCCCATGCCCCGAGAATCATGCAACCTCTGCTGGATTACCCTCAGTGAAAAACATTTCAGTATTACATTTGTGCACCTAATGCTGGTCATTAGGGGATGAAATTGAGATTTGACATTACTTTTCCCTGAAGGAGTTTACAGTCTAGTTGGGGAAAGGAGATAAAATGAAAATAAGAGACATAAATGATAATAATGGGCTGAGCTCAGTGGCTCACGTCTGTAATCCCAACATTTCGGGAGGCCATTGTGGGTGGATCACTTGAGGCCAGGAATTGGAGACCAGCTTGGCAAACATGGTAAAACCACATCTCTACTAAAAATACTAAAATTAGCTGGGTGTGCTAGTGCACACCTGTAATCCCAGCTATTCAGGAGGCTGAAACATGAGAATCACTTGAACCTAGTAGACAGAGATTGCAGTGAGCCGAGATCATACCACTGCACTCCAGCCTGGGCAACAGAGTGAGACCCTGTCTCAAAAAATAAAATAAAAATAAATTATAAAAAGGAACACCCCTTATGCATTGCTCAAACTACTCACAGTTTCTCTAGTGTGCCCTGATCTCTCCTGCATCTGTGCCTTTGCACATGGACACCATTCCCCAATGCAGCTGCTTTGTCAACCTCAACTCATTCTTCAAGACCCTGGAAAACTTTTCCAACCTCTCCCCTGACACACAAAACCATGACTAAGTCTTTCTCTCCTGCATGCCCCACTCTCCTCTACCATCCTTTCTCATAGCATTTATCATACTGAACAGTTACTTTTTTCACTTGTCTGTCTCCCCACCCAGGTAAGCTCCTTAGAATCACCAGTGCCAAGAGCATTTTCTGGCAAAGACTAGAAGTTCAGCAAATAGTAGCTAAGTGGATGAGTATGAAATGGATTTAATGTGGAGTTTCAGCTCACTGGGTTATAAGCCCAGAATAGTTTTATTTTTCCAATAATTGCTACCAATTGTGCTCTGTTGAACCCTCCCTTTTCCTGCTGGGTAGCAGACTGCCTTAACAAACTCAATCTGAGGCCATAACTTTTCAGTCACTTTCAGTTACTAGAACAGTTTCACTGGGTTCTTTAGGATTCAATCCTATTTAGTTATATTTTGTATTTTTATGTTTGATTCAAAGCTCTTCCTACCCAGCCCCTCTTATTCCCTGCCTCCTCCCCTCACCATCCCTAATCCAGTTCCAGCATCTGCTCCCACTCACCTCCTCCCTCTTCCACTGCTCTGGCATTGAGGTGTGAGGAGAGAGACAGGAGGTAGCAGACTTCGGGTGTAACAGCTCACAGTGAGACAGTCCTCTCCTAATTGTACCTTAGCTGCTGACCTGATTTTTTGTCTGTGGGCTCCTTACAGGTGCAGGGGAGACCCCCATAAACTCTACTGATAGGGGCCCTCCCTGACCAGCTTACTATGCAGTACCAATCCCAACTGAGATTTGCCTCATCATTGACTGACACCCACTGTCATAGTCTCTGAAACCCAGTGCCCTGATGCCCCTCACTGTATGAGGTCTCTAATCTCACCCAAACTCTGTAGGGAAGAAAGTCTTTGCCCCTTTTGTCTGGCTAAACCACCACCCTTTTCTCTCTATGCTCTTCCTTTGCTATGGCATAATGAGGCCAGGTAGTTAAATGAAGAAACACGATGTCAGTCTACTTTTCCTTGGGAAAAAAGTTCAATCCTTTGTTTCTCCCAGGGAAATGGGAGAGGAGGTAATAGCTTTTTCTCCCCTTCTAGGGAGAAGAGGTCAGAGTAGGGCTGGTTTTTAAAACCAGGAGCCCCTCAACCAGTCCTGTGAGAAGGTGGGCACCATGACTCTTAGTTTCTTTAAAATGTAAAGACTTTGTGCCTTTTTCTTCCAAGCAGTAAACTTTAGGTGTCAGTTCCTAGTTGGGGGCAGGGGGAATGATCTACTCTGCACTTCACTCTGTCCTTCACACTATTTCCTGGAATTGAGACTAGCACAAGTGAGGTTTTAAAAAGAGTGCTTCTTTGTGGGTAAACAGGGGAAACTTCCTTAAAGCAACAGTCTGAAGTTGAACCTTAAAGATTAGAAAGAATAGAATTGCTGAAGAAAAAAATGTGATCTCAGCACGGGGAAGAGGAAAAGGAATCATCATGACATTGTTCAGGAGATAGCACAGTGTTCAGTGTATAGTAGGCATTCAACAAATAAAATGAATTAAACTGCTCTACCTACAACTGGAAGTTCTTTCTTAAACAAAACAACAACAAAAAAAAGCAGGGACTGTGTAGCTGGACAGAATTAATTCAGACCACCACCCTCCCATTTATTTGGCATGTTCTCTAAGTCTTTTGATCTCTCTGAGCCTTTCTTTCCCCAGACTTTTAAAAAAAGGATAATAAAATCATTTAGAGAATTGCTATGAGCACTAACAAGGTGCATAGCACATTGTAGCTGATAAAATGCCATGTGTCCACCAAATAGGTTTATTTTCCTCCTAGGCACACAGTTGCCTTAAGGAACCAAGAGTCTGAATTCTGGTCAGTAGAATGTGGGCAGAAGTGAGGCATGCCACTTCCAGCCTTGGCCCCTAAACCTCCCATACAATCTGCCGTACTTTTCTCTTGCCCTTATCAATGAGGCTGAAAGTGAAAGAATCCAGGAAGGTAAGGTTAGAAAAGATCTGTTCCTGAGTCACTTGGTCTACCACTGACTATGGTGGTTGAGATATAAACTTTTGTTGTTTAATCCGCTGGGATTTGAAGGTTGTGTGCTCCAGCAGCAAGCACTTTACTTCAACTAATACACACATATAAAGTACTTGGTAAATGTTGGCCATTATTGTTAATCATATTTTTATATCACTCTTTAGTTCACAAGTACTTTTCATTTCTTCACACAATTGATTCTCACAGTGCCCTTGTAAATGAATATGGAGAACAGAGAATACTGCCCCATTTTATAAATGAGGAATCTGAGATCAAAACACACAAGTGAATAGAGGTGCTCACTAGTTACACACAAGAAAGGAAGTCACATGACCAAGACAAAAACCATTATACTTGACTGAAGGCCCCTCTTATTCTGCCTGAATCTGAACAGCTGTTTGCTGGGTCACATTACCAGCTCTAGCCCCGCTGGGATCTTTCCAGTCCACAGAGCAACAGTGCCAGGTAGAAACCCAAATTTCTTAGGGTCAGTGGCAAGACACAAGAAGTTAGTAATTCCCAGCAAGCCTCAAGTACAAGCAGATAGGCTGGATATCAGATACTAAAGTCAGGTGAGGTAACATCATCGATTCAGAAGACCACATGCCACCATGGAAAGAATGAGAGGATGTGGATTCTAGTTGTAGTTCTGCCATTATCTTGCTGAGCAGCCTTGGGCAAGTCACTGTGCCTCTCTGGACTTCAGTTCTGAATCAAAGTCTATAGCACAACATCAGGACTGACAGGTCAGACTTTCCCGGGAGGCCTGGGGCCCTCTTTGTTGCAGAGTGATTAAAGTATCCCACCTCCAGGGGACCTCAGGGTTTCCCCTCAGAGGCCAGCTGAGAGTGGGCCAGCTCCAGTCCCCACCCTCACCCCACTCAGCTTCTCATGCTCCAAAATCCCAGGCAAAAGGCATCTGTCACCAAAACAAGTGGCCCGCCATTCCAGCAGGGAGCAAAAGCTGGGAACAAATGGTGTTTTGTCTAAACAATTGTTTCTAACAGCAATTCATTTTCCAGGATGGCTTTTTTTAAAATTATGTTGGTTCCCTAATTAGGTTGGGACACAAAAATAATTTCCAATGTACAGATAACAAATGCCTCCATCTGAGGGAATCAGCTGCCCTCAAACTGCCAACCCTGGTGAATCACCACCTGCCAGGGATGGAGAAGCCTCAGAACCAGAGACCACAATGTGAGATCCTAAGAGGAGAGGGTAGGCCGGGCGCGGTGGCTCACGCCTGTAATCCCAGCACTTTGGGAGGTTGAGGCGGGCAGACCATGAGGTCAGGAGATCGAGACCATCCTGGCTAACATGGTGAAACCCCACCTCCACTAAAAAAAAAAAAAAAATACAAACAATTAGTCGGGCATGGTGGCAGGTGCCTGTAGTCCCAGCTACTCGGGAGGCTGAGGCAAGAGAATGGCATGAACCCAGGAGGTGGAGCTTGCAGTGAGCCGGGATTGTGCCACTGCACTCCAGCCTGGGTGACAGAGCGAGACTCCGTCTCAAAAAAAAAAAAAAAGAGGAGCAGGTAAAAGGTCACACACAAATTAGAGACCAGAGACAATGCACTCTTGACTCTGAGTGTAATGTCTGGCCAGTAACTGTTACTAATATAAATATTATCATTATTGTCATTACTATTGTTATTATTTTAGAAGCAGACAGAGCTAGGCTTGAATCCTGAGCCTCCACTTACTAGTTATATGCCCCTTTTTAAGTGTCAACTTTTTTATCTGCAAAATGGGTGAATAATTTCCATCATCTCAGGATGATCAAATAAAAAAATATGTAAATTGTTGGGCCCTTAGTAAGCAACTTATCATTCTTAATTAACATTTAAAAATAGGTAGAAAAAGATCCAGAGGAAAAAAATAGCACCGTGGTTAAGGGCACAGATTTAGAGCTGGATTGTAGGGGTGTGAACCCAGTTTATCATTTATTATCTATGTGGCCTTAGGCAAGCTACTTACCCTCTAGCGCCTCAGTTTCCTCATCTTCCAAATGTGGATAACAATGATTATGATAGTGATGATGGTGGTGATAATTCATATGTCATAGGGTTGTATGAGAATAGATGCATACAGTAAGTATTATAAAAGTGCTAGCAGTTATTAATTCCAATTTTGCCTCATTCCCACCAGGTCTTGAACTCAAGTTTCCAGCTATGAGTCCTGAGCTCCTCCTGGCCTCTGACAACAGCTGCCTAGGCCATGGGGGAGAGAGGGGTCCCCCCCACTTTCCACCAACACTGCCTCAGTTCTGTGCCAGACCTAGCTCTGCCATCTCTTGATTGTGTGCCTTGAGCAAGTCCCAAGGCCTCTCTGAGTCTCCTCGCCTCCTCTTTAAAGGGGGTATAATAATTTTTGTCCTTCCACCTTCCAGGCCACAGTGAGAACTTGGTGTGAAAATTCTTTGAACACTGAGCAGGAGTGAGGCAAAATTGGAATTAATAATTGCTAACACTTTTGTAATACTTACTGTATACACCTATTCTCATACAACCCTGTGACATATGAATTATCACCACCAACATCCCTAGCGTAATCATCATTATCATCCACATTTGGAAGATACAGAAACCGAGGTGCTAGAGGGTAAAAAGTGCTAGTGGCAGAAAGTTGGACCTAGGAGCCACGTGAACCAAGAAGATGAGTGAGAACAGATAACACTGCATGGCTAGCTACGAAGGTGGGCAGGAAAAGCAAAGGGTGATAACTTTACCTGAATTGATTTGACCTGTAGGGCCATTAACTTAATGCCTCCCAGTTGGTTAGGAGCAAAGCCAAGCCTGACTGCAGCTACTTGCAGCCTATTGCCTCTGCTGTACAGAAGATTAGAGAGAAGAGAGCAGTTGCCACAGAGGAGGAGGCCAGTCAGGGTCGGGAGTAGGGTGAGATGAGCAAGGTGCCTAGGGCACAAAACTTAAGGAGGCCCTCACCCTCCAGATTGTGCAAGTGCCTCCTTGGTGCTTCACTTGCCTTATCCTAGCCCTGACCCTGAGATGAAAATAGGCCCCATCAGGACCCCTGTATTGAGGTCCTGGTTCTGCTACTTGCCAGACAATTAGGGAACTGGATTTACTTCTTCCCAAAAACAGAGGTGTGCATCCCTACATTCAAGAGTGATGTGAGGACCAGGTGAGAGGTGCTGAGCTCATACAGTAATGGCAGCCTTTAGTGACCTGCTCTGCAGACAAGGAGACATGCTCTCCACCTGCACTCACCAGCCTCTCCTTTACCCCCACTCCATAGCCCAACCTGTGTGTTCACTCCTAGTCTAGGCCCCACACCCCTGCACAGGCTGCTCTTACCTTCTCTCCAGGCCACAGGACCCTCCCCTTCTCATCTCTGGCTGTCCCAGTCTTCTACTTTTCCTTCTCTAACTACCAAGCTCCTCCTTGCATTCCTGCCCCATTAGCTCCACAGGACACACATGAGCTGCTCTCGCCCCAGAACCATTTTCTGTGTGCTGGCCTCAGATCTCCAGCAAGAAGGGTATTATGGACTTAATTGTGTACCCCTAGAATTCATATGTTGAAGCTCTAATCCCCAGTGTGACTTTCTTTATTTGGAAATAGGACCTTTAAGGGGCTAATTAAGGTTAAATGAGGTCATAAGTGTAGGGTCCTAATCCAATAGGACTAGTATCCTTCTAAGAAGAGGTAGAGATGCCAGGAGTGTGCACCCACAGAGAAAAATGCCCCGTGGGGACAAAACCAGAAGGTGCCATCTACAAACCAGGAAGAGAGGCCCTACCAGAAACCAACCCTGATGGCATCTCCTGAACTGTGAGAAAATTAAGTTCTGTGGTTTAAGCCTGTGGTATTCTGTTATGGCAGCCTGAGCAGACTGATTAAAAGGGCCTGTGTCACATTTCACATGTGATCTTGGATGGTCACTTCCTTCCTCCAAGACTCTTTCTGTAGCTGAGAAAAGGAGTTAGCATGGCTAGGTGGTTTTCCACCAGCGAAGTCACAGAAGCTTGAAACAGATGAACTGCACTGCCAGGGAAGGTGTGCTCTGAAGAAGCTATGTATGATGAGGCTAAGGGGCAGGGCCAGTTGTGGGGGTCCTGCTAAGCCACGCAAAGGGCTGTCTCCTTTCTGAGGAGGGCAGAAAGGAGCCATTGGAGAGTTTTGAAGAAGGGAGTGATATGGTTTGTGCTTTAGAAGGGCCACTCTGGCTGCTATGTGGGACCTGGATTGGAAAGGCAGTGAGAAAGGTGACATGGAAAGCCAAACATGGGGTGCTGCAGGAGGAGGGACAGTGTGAATGACATCAGAAGACAGAATGGATGGGATGTGCTTGTCTGGATGGGGGACAGGGAGGTTAGGGATGCTGTGCCCCATTCTCAGGCAGTGGCTGGGTGGGCTGGACCAGGGTAGAGAGGGGCCTATGGATGTGGAGGTACTTTCTACATTGTGGTGCGCAGGGGCCAGCGGGGGGTGCTGTTGTCTACCCTAGCAGCAACAAAATACTAGGTACATGACAAATGCTTGAAAAATATTGGCTCAATAAATAAATATGAAGAAATGAAATGTTAAGGTTACCACCTTAGTCACACTCTTGGTCTAAAATGGAATCTCAGCTCCCAATAATGAAGCTGGCAATCCCTTTAATTACCTCTTTGACCTCTCAACCAGCCATACCCCAGCAGGACCAGAACCAGAACTCAGATCCTCCTACTCAGGGGCCATTTGCTACGGGACTGATGCTTTCCCACTCAATACCTCATTTAATTCCTGCAACAACAGTCTGAGGGAGAGGAGATCAGCCCCATTTTAGAGATGAGGAAACGGGCTCAGAGAGGCTCAGCGGCTGGTTCCAGGCCACCTTCCTTCACTCCATCCCATGGTTTCTTGTTTCCTTGAAGGCTATGAACTCTTCACCTTTGATAGAGAACAAGAACAAATTCCTGGAAGTCCTCTGCTGCACCATTTGGCTGGAAAATATTTCTTTAAAAAGACATGCTGTCATCTTCTCCTTTTTTCTTCATATTTCAGAGTCTTGGGCTACAGCTCTTAATCTGCTGGAAAATATAGCCTACCCATGTATCCTGTCACTCTGATCTGAGGCACAGCTCTCAACCACAAATTATTTCCACTTCTCATTAAGAATATTCATTCATCACATTCTATCCAGGGCCCAGTTATTCCTCCCTGAAACATATAATTAGAATAAAATTAAAAATTCAGAGTGTCAGAATATTCCCTGGCCTGACCCCTTATTGTCACATGGGGAAACTGAGGCCCAGAGAGGAAAAGGGGCCAGCCCAGCGTCACATAGCCACTCCATGAACTTGAACCCCCATCTCCTGACTCCCCCTCCAACTGTCCTCCCACAGTCCTTGCGTACTGTAAATGAAATCAAAAACTACATGCAGGTCACTCTTGCCAATCTGCCGTTTTGTTTGAGATGGATTCTGTGTGGTTTTATTACTGAGTTCTGAGCTGCCCACTGGGCCCTCCCTTCACTCACTTGCTTCTAAAAGAGAAATAACTATGTAGCAGAAACACATGCTAACACGGTGGTGTAAAGACCCCATGGAACAAGAAAAGGTGAGCAGAAAGAGATTTGGGACAGTTGAAAAAAAGGTGGGAGCTAAAGAGCAAAGAAGCAAATGAACCCCTATTTTGAACATCTACTCATCTCAGACACTGTGTTAGAAAAGGTGCATTCATGTTCTTATTTAATCCCCTATGAGGAGATTATTAAGACTCCCATCTTAAAGATGAGCAGATTGAGGCTCAGGGAGATTAAAGTAACTTGTCCAAGGTACCTTGCCAATGGGGTGGAAGGATTCACAGTCTGTTTAACCCCAAGTCCAGTACTCAGTCTGTTACACCTGGCTCTCTCTCATGTACAGATTATGTGCCCTTGGGTAGGTCTTTTCCCTCAAGTGGCCCCATCTGGAAAATGAAACAAGTACAGCTTCATCACTGGAGAAAACCAAGAAAAAATAGAACAGTAAGAGACACTATTAGAAAGAGACAAAGGGAGAACCGAGCCTCTCTGCCAACCAAAGCCATTAACAGCAAACTCTGCTGATCAGAGCAGAGGTGGGTTTGTGTGCGTATCCACTGCCATCCCCACCCTACCCCCCAGGTGTCCACTTTAATATGACTCAACCTCTCCCAGGTTGCTCCTTGGCTCTTTGGAATGTCCTCCCACCAAGGGTAGGGCCTCTGATGGGTTTCCTCTTCCCTGCACTTGGCTCCCAGACTTTTGAGGACTTCCCTCAGTGCCAGCCCAGCAACAGGCTCACAACCTCGCTTCCTGCCAGGGAGGCCAGGACAGGGAAAGGAAAGGAGCAGGGAAGCCTGAGTCCCTTCCAAAATGCCCATCCTGTCCATACTAGGTACTACAATCTCACAGTCATTCAAGTATGTGTGAGGCCCTATGCAGGGACAGAGAAAGACAAAACTGCAAACAAAGAGCATTAACTTAGTTGAGCCTCAGTTGCCTTATCTGTAAAATGGGCACAGTCTTCTTCATTTAATCCACACACAACCTGTGAGGTAAGTGTAATTGTTAACCCCATAAAAGTTCAGCCCAACTCGTAGGAAGTGCTCAGTAAACTAGAACTATTATATTACACAAAAGCACAGTCCCTGCCCTCAAAGAGCTCCCATCTTAGTGAGGAGGGTGTGTACCCAAGTAACAATGTTTGCTACCATTAGATGAACAGCTCCTCTTTTCAGGCACTCAATCTGTGGTATTTCTAACCTTCACAGAATCCTACAAGTCCTAGCATCTTCCATTTGGCACTGAGGAAGCTCAGGCCCCTAAAAACTTGCTTCGGGTCACTCAACTAGGATTCCAAATATTAATACCTCCTCTCAGCCCACTCTGTTACAAAGTAGAAATCAAGAATCTCTGGAGTTGGCATCCAGGCCAAAGTCTGTATTATTCCTCATTAGCTCTTTTGGAGGCCTAGATTGGGACATTAGAAGAAATCAAGCCAGGAGGAAGTCCCAGCCAGCCAGCTAGGGGCTGGCCCAGAACTGTAGAGGCCTCCGAGGCAAGTGGGTAGCCAAGCCAGAGAGTGCCCACTTCATGGAGTTTTTAGAAGGAGCCACTGGGAAGGGCCAAGCTTCCCCGCTACAGAGCCTCCGGGAGGGTCCGGCAAGACCGACAAAGAGGCTGGGGCCATACCCTGGTGGCAGAGAATTAGGCCTCACCGTGACTATGAAGATGCAGAGGAAGGGATGCCCTGTCAACAAGCATCCATAGGACTATCCACTTCAACACTTTGGGGGATACAAGGAAAATGCCTGAACCCCCACCCTCCTGAAGCCTTCACTCCCCTCTGTGGGAGGGGCCCTAAACATAGGAGAAGGGAATAAATTATTCTTCATAACAACACCATGCTGCAAAAGTTATCACAAATCCCAATTTTCAGATGAGGAAACAAGGCTCTGAGAGGGGAAGCAATTTGCTCCAAGTCACACAGATAATGAAGCTAAGCGCCTCTAGTTTTTGCCCCTCTGAGCCACATCACTCATCCCCTCCTTGTCCAGTTTCTCTTGTTCTTATAAGAGGAGAGGAAGGAACATATGGACCTTCACCATGGTGTTCCTATGGGCTGGCTGCATGAGATGCACTTCTAAAGATTTTTAAACATACTGATCCCAGATCCTGCCCATGCAGATTCTGATTCAGATGGTCTGGACAGATCCTATAAATCTGTTCTTTTAAATAGGTGCTGAAATTAATTCCAACTTTCAGTGGGGGCTAAAAGCAAGAAGACTCCCTTGAAATATTCCTCATTTCCTACCTCTAGCCCAAGGCCCAGTGAGTAGCATGAAAAGCAGCTTCTGCACAGCAAAAGAAGCTACCACCAGAGTGAACAGGCAACCTACGGAATGGGAGAAAATTTTTGCAATCTACTCCTCTGACAACTATCCAGAATCTACAAAGAACTCAAACAAATTAACAAGAAAAAATCAAACAACCCCATCAAAAAATGGACAAAGGATATGAACAGACACTTCTCAAAAGAAGGCATTTATGCAGCCAACAGACACATGAAAAAATGCTCATCATCACTGGCCATCAGAGAAATGCAAAGCAAAACCACAATGAGACACCATCTCACACGAGTTAGAATGGCGATCATTAAAAAGTCAGGAAACAACAGGTGCTGGAGAGGATGTGGAGAAATAGGAACACTTTTACACTGTTGGTGGGACTGTAAACTAGTTCAACCATTGTGGAAGACAGTGTGGCAATTCCTCAAGGATCTAGAACTAGAAATACCATTTGACCCAGCCATCCCATTACTGGGTATATACCCAAAGGATTATAAATCATGCTGCAATAAAGACACATGCACACATATGTTTATTGCGGCACTATTCACAATAGCAAAGACTTGGAACAACCCAAATATCCATCAATGATAGACTGGATTAAGAAAATGTGGCACATATACACCATGGAATACTATGCAGCCATAAAAAGGGATGAGTTCACGTCCTTTGTAGGGACATGGATGAAGCTGGAAACCATCATTCTCAGCAAACTATCACAATGATAAAAAACCAAACACCACAAGTTCTCACTCATATGTGGGAATTGAGCCATGAGAACATTTGGACACAGGAAGGGGAACATCACACCCCGGGCCTGTCATGGGGTGGGGGGAGGGGGGAGGGATAGCATTAGGAGATATACCTAATGTAAATGACGAGTTAATGGGTGCAGCACACCAACATGGCACATGTATACATATGTAACAAACCTGCACGTTGTGCACATGTACCCTAGAACTTAAAGTATAATAATAAAAAAAAAGGTCATTTCGCATAGTGTGAGTTGAGAGTGACACTTCATATCTTCCATGCACGGATTTTCTCTACAGTCTATAAGAATTAAGATTCATTTATTCTCTGGCTTACTAATTCTAAGAGACTAAGTTCTATGATTCTGCAATTTTGTTTATTGGTCTGGCTAAGCAGGGGATGGTGTGGACTCTGCAGGTTCCTGCTAAAGAATAAAGAGGAGACAGGCAGAACAAGCCTGGGGGCATTGAAAAAAGGCTTTGCCCACTATGTATCATTTGGCCAGCCTATAGCACAGAAGCTAGCAGAGTGTAAGTGGTCAATGAATACTTCTTAAGTGAATAATGTATTTATCAGAGTTACAAGTTTTGGAAAACCAGCTGAAACTTGGCTAGATTTCAAGAGGAAGGAGGCCAGGCACAGTGGCTCACACCTGTAATCCCAGCACTTTGGGAGGCTGAGGCAGGAGGATCACTTGAGCCCAGGAGTTCAAGACCAGCCTGAGCAACGCAGTGAGATCCTATCTCTACCAAAAAAAAAAAAAGTAAATTTAAAATAAATTTAAAAGGAGAAGAATACTGAAGTATCTCCTATGACTGAGGTGCAGCTGGGCCTCAGAAATGTTAGAAGCCAGGGCCTCAAATGCCCCAGGCCTCTCTTCACTCATCTTGACCTCTTTCTGCATATCAGAATTATTTCATCCATGGCAGAAGTGACATTCCCCCATACGGCACAAAATGAAACCACGTATACCTCCCACGCCTCATACCCAACAACTCCCACCATCAGAAAGACCTAGGACTTTCTTCCCTTCATTCCAGTTTTTAAAATCCCAAGGAAGCCCCTTGATCAACCCAGCTGAGTTAGGAGTGCACCTCTAGCCAAGTGGATGGGATTAGTTAGTGCAGACACTGTTCGTAAAGAAGAAGGAATTGTTATGAGTGAGGCAGTTACTGCTATTGGTGACTACTCCCAAAAAAAAAAAAAAAAAATTAGTATTTCTATTGTATAGCATGGCAAAGTCAATCTTGCATTTTCATATTCTTATTTTTGGTCCTCAAAACAACCATGATTGGGGCAGTAGGAAAGAGATAGTCTTCCTTGTTTGACAGGCGAAAACACTGAGGCTCAAGAAGGTTACATGGGGCATAAGGGCACACAGCTAAGTTCCAGAGCTGGGACTAGACCCAGGTCTTCTGACTCCTACTCATGTATTTGATGAGCAAACGAATAAATGAATAACAATGGTAACAGTTACCATTCAGTGCCGGGCCCTTTACATAAATTATTACACTTAACTCCTACAACTACCCTATAGGTATAGTTTATGGGTGAGGAATTTGAAACTCAGAGTTGTTCTGTGGCTTATTCACATTTAACTCAGAAGGGGCAAAGCTAGGATTGGAGGTATGATGTCTCTCATGTGAAAATCTGAGCCCTTTCTTTTGCTACATTCTGCTGAAAGGCTATAATACCAGCGTCATATGGTTTGGGGAATGCCAGAAGGTCTCTCAGCTCAAAATCTTCTCTCCCATTGGCCAGCTAAAAATGTATGGCATTCCTAATTTCCTGAGCCCAAATCTGCTCTTATTCAAATGCATATGTATACCAGGGCAAGGGCTAACCACTCTAAGTCAGTGGTTCTCCAGGTGTGGTCCCTGGAACAACAGCAACAGCACAGCAGCTGGGAACTTGTTAGAAATGCACATTCTGGCCGGGCATGGTGGCTCACATCTCAGCACTTTGGGAGGCTGAGGTGGGCAGATCACTTGAGGTCAGAAGTTCGAGACCAGCCTGGTCAACATGATGAAACCCCATCGCTACTAAAAATACAAAAATTAGGCAGGCATGATGGCACGCACCTATAATCCCAGCTACTTGGGAGGCTGAGGCACAAGAACAACTTGAACTTGGAGGCGGAGGTTGCAGTGAGCCAAGATTGCACCACTGCACTCCAGCCTGGGTGACAGAGTAAGACTCTGTCTCAAAAGAAAGGAAAAAAAAAAGAAATGCACATTCTATCACATTCTGTGGCTACGATGCAAAAGTCAGAAAATAACTGATGCTGGCAAGGTTGCAGAGTAAAGAAACACTTATACACCGCTGGTGGGAATGTAAATTAGTTCAGCCATTGTGGAAAATAGTCTAGATACTTCTCAAAGAACTTAAAATAGAACTACCCTTCAACCCAGCAATTTCATTATTGGGTATATACCCAAAGGAATAGAATCATTCCACCATAAAGACACATGCATGCATATGTTCATTGCACCACTATTCACAATAGCAAAGACATGGAATCAACCTAAATGCCCATCAACAGGATAAAGAAAATGTGGTACATATATATCATGGAATACTAAGCAGCTATTTTTTAAAAAATGAGATCATGGCCTTTGCAGCAACATGGATGGAGCTGGAGGCCATTATCCTAAGTGAATTAATGCAAGAACAGAAAACCAAGTATTACATGTTCTCACTTATAAGTGGGAGCTAAACATTGAGTACACATGGACACAAAGAAGGGAACAATAGGCACTGGGACCTACTTGAGAGTGAAGGGTAGGAGGAGGGTAAGGATTGAAAAATTATCTATTGGGTATTATGCTGATTACCTGGGTGACAAAATTATCTGTACACCAAACCCCGGCAACATGCAATTTACCCATGTAACAAATCTGTACATGTACATCTTGAAATTAAAATAAAAGGGAAAGAGAAAAAAACAAATGCACGTTCTAGGGCTCCACCCAAGGCCTACTGTTGTAAGCTGAATTATGTCCTCCCCCCCAAATTCACATGTTCAAGTTCTAACCCCAAGTACCTCAGAATGTAACTCTATTTAGAGATAGGGTCTTTAAAAAAATAAAGTAAAATGAGGTCATTAAGGTGGGCCCTAATCCAATATGACTGGTGTCCCTATGAGAAGAGGAGATTGGGACATAGACACACACAGAGGGAAGACCATGTGAAGACACAGGGAGAAGACAGCCATCTACAAGCCAAGGAGAGAGGCCTCAGGAGAAATCAATCCTTTTGAAAGCTCAATCTCAGACTTCTAGTCTCCAGAAATGTAAGGAAATACATTTCTGTGGTTTAAGCCACCCAGTCTGTGGCACTTTGTTATGGAAGCTCTAGGGAACTAATACACTTAACTAAATTAGAAATTCTGGGGCCTAGCAGTTTGTGTTGAAACAAACCCTCTGGGTCATTCTGATGCACACTAGAGAGAACCACCACTCTAACCCATTATCAGACATTTCTACCTCTTTGTTGCTGGGTTGTGTAAATGTAAGCCTGGGCCTAGCTTTGGCTATTGTTCTAGCTTGGTGGGGACAGTCCACCTAGGAGAATGAAGTCATATGCAAAGAGAAGCAAAGATTAAATATATATACAGAGAGAGAGAGAAGGAGTGAGATGAGAGTTCGAGGCCATCGAAAGCCACTCTAGGATGACCCTGGCCAGCTTACTCCAAAGTTTTGATACAAAGTCATCTTTGTCAGTTTTATGTCCATGAATAGAGTATAAGCTCTCAATAGATAGGGCTGGGATTTTTTTCCTTTTATATGCTCCACAGCCCTGAGCACTAGATTCATGGAATAACAGTTGTCTTCTAAGTAATTTGCCCAGTGAACTCTCTGAGAGCCACCCTCCTTTCCATCCCTATGGCCACGGCTGAGTGCTGGCCTCATCAACTCTTGCCTAGATCCTTGTAACAGCCCTTAACTGGTTATCCAACCTCTCTTCCTCACCCTCCCACATCTACCTTGTAGCTGGAATAAGCCAGTTAATCCTCTGGCACTTCCTGACCACATCACTTTCCTGATGAACACCCTTCAGTGGCGCCCCCTCCCCACCACTGCCCTTAGAGTCAAGATCAAGCTCATTGCTCAGAATCAGAGTCCTCACCTTTGGACTGCTGCTTCTCTGGGCTGGTGCATCTCTTAGTCCCAGAACCTGGGGCAGGAGACTGGCTAGCTAGTCATCAAATCCACTTCACTTTCCTTCTGGGAACACATCTAAACTATAGTCTGCAGACTGCCTTGCAGATGTCCATGTGTTAAGTTCTAGCCAGTGAAATGTAAGGGGAAGTGATGAGTGCCACTCTAATTTTGGCCCATAAAAACTTCTTGCATCATCCTGTATGCTTTCTTTCCCCATTTGCGGGCTGGATGTCAGTGCCCAGTGTGACCTTGGAAGCCACATGGACAATGGCAGAGCCTCCGTTAGCCCGTGTTACTGAATAGTGGTAAGGTGCAGAGTACCCTTCCTCCTCCATTGCCACTGATTGAACTTTATGTGAGCGAGAAATTAACATCTATTACACTAAGCTATTGACCTTTTAGAGTTTTAGCTGTTACAGCAGCTGGTGTTAAGTAGAAACCAAGGTCTTGGTTATTCCCGACTCCTTCGGGGACTTCAAAAGAGCTTTGCTATGTCTCTCTGTTCCCTCTGCTTCATCCTCCTCTCCAATGTCAACTACCCTTTAAGTCCAGCTCCAATCTCTCCTCCTTCACAGACACCCCACACTACAGGCTAAAATAGACCCCTCCTCTCTCTGCCCTGTGATATAGTTGGCATTTACTGAGTGCTGATCATGTGCTAGGCTCTGTAGTGAGCCACCACAACCATTACCTCTTCTAATCCTGGCTACTACATGAAGTAGATGCTTCTATTCTCCCCAATTTAGAGACGAAACGCAGAGGATTAAGTCACTTGCCCAAGTTCACATAGCTAGTAAGTGGCAAAGTTAGGATTTCACCTCGGGAAGACTGGCTCCAGAGGCCCCACCCTTCACTGTGACATGACACTGCCTCTACATACCACCACTAATGTTCTCATAACCTCCAAGAATTTCTCCTATGGTGGAATTTTTTCAGTGCAAATTAAATACAGTATGATCCTTTAATTAAAGAGTGCAATTTATACTGAGCAGATCACAGTTAGTTATAACACAGTGGAGGGGAGGAATCTGCTACAGGTGAACTAGAGAAGGAGGTGGTAGGCGCTGAAGAAGGCATGTCCTGATGTCTTTAGGATGCCTCCTTAGAGGGACTCGATGCTTTGTTACTCCAGCAGAGGATGGTCAAGGTGATTGGAGGTCTGAACTAGTGATAGTGCTGGGTGACAGGAGAAAAAAGGCTGTTCCTCTTGAACAAAATCATGAGGAAGTCTAACACTGGATTTGCTCTGTGATGTTCATCTTTTACAACCATACACTTATAGCTGTAAAAGCACCTTTATTATTGACATTCCTGAAGGAAAAATAACATTTTTATGGCGAGTCTGACACTCTCAAACCCCTAACCTCATTTTCCCCATTGAAGCAATTGTCTCTGTAATTCAATTTTTTATAATACAAGATTTCTTAAGAATGCAAACTCCACATCCTAAGAGAGCATAGCATGCAACTGGTATCCTTCACGATGTCTGTCTCCCCCTGATTGAGCTCCCCAAGGGTGAACATAGGTCAGCTCCATAGCTGGGGCCTTAGAAACCAGCACAGAGACCAGTCCAGAGCCTGGCATGGAGCAGGTGCCCAACGGCTGTTTGCTAGGTGCTGCCTCTGCCACCACCTGCCATCCCTCCTGAGAACCCACCCTTTATTTCTCTTCTCTGTCATGTCCTTTGGTAAATGTAACATCTCCAGCTGGTTTAACCTCCCCTGATCTGTCTCCTGCAAACAGCCTGACTCATTGCATACCAGCATTGCCCAGAGCCCTTATTCATGTGAAATCAACACACACCATCTTATGCTGCCACCACTACCATTACAAAACTCTTAGCAGCCCATAGAGAACTGAGTTCAAATCCCACCTCTCCTTGCCACCAAGGAGGCTAGGTGGCAAGCCCTGGATCACACAGTTCCCACAGACCCTAACAGCTCCTTCTGCTTTCATACACAATTAATTTAGCAGACCCCAGAGGCTCCCTCAAGGCAGGAAACAGTACCCTGAGGGGAGGGCAGGTGGCTCTGATGGTGGCCAAGGGTTTGAATAGGCCAGCCAAGTCTACAAACTTAGACACTGTGAACTAGACCTGCTGTTTGCCTCAATTTCTCTCTAAAAGCCCAAGACCACATTAGCCATGGGATGGTGACACTTCTGCTCTGGTGACACCACTGACAGTCCCGCACCAAGAGCTGGAAGCACTGGGCATTACCTTCTATTCACACAGTCGGCGGCTGTGTGACTTTGACTTCCCCTCTCTGACCCTCCATTTCCTCACCTGTCCTTCTCCAGGGATGCTAACAACTGCCTTGCACAGTTATTCAAGGATCCCATGACCTATTGGGCATAAAGTACCTAATACAAGACCTGGTCCACACAGGTGTGCTCAGTAAATGGAAACTATTTGAAGATTATGATGATGGTGGTGATGATGACGATGATGATGATGATGATGATGATGATGATGAAAATCTCTTCTCAGCAAAGTGAGACCAAGGCCTCAGTGAGATTTGGGGCCCACCTGAATAAGCACTGAGCATGTTTATCCTGATGGGTCAGGGGACACTATTAGAAACCAGGGTGAACCCAGGTGCTACTGAAGGTTATTATGCCCAAATCTGCCCTGCCTTCACCTTCTTCAAGTCCTTGAGTGAAGAAAGTAACCAGGACAATAATTAGAAAATAGAAAGTTAAGTGACACTGATTTTTAACAGAAGCTTTGGCCCCAAACTCAGTGCTGAAAATTGAGCTGGCCTATGGGGAAGGCTCCTTACCCGGATGAGGTGAACCCCTCTGGTCAGAAACTAAGCAGGCCCCCAACTGATTAGTTCAGCCCATGACCAAATGGAAGTCCCAAACATTGGCAACACAGCCCCTCTGCACCTGGATAAACAGAGAAGGAGACCAAGGATGAAGGAGAGAGGCTGACCAGTGTCAAGAAGAGCAGGGATGAAGCCCAGACTGCAGCAGGGGAGAAAGAAAGGCCACAGCCATGGGCCGAACCTTGGTCACCTCTGAAGTCTCTAGAAGCCCCTGACCCAGAAAAGATCCCTCAGAACAGCTCTCCTCTGAAGGACAATAGAGGGGCCCCCAGATTCCCCCAGGGCCTCTGGGTGGGCCCCATCCTCTGCAGCTGGCATGGGAGCTGCAGTACATGCTGCAGGCCCTGAGCCCTCCCACTTCATTTCTTGCTGTCCCTGTGTCTCTCTGCTCCAGCCAGGCCAGACCCTTGCTGGCTATGGCAGGCAGTGAGACCTGGCTCTAAGGATTCACACAGACACTGTGCCTTGGGATCCAACCCAAATCCTTTAGTCTGGTGTTTCAGGCCCAGGTCTCTCCTCCCTACAGCACCAGACACAGTGCGACTCCATTCCACTCATCCACATCCCCATCTTCCCATGCTCATTCCAAGCTCTATTGCCTCCAGGAAGCCCACCCTGCCTGCCGCAGTCCCCTCCCTCTTCTGAGCCCTCACCATTCTTCCTCTCTGGTCCCTCATTTGATAAATCAGCTGTAAAATCTTTTATCAGAGAACACCTTGCATTGCTCTGTCTTTACTTAGGATGCTGATTCCCCAGCTCTAGAGAAAGCCCCTTGAGCTCTTAATCTGGCCAAGCTTCAGTTTCCTCATATGTAAAACAGAGACATTGACAACTAGATTTTTAGCACCCACTCTATTCCAGGCCCAATATTAGGGGATGTGGGGAATACAAGAAGGAAAATGCACAGTCTCTGATCTCAAGGAGCCACTGGACACTCATAACAAGAACCCAAGGTGGTGTGCAGTAGAGGGACAAAGCAGAGACAAGCTTTGTGTGGTGAGGGTTCAGGGGAGGGAAAGACGTGGGCAGTCTTCTTGAAAGAGGTAGCATTTGAGTGGTCATGAGAGATGATTGGTCTCCAACAGGCAGATGTGGGATAGAGAGCGGATTCAAGGTAGAAAGATAACATGAGCAAGAACATGGAGGAGGGAAATTTCAGGGCCTGTTTGGTAAAGTAGATATTTCCATTTGCCTGGAATCTATGGTACCAGTAGGCTGTAGAGGAAATACTGCCAAGTGATTTCAGCCTTTGGAGTAAAGCACCTTGAATGGAAGAATGATAAACTTGCTCCTATTCTGTTGAGGGAGTGTTTGAAGAAAACCAAGGATAACATGACCAAAATATCTTCATAGAAAGATTAATCTGGCAGGGCGAGAAGAATGGATTAAAATGAGAAGAAAATGGGGCACAAATAGGTCACAATGAAGTGCCATTTCACATTCACTAGATGGATCAAAATTAGGATGTCTAATAACACCAAGTTTAGGGAAGATATGGAGCAGTGGAAATTCTCAGACACTGGTGGTGGGAGTATTAATTACTACGGCCATTTTGGAAAACAATTTGGCATTATCTTACATAGCCAAACATTTGCATATGTTCTCTGCGACCCTATAACCCAGCAATTTCACCCCTAGACCAGTATTCTCCAGAGCAGCAATTCTCAAATTGTGGTCCAGGGACTTGAAACTTTTTCGGGGGATCCATGAGGTCAAAACTATTTTCATAATATATTTGAAAAGTATTATTTGACTTTTTTACTCTTGTCTCACAGGTGTACAGTATTTTTCAGAGGATGCATGGTGGATGATATTGCAACAGATTGACCATGGATGCAGATACATGAATTCATCTGTCTTCTGTTAAGCCAGACATTAAGGAAATTTGCAGAGGGTGGAGCCAAGATGGCCGAATAGGAACAGCTCCAGTCTCCAGCTCCCAGCCCGAGTGACACAGAAGACGGGTGATTTCTGCATTTCTGCTTGAGGTACTGGTTTTATCTCACTAGGGAGTGCCAAACAGTGGGTGCAGGACAGTCGGTGAAGCGCACTGTGCGCGAGCCGAAGCAGGGCGAGGCATTGCCTCACTCGGGAAGTGCAAGGGGTCAGGGAGTTCCCTTTCCTAGTCAAAGAAAGAGGTAACAGATGGCACCTGGAATATCGGGTCAGTCCCATCCTAATACTGCGCTTTTCCAACGGGCCTGGAAAACGGCACACCCAGAGATTGTGTCCCGCACCTGGCTCAGAGGGTCCTATGCCCACGGAGTCTCTCTGATTGCTAGCACAGCAGTCTGAAATCAAGCTGCAAGGCGGCAGCGAGGCTGGGGGAGGGGCGCCCGCCATTGCCCAGGCTTGCTTAGGTAAACAAAGCAGCCAGGAAGCTCGAACTGGGTGGAGCCCACCACAGCTCAAGGAGGCCTGCCTGCCTCTGTAGGCTCCACCTCTGGGGGCAGGGCACAGACAAACAAAAACTCAGCAGGAACCTCCACAGACTTAAATGTCCCTGTCTGACTGACAGCTTTCAAGAGAGTAGTGGTTCTCCCAGCACGCAGCTGGAGATCCGAGATCGGACAGACTGCCTCCTAAAGTGGGTCCCTCACCCCTGACCAGCCTAACTGGGAGGCACCCCCCCAGTAGGGACAGACTGACACCTCATTCGGCCGGGTACTCCTCTGAGACAAAACTTCCAGAGGAACTATCAGACAGCTGAATTTATGGTCTCACGAAAATCCGCTGTTCTGCAGCCACCGCTGCTGACACCCAGCCAAACAGGGTCTGGAGTGGACCTCTAGCAAACTTCAACAGACCTGCAGCTGAGCGTCCTGTCTGGTAGAAGGAAAACTAACAAACAGAAAGGACATCCACACCAAAAACCCATCTGTACATCACCATCATCAAAGACAAAAAGTAGATAAAACCACAAAGATGGGGAAAAAAACAGAGCAGAAAAGCTGGAAACTCTAAAAAGCAGAGCACCTCTCCTCCTCCAAAGGAATGCAGTTCCTCACCAGCAACGGAACAAAGCTGGATGGAGGATGACTGTGACGAGTTGAGAGAAGAAGCCTTCAGACGATCAAACTACTCTGAGCTACGAGAGGAAATTCAAAACAATAGCAAAGAAGTTAAAAACTTTGAAAAAAAATTAGCAGAATGGATAACTAGAATAACCAATGGAGAGAAGGGCTTAAAGGAGCTGATGGAGCTGAAAGCCAAGTTTCGAGAACTACGCGAAGATTGCAGAAGCCTCAGTAGCAGACGCGATCAACTGGAAGAAAGGGTATCGCTGATGGAAGATGAAATGAATGAAATGAAGAGAGAAGGGAAGTTTAGAGAAAAAAGAATAAAAAGAAATGAACAAAGCCTTCAAGAAATTTGGGACTATGTGAAAAGACCAAACCTACGTCTGATTGGTGTACCTGAAAATGATGGGGAGAATGGAACCAAGTTGGAAAACACTCTGCAAGATATTATCCAGGAGAACTTCCCCAATTAGCAAGGCAGGCCAACATTCAGATTCAGGAAATACAGAGAACGCCACAAAGATACTCCTCAAGAAGAGCAACTCCAAGACACATAATTGTCAGATTCACCAAAGTTGAAATGAAGGAAAAAATGTTAAGGGCAGCCAGAGAGAAAGGTCGGGTTACCCACAAAGGGAAGCCCATCAGACTAACAGCTGATCTCTCGGCAGAAACTCTACAAGCCAGAAGAGAGTGGGGGCCAATATTCAACATTCTTAAAGAAAAGAATTTTCAACCCAGAATTTCATATCCAGCCAAACTAAGCTTCATAAGTGAAGGAGAAATAAAATACTTTACAGACAAGCAAATGCTGAGTGATTTTGTCACCACCAGGCCTGCCCTAAAAGAGCTCCTGAAGGAAGCACTAAACATGGAAAGGAACAACCGGTACCAGCCACTGCAAAAACACACCAAATTGTAAAGACCATCGAGGCTAGGAAGAAACTGCATCAACTAACGAGCAAAATAACCAACTAACATCATAATGACAGGATCAGATTCACACATAACAATATTAACGTTAAATGTAAATGGGCTAAATGCTCCAATCAAAAGACACAGACTGGCAAACTGGATAAGGAGTCAGGACCCATCAGTGTGCTGTATTCAGGAAACCCATCTCACGTGCAGAGACACACATAGACTCAAAATAAAGGGATGGAGGAAGATCTATCAAGCAACTGGAAAACAAAAAAAGGCAGGCGTTGCAATCCTAGTCTCTGATAAAATAGACTTTAAACCAACAAAGATCAAAAGAGACAAAGAAGGCCATTACATAATGGTAAAGGGATCAATTCAACAAGAAGAGCTAACTGTCCTAAATATATATGCACCTAACACAGGAGCACCCAGATTCATAAAGCAAGTCCTGAGTGACCTACAAAGGGACTTAAACTCCCACACAATAATAATGGGAGATTTTAACTCCCCACTGTCAACATTAGACAGATCAACGAGACAGAAAGTTAACAAGGATATCCAGGAATTGAACTCAGCTCTACATAAAGTGGACCTAATAGACATCTACAGAACTCTCCACCCCAAATCAACAGAATATACATTTTTTTCCGCACCACACCACACCTATTCCAAAATTGACCACATAGTTGGAAGTAAAGCTCTCCTCAGCAAATGTAAAAGAACAGAAATTATAACAAACTGTCTCTCAGACCACAGTGCAATCAAACTAGAACTCAGGATTAAGAAACTCACTCAAAACCGCTCAACTACATGGAAACTGAACAACCTGCTCCTGAATGACTATTGGGTACATAATGAAATGAAGGCAGAAATAAAGATGTTCTTTGAAGCCAACGAGAACAAAGACACAACATACCAGAATCTCTGGGACACGTTCAAAGCAGTGTGTAGAGGGAAATTTATAGCACTAAATGCCCACAAGAGAAAGCAGGAAAGATCCAGAATTGACACCCTAACATCACAATTAAAAGAACTAGAGAAGCAAGAGCAAACACATTCAAAAGCTAGCAGAAGGCTAGAAATAACTAAAATCAGAGCAGAACTGAAGGAAATAGAGACACAAAAAACCCTTCAAAAAATTAATGAATCCAGGAGCTGGTTTTTTGAAAAGATCAACAAAATTGATAGACCGCTAGCAAGAGTAATAAAGAAGAAAAGAGAGAAGAATCAAATAGATGCAATAAAAAATGAAAATGGGGATATCACCACCGATCCCACAGAAATACAATCTACCATCAGAGAATACTACAAACACCTCTATGCAAATAAACTAGAAAATCTAGAAGAAATGGATAAATTCCTCGACAAATACACCCTCCCAAGACTAAATCAGGAAGAAGTTGAATCTCTGAATAGACCAATAACAGGTTCTGAAATTGTGGCAATAATCAATAGCTTACCAACCAAAAAGAGTCCAGGACCTGATGGATTCACAGCTGAATTCTACCAGAGGTACAAGGAGGAACTGGCACCATTCCTTCTGAAACTATTCCAATCGATAGAAAAAGAGGGAATCCTCCCTAACACATTTTATGAAGCCAGCATCGTCCTGATACCAAAGCCTGGCAGAGACATAACCAAAAAAGAGAATTTCAGACCAATATCCTTGATGAACATTGATGCAAAAATCCTCAATAAAATACTGGCAAACCGAATCCAGCAGCACATCAAAAAGCTTATCCACCATCATCAAGTGGGCTTCATCCCTGGGATGCAAGGCTGGTTCAACATACGCAAATCAATAAATGTAATCCAGCATATAAACAGAACCAAAGACAAAAACCACATGATTATCTCAATAGATGCAGAAAAGGCCTTTGACAAAATTCAACAACCCTTCATGCTAAAAACTCTCAATAAACTAGGTATTGATGGGACATATCTCAAAATAATAAGAGCTATCTACGACAAACCCACAGCCAATATCATACTGAATGGGCAAAAACTGGAAGCATTCCCTCTGAAAACTGGCACAAGAGAGGGATGCCCTCTCTCACCGCTCCTATTCAACATAGTGCTGGAAGTTCTGGCCAGAGCAATCAGGCAGGAGAAGGAAATAAAGGGTATTCAATTAGGAAAAGAGGAAGTCAAATTGTCCCTCTTTGCAGATGACATGATTGTATATCTAGAAAACCCCATTGTCTCAGCCCAAAATCTCCTTAAGCTGATTAGTAACTTCAGCAAAGTCTCAGGATACAAAATCAATGTACAAAAATCACAAGCATTCTTGTACACCAATAACAGACAAACAGAGAGCCAAATCATGAGTGAACTCCCATTCACAATTGCTTCAAAGAGAATAAAATACCTAGGAATCCAACTTACAAGGGATGTGAAGGACCTCTTCAAGGAGAACTACAAACCACTGCTCAATGAAATAAAAGAGGATACAAACAAATGGAAGAACATTCCATGCTCATGGGTTGGAAGAATCAATATCGTGAAAATGGCCCTACTGCCCAAGGTAGTTTATAGATTCAATGCCATCCCCATCAAGCTACCAATGACTTTCTTCACAGAATTGGAAAAAACTACTTTAAAGTTCATATGGAACCAAAAAAGAGCCCGCATCGCCAAGTCAATCCTAAGCCAAAAGAACAAAGCTGGAGGCATCACGCTACCTGACTTTAAACTATACTACAAGGCTACAGTAACCAAAACAGCATGGTACTGGTACCACAACAGAGACATAGATCAATGGAACAGAACAGAGCCCTCAGAAATGATGCCGCATATCTACAACTATCTGATCTTTGACAAACCTGACAAAAACAAGCAATGGGGAAAGGATTCCCTATTTAATAAATGGTGCTGGGAAAACTGACTAGCCATATGTAGAAAGCTGAAACTGGATCCCTTCCTTACACCTTATACAAAAATTAATTCAAGATGGATTAAAGACTTAAATGTTAGACCTAAAACCATTAAAATCCTACAAGAAAACCTAGGCAATACCATTCAGTACATAGGCATGGGCAAGGACTTCATGTCTAAAACACCAAAAGCAATGGCAACAAAAGCCAAAATTGACAAATGAGATCTAATTAAACTAAAGAGCTTCTGCACAGCAAAAGAAACTACCATCAGAGTGAACAGGCAACCTACAGAATGGGAGAAAATTTTTGCAACCTACTCATCTGACAAAGGGCTAATATCCAGAATCTACAATGAACTCAAACAAATTTACAAAAAAAAAAACAAACAACCCCATCAAAAAGTGGGCGCAGGACATGAACAGACACTTCTCAAAAGAAGACATTTATGCAGCCAAAAAACACATGAAGAAATGCTCATCATCACTGGCCATCAGAGAAATGCAAATCAAAACCACAGTGAGATACCATCTCACACCAGTTAGAATGGCCATCATTAAAAGATCAGGAAACAACAGGTGCTGGAGAGGATGTGGAGAAATAGGAACACTTCTACACTGTTGGTGGGACTGTAAACTAGTTCAACCATTGTGGAAGTCAGTGTGGCGATTCCTCAGGGATCTAGAACTAGAAATACCATTTGACCCAGCCATCCCATTACTGGGTATATACCCAAAGGACTATAAATCATGCTGCTATAAAGACACATGTACACGTAAGTTTATTGCAGCACTATTCACAATAGCAAAGAGTTGGAACCAACCCAAATGTCCAACAACAATAGACTGGATTAAGAAAATGTGGCACATATACACCATGGAATACTATGCAGCCATAAAAAATGATGAATTCGTGTTCTTTGTAGGGACATGGATGAAACTGGAAAACATCATTCTCAGCAAACTATCGCAAGGACAAAAAACCAAGCACCGCATGTTCTCACTCATAGGTGGGAATTGAACAATGAGAACTCATGGACACAGGAAGGGGAACATCACACTCCGGGGACTGTTGTGGGGTGCGGGGAGGGGGGTGGGACAGCATTAGGAGATATACCTAATGCTAAATGACGAGTTAATGGGTGCAGGAAATCAACATGGCACATGGATACATATGTAACAAACCTGCACATTGTGCACATGTACCCTAAAACCTAAAGTATAATAAAAAAAAAAAAGAACAAAAAAAAAAAGAGAAATTTGCAAACATGTCAACAACGTCACCTTTTCCATTTATTTTGTCTCAGAAAATAGTTATTTTTCATGTAAAGTGTGTGATTTATGTTAACATATAATGAGTTTCTTACCATCATTTTAAAATGAATTAATAAGTACATTTTTCTCAGCTTTAATTTCTAATATAGTGAATATCTTTAGATATAACTCACATAAACAAAAGCTCTTTGGGATCCTGAGAGTAAAATGTTTGATAACCACTGCCCCACACAAACTCCTGCACATTCTTCTGAGGCTGTGAACAAGGACGCCTGTAACAGCACTCTCTTAGCTAAATATTTGTAGTAGCAAAAACTGAACACAACTCAAATGTCCACAGCCAGGAGAATGGATAAAATAAATTGTATATTTATTTTGGTATATTATACAGCATTGTATATTATAATGGTATATTATATAGCATTGAAAATAAATGAACTACAGCTTTAAAAAAATAGATAAATCTTAGAAAAATACATTGGTAAAAATAAGACAGGTCCAGAAGACAACAAATATTGTATGATTTTTAGAAAGCTCAAAAACTAAGCTAAACATGTATACTTAAGAATACATACATATGTGATAAAGCTTTTTTAAGCAAGAAAATAATAAATACACAATTCACCCTTTTGGATGGAGTCTGAGGATTAAGTTAAAGGAGGAGCACATACCTCTTGTTGATAATGTTCCAATTCTTAAGTTGGGTTGTGGCTGATAGGCAGCCATGTTACTATTATGCTTCATAATTACATAAATAATACATATACTCTTTTGTATGTACCAAATATGATCTTAAAAAGATAACCCCTAGCACCCAGACTGTGGCCTCTAAATATCATTTCCCACTAAACAAACATAAAGGTTCCTCGGAGAGGCAGATTGCAGTTCTGGGGCAGGAAATGTACAAAATGGTATATCTTGTCATTCTAGAAAGCAGGGAAGCTAGCAGAGACTACTGGGATAATAATCAAAAGGGCTTGGAAGCCAAGTTGAAGAGGTTTCCATTAGCCAAAAACAGGATAATTTGAGTGTTAATAAGGATAAAAACTGAGCTTCTCCGAGGAAACACCAAATGGCAGATGACGCCGGAGCAGCAGGGCGAGGGGGAGGCCCTGGGGACCCTGGGATGGGGAACCGCAGTGGCTTCCGCGGAGGTTTCGGCAGCGGCATCCGGGGGCCGGGGTCGCCGCCACGGACATGGCTGGGGCTGAGGCTGCGGAGCTCACAGAGGCAAGGCCGAGGATAAGGAGTGGATGCCCGTCACCAAGCTGGGCCGCTTGGTCAAGGACATGAAGATCAAGTCCCTGGAGGAGATCTATCTCTTCTCTCTGCCCATTAAGGAATCCGAGATCATTGACTTTCTCCTGGGGGCCTCTCTCAAGGAGGAGGTTTTAAAGATTATGTCGGTGCAGAAGCAGACCCGTGCTGGCCAGCACATCAGGTTCAAGGCATTTGTTGCTATTGGGGACTACAATGGCCACGTCGGTCTGGGTGTTAAGTGCTCCAAGAAGGTGGCCACTGCCATCCGTGGGGCCATCATCCTGGCCAAGCTCTCCATTGTCCTTGTGCGCAGAGGCTACTGGGGGAACAAGATCGGCAAGCCCCACACCGTCCCTTGCAAGGTGACAGGCCGATGCGGCTCTGTGCTGGCGCGCCTCATCCCTGCACCCAGGGGCACTGGCATCATCTCAGTGCCTGTGCCCAAGAAGCTGCTCATGATGGCTGCTATCAATGACTGCTACACCTCAGCCCGGGGCTGCACTGCCACCCTGGGCAACTTCACCAAGGCCACCTTTGATGCCATCTCTAAGACCTACAGGTAACTGACCCCCAACCTCTGGAAGGAGACTGTATTCACCAAGTCTCCCTATCAGGAATTCACTGACCACCTAGTCAAGACCCATGCCAGAGACTCCGTGCAGCAGACCCAGGCTCCAGCTGTGGCTACAACATAGCGTTTTTATACAAGAAAAATAAAGTGAATTAAGCTTGAAAAAAAAGGATAAAAACTGAAATGGATTGAAACATATCTCAAGTATTTAAACCCATATGAACTCATTATGAGTTAATAATGATACGAAGTAATCTCATTGTTTACCTTTGGATAATGCTAGAGAACAAATTCATTATTTTTAAAACCGAAAACAAATGGGGAGAATCAAGCATTTACCCTGCCTTTCCTGAATGAACAGTACCTCAGGGTAACCAAGTAGTTTATGAAAGGATGTTACCCTTTATAAAAATCCAGCTAACAAACAAAAAAATGATAAACTATTACGGCTAAGTGCAGGGGCTCACACCTGTAATCCCAGCACTTCAGGAGGCCAAGGTGGGCAGATCGCTTGAGTCCAGGAGTTTGAGACCAGCCTGAGCAACATGGGGAAACCTCATCTCTACAAACAATACAAAAAATTAGCTTGCCTTAGTGGTGCATGCCTGTAGTCTCAGCTACTCGGGAGATTGAGGTAGGAGGATCACGTGAGCTGGGAAGTCGAGGCTGCAGTGAGCCGCGATCATGCCACTGCATTGGCACAAGCCTTTGTCTCAAAATAAATAAATAAATAAATATATAAATAAATAAATAAATATTACTAATATGCAAATTCTGAAGAAATAATGGATCTAGTCAGTAATCATCAACGGCTGCTAATAACAAAAAGAGAGAGGACAATTAGGCAGTTTGTGCTCCTTGGTAAAAGTTTACAGCACCACCTCCGAGGCGTTCTTGCCAAAAATCAAATCCGAATCTGATGAGACCTCTAGATGCAACTAGTGATATACAGGAAACTCAGGGAACAGATGAACACATTAAACACCACCATGGGACTCATTCAGCAAAATCCAAATGTGGAAAACAGATAAACAACCCAGTTTCTTCAACAAATACACAGCTGAGGAAAAATAAGAAGAGGGATGAGCGTATACATTAAAAACGAATAAAGACACTATGAGCCAATTGCAACATATGAAATTATTGGGATCCTGCATCAAACAAATTGTAAAACAATAAAATATAATTATAAGTTAACCTAGGAAGTTTAAATGCTATATATTTTATAATATTAGGGAATTTTTTGTTATTTTTAGGTATGGTAATGATATTATAATTATACATTTTAATGCATCATTACATTGATAGATGTGATGATATGCTGTTTGGGTTTGTTTCCAAACAACCTGGAGGCAGGATAGGATGAGACTAGTGAGCAGCAGCAGGTGAAACAAGATTGGCCACGGGCTGGTAACTGCTGAAACTCGCTGACAGGTACATTGGGTTCATCATGTTATTCTCTCTATTGTTGTATAAGTTTGAATTTTCCATAATAAAACATTTTTTAGAGAGCAGAGACAAAATAAAAATATTTCCAAACAACAACAAAAGAGAGATAATGAAGAAGTCGCAATTGTTCAGATGGAGGCCAGTGATGCCATGAAGACAGAGCAGAAGCAGCCTGGAAATGCTGACTCTGAAATGCCACACACCGTTGTTTAAATATCCAACCAGAAATCAGTGTGTCTTGGAAAGATCATCTCTGGGTCACTAAAGAAAAACATCAAAACTAAACAAACAAACAAGTTCCAACACTGCCATAGAGATCCCGTCCTTAAATGCTTTTTATCCTGGAAAGTGGTTGCTTATCTCTCCCTTGTGTTTCCTGTCCATAAGCCAGATCTGCTTCTGTGACAGTTTCCCCAGTCCCATGGTGACTCAAATGTGATGCAGCAGTCGATACCTTGGAAACCATTGGAAAAGGGAAGAGACCCTGTTGGGGGTCCCAGAATGCTTCTCAGATTAAACGACTTCACTTCTCCTGCCAGAGAGAAACAAGCCTATAGAGCTGAGGTCACTCACTAGTGCCCAGTAGAACCACCTGAGAAAGCAGGGAATGGAGAGTCAGTCAGAGGACCCTGGAGCTGAGCCCAGCCCTGCACTCCCTGGGCAAGTGACCCTAGAAAGCCTTTGATTCCTCATTTGTAAGGTGGGGCCTGCAGTCACACATGCATCACACAGCAACATGCAAGCACACATGGCATGTAAACTGCTGAGCACGTTTCAATTCCTGGATGGTGGTTATTTATTATTTAGACAATTCAAGCCTGGTGCCTCCTACCAAGGGCCATTCTACTGTGCCATCACCAGCAATAGACATGACCTGAGCATCTACTCAATACCAAGCATGAGTCTTCTCTCCTTTCTTTCCTGGTCTTGTGTGAGACACTATCATAGTTTTCTCCTTGCTAATGAATCCTGCCCCAAAATAGCCTGGGAACTGAGTCTCCACTACCTGAAGAGGTGCCAGGATGAGCACAGACCATGGCCTCTGCCTTATATTGGGCTTCCTAGAGACAGATTCTGGAACTAAGAGTTGTGTGCAGAAGGCTCATTGGAGAGTGCTCTTTGGAGTCGCACCTGCAGCTGGGCATGGGGCCAAGCTGACCCATAATGAATTGCAACATCTCAGTCTATCCTCTATGGAACTTTGGAGCTAGGGTGGCCCCTCAGAATTGTCTCAAGTTGGGGAAAGAGGGCTGGGCTTTTATATCCCTGCCTCAGCCAATCGTGGTCACAGCAACCCCTGAAGGGAAGAGTATGCTAGAGTGAGGCAGTTCCCATAGCCAATAGCAATTTCCAGTGAGCTGGCACAGGACTAGCCAGCAACCAAAATCCCCAGCAGGTGGGGGGTGCTGTGTCGACCCTGGAGAGGGGATCTAGACAGAAACAACACAGTATCCACTACAGCCTCAGAGAGACCTGAGTTTCAAACTTCTGTCACTTACAGCTTTGTCACCTTTGTGCAGATCTGCTGCTTACTGGATATTGGGAGTCTTAAATAAAAAAGACTGGATAAAATTGTCTGGATAAAAACGAATTGGATAAAAATTGAACTTTAAGTCTTATCTGCTTGCCTTCTCTATACTCTCTCCCTTAAAATAACAGGAAAAGAGAAGATATAAACCCGTAAGGACAGGAAGAAAGGAAGACAAGTCATTTATGGATGAGAGAGTTCAACAAATTTCTATAAGATTAAAGGGAGATGGAGGTATGAGTGGCAGAAGCCACAACACAACCTAAGCTTTCATGATCCACCAACACTGGGTGAGCATTCTCAGGAGAGCCACACTCGCCAGTCTCTCTACAAACATTATGGGCTGAAAACCTCGTCAGGTAGGCTGTTCCTTCGAATGCCCAAATACATCTCTTCCAGTTCATCTGTCTGCTTTCCCAGAAACAATTGCTTATTCCCAAACTTGTTTATGCCAGTGGCACTTGCATTTGTAATTATGTGATTCCATTTAATATTAATAAACCAATAAAATATGGTTGTAAAAAGGGAGTTGTTTTATGAAAACCATGTTGGACGCTTTGAAAGACTCAATGAAAGCAGATTGCCATTTAAGAAAAAATGTTCATCTGAGTTACAGACAAGCAGTTGTAACAGACTTGGAGGAAATCACATAAATCTAGAAGGAATCTGTACTCAAATTGTTCCATAAGTGCCTTTTAAGTTTTAGTTGCACAATAAAGGTGAACCTGGAAACGGTGGACAATGTTTTATGCATTGGGATTTGTGCAAGAAAGACCTCACAGAATTCCAACTAACAGGTCCAAACTCAAAGAAAATGGAATAGGCATCAGTGTATGTTTTCAGTCAAAATAAAATAAAATCATTTTTAATGATTTATTGCTTGAAACAATTTTTTTTATTAGCCAACTGGTTTCTATTCAGTTAGATAAGACCTGCAGAAGGCGTACCAATGAGAAGAAAGGCAACTGCCTGTAGAGGGGGAAAAGGGCATGAGATTTGAAGGCCAGAAAGGGCTGAAAACAGCAATGATTAACAGAATCTGCTTAGGGAACAGCCAGATCCCCCTGCCCAAGCCGTCTTCCCACTCTATAAAGAACATAGCAGTGACTCCAGACCTATCACTATATGCCAGGTTAAAAACTTTACATAAATAAACTCAACAACCCATGCAGTACTATTCTTATTAGGCCTAATTTACAGATAGGAAACGCAGAGAAAGATTAAGTGACTTGTCCGTGGTCATATAGCTAGAAAGTGGCAGAGTTGAGATTCAAACCCAAGTGGTCTGACACCAAAATCCATCCTCTTCACCATATCCATCCTACCTTACTGAAGAAACAGGGCAGTCCCAAAAAAAAGAACTCCCCTTTTTTGATATTTATGTGTCCCCCCCACAAAACAAAAGGCCAAGTCCTGTCTGGTCCACCCAGAGGGAAATCGGCCCCATCTGCCTTCACAGACATCCAATGCCAGTCAACTTCTTGGACACTTATCCTTAACTATGGACAAAAGCCAAGGACCAGTAAAGATTAAAGAAGCCTCCATCCAACAGGAGGAGAGATGCAGAACCACAGAGAGACCACAATAAAGCAACCAAACAAAAGAGGGAAGCTGGAGGAGACAGAGATAAGTCAGCAAACAGGAGGAAAAAAAAATCACTATTGATATCCTCAGAGAGATAAATACAGAGGCTGTATCTATGTTGTGGGGTGGGGGGAAGGAAGAACAGAGAATGAACAAGTATGATAGCTGAAATTAAAAATTCAGTAGAATGGTTGGGACATATATATAACGGAATAGCCTAGAGAGTAGAAGAGAAAGACAAGGAGAAGGGAAATACAGAAAAGTGAAAAGACACAGGAAAAGCAGTGCTGGAGGCCCAAGCTCCAACTCGCAGGAGTTGTGGAGAGCAAGCAGACAGAAGATTACTAAGGAAAAATAAAGTTTCACAGGACTGAAGGACACAAGTTTCCACATTGAAAAGGGCCACCCAGAGCCTAGCACAATGAATGATAAAAGCCACCATGTGACATGTTTTGTGAAATTCCAGAATTCCAAAGATTAAAAAAAAAAATCCTCAAAAACAGCCAGAGAGAAAGAAAAGTTGCACATAAGGAACATGAATCAGAAGGCATGAAGCTTCTCAAGGGTCAGTCTAGGTGTTCGAGACAGTGCAGGGCACCCATGTCTAAAGGAGAATGATTTCCAACCCAGAATTCTATGCTTAGCTGAATTATTGATCAAGTGCAAGGGCAGAATACAGAAAAGTCCACATGGATGAAAATTCCCCCACCCCTGCCCAATTTCTTAGGAAGCAATTAAAGTTTTCAAAAGAAGGGAGCAAACCAACAGAGACAGAGGACCATGAAATGATCCTGGAGAGACACCCTTGGACCAGAGGGTTCCTGCAGACAGCTGGGTAGTGCAGTTTGGGAGGGAGCATTCCTCAAGGCAGAATACCGAACATGACAGAGGAGGTTTTGTCGGGAAGCTATAGGATGAGAAGCCGTGGCAGTTCTGATACAGGTTTTGGGAAAACTAACAGCTCCATTTTCTTAAAAGGAATGCTGATCACTGAATTACCTAAAAATAGTGCTTCAAATAATACCGGGCATGCGCATGGGGCTGGAAGACAGCTAATTCCTTATTTATTCTAACAGGGAGACAACAAATAAAGTCTAGCATTGGTAAATTAAGAAATCGCAGCATGAGCATATTATTTTGAAGCATGAGGGTAAATGCCAGAAAATACAGGTAAAAGTGGCTAAAGTGGTTGCCATTAGAGTGCAGAACTGGGAGGATGGATTGGGTGAGACAGGAGATGGCTGTTTTTCGATAAAAGCCTTTCTATTTGCATCCAGCCCGGGCCTCAGATTTCCTGAAGCACTTTCACATACAATACGAATTGGTTTCCTCAAGAACCCCTCATTACAGAGACAGGAAACCGAGGCCCGGACAGAACAGTGACCGCTCAAGGTCACGCAGCAAAGCCTGGGACCCCAGCGCTGGTTTGGTAGACCCCATCCCCACCCCGCCACCCCGTCACCCCACACCCAGAACCAGAAACCAGCTAAAGGCCAGCTGGGGCGCCAGACGACTCGCCCTGCCCCGTCGACGCCCCAGACGGTGTTGCCGACCTCCGCCCCGCAGCGCTGGTGTGGGCGCGGCCGGACCTCACTCAGCCTGCACTGCCCCTCGCCGCCCGCCGCGTCCACACCGTCCTTGGGAGGACGCGCGGGGAAGAGGCGCACGATGCGGCAGCGCCCCCTGCCGGGCTCCGGACGCTCCGCTCCCAGCCAGCTCGGCAAGTGCTCCGGGAAAGGGGTCCGGACCCCACACGCACTGGGCGCCAGGACAGGCTCTCGCTCGGGCTGGGTCGACTCTGGCCCGCCTAGGCCCGGCGCACGCTCCAATGAAAGCGGTACCCTTACCACAGTCACAGAACGTGTCGGCTGCCCGCGCGTCCTCCCAAGGACAGTGGACGGGAGCTGGGGCTGGAGAGGGTAACGACCTGCCCAAGGTCACACAGCACCGCAGTGGCACAGCCAGGACTGGCACTCATACCTCCCGCGGGACCTTGCAGGGGCCCAAACCACCTGGGTTCTGGAGCTCCTTGAACCGGCCTCTTGGGCTTTAGGGAAGAGCTGGGGACGAGGGAATGGGGAGGGGCCACACCACATTAGCACGGACCCTTGGGTGACCTGGGCGGGAAGTGCTCCGTCTCGAGGCCTCGGGGCCGCCTGCGCTCGCGTGACCTCCAAGGGTCCTTCTGGCGCTCCTCCGGCGCTGCGTGCGGCGCTTGGCGGCCGCTCACCCGAGACACCGGCGGCAGCCGCGGCTGCCCCCTACTGGCGGAAGGAAGAGTCGCCGCTCCGAGGCCCTTGGCCGCGGCTCTTCGCGCCTCCTTGGCCTGGCTGCCACCCTCCCACCCTCTGGGGAGTCCCCGCGCTCTGTGCTCACTCGGGGAAGAGAGGCTCAGTCACGGGCCCGGACCAGCACTAGGGGCCTAAACGCTCTTCTCAGTGTGCGTGAAGCCAGGTCCTCAAATCCGCCTTCAGTAAGGGCAGCACAGGGTCGTGGTTAAGAGCATGGACTGCAGAGCCCGACAGTATGAGTCCTGGCTCTGCCTCTCCTCAGCTGTGTTACCTTAGGCAAGTTACCAAAACTCTCTGTGTCTCAATTTTTGCTACCATAAAATGAAAATAGTACCTAATACATAGACATTGTATGTATGTGAACGCTTAATTTAAGTGCATAGCAACCCTATGACTTGGTATAGTTATTCCCATTGAATGATGAGCCACAGACAGGTCAAGTAACAACCAAGTTTACACAGGAAATAAGTGGTGGAGTTAGAATAAAAATCCAAGTAATCTGGCTCCAGGATCCCTGCTTTTATACACCATGCTAGACCCGGATGGTAATAGAACCCACGTTTTAGGGTTGTCCTGAGGGTTCTATGAGCTGACAGATGTAAAGTGTTTAGAATGGTGACTGGCACACAGTAAGCGGGAGGTAAGTGTTCACTGAGCACCTACTGTGTGGCAGCACTGTACTAGGCACCTGGGATACAGCAGTGAGCAGGCTGATCCAGCCACACCCTAGTGAAGCTGCCAACCTAGAGAGGCAGACATTGAACAAGCCTGACAAACATTTAGGGTGCCCTGAGAGTGAGGATCCCAGGCCAGAGGGCGGCCCAGACCCATACCCAGCCACTGACAAGAGGGCCAACCCCAGGGAAGAATCCAGCACAGAAATCTCAGAGTAGGAGAGAAATACCCCAAGCTGAGAAAGGCACTTAGAGGAGGTGGCTTCTGACTTGAGCCTTGAGAGCTGAGGTGTTTGCCAGGCAGAGGTGAGATGGGATAAGGCCCCCCATCTTGCAGCCATTCACTCTGCCCCCACCTGGAAGTCCTCAAGTCCCCCCTTCTAAGGCAGGAATCGCTGGCAAGTTGGTTTGGATCCACAAGACAAATTATCTTGGTTTAAAGAACCACTCCCAAAGCCCAGAGAGAATATTTTTCCAGGTGGGGGAGAGGTGTGATGAGGGGAGCATGAGGCCCCAGGGAGATTAACTCTAAATGGGCCACCTCAGGAGGCAAAGAACTCATCTCCATCAAGGTGGACAAGAGGCTGGAAAGCCACCTGCAGGGGTCCTGTGGGGGCCTCCCTGTGTAGCCAGAGCAGTGGAACAAGCTAACTTCACTGGTTCCTCCCTGTGACAAATCAGATTGCCCTTTCAAAATGTCCTTGTTGATGCCCCTCGGAGGGCTGAATGGATCTCAGCCGCTCTTCCCCCGTGCCAGCCAGTTTAATCAGATGGCTTTCCTCCGGACTCCTGACTGCAGCCTGAGCTTGCCAGAGAAGGGAGATGTTAATCAGGTAAGGATGGATTCTAGGAGAACAAACAGGAGAACTTCGGTGGGCTGGACAAGCGGCAGACGTTTGTTGAGCCCTTCTTTTGTGGCAGATCCCTTACTAGATGCTTTACATCTACGGTTTTATTCTTAATCCCCAGAGCAGCTGTGTGAGGCAGAAGTAGTATTTATTATTTCCCATCGTCTATGTGATTGAACCAAGACTCCGGAAGCGGCAGAGCTTACCCAAGATCACAGGGCTGGCGAGCAGCAGAGACAAGATTTGAAACCAAGCCTGGGTAACATTAGAATGGGAATCTTTTCCACCATATTCCAGTGTTTCCTTAGAGGGGCCTGATGCGAGGTAGAGGCGATGGGGGAGCAGAGGGTTGGGGAGAAAAAGATGGAGGAGGGGTTTTTGCCAGGCAGGCAAAGACAAAGAAATGCAGGTTAGAAGGAGACAATGTCTCAGCCAAGGTCTTCATTTTCTCCCTAGGCCACATAAAATCAGCTGGGCCGAGGCCTCCTCCCTCTGCAGGGTATTTTTAAAACCACCCACCTCTAAATTTCTTCTGTTCCTGTGCTTAAAGTTCCTCTAAAAAGTTGGAATAAATTTGCCTGTCTTTTCTCCCAGACAAATGCAGAGGAGGAAAACAAAAAGAACACGTATTTTATGAGCGCAAATTTGGGACAGCGACACCTCCAATCATTATTTTATGGCATGATGATATACAGTAATTAGGTGTCAAGAGTAATCTATGGCCACAAGAACAGAGTCATCTCTGCGAAAAAAAAAAAAAAAAAAATGCTCTTTCCTCCCAGAAGGAAATCTGAGTGTGGAGAGGGAGGGGGCGGGAACTGAAGCCTGCAGAAGGCAATGCACAGCTGCCTACTGGGCATGAGGCGAGGAGGCCCAGCAGCTGGGATAGTGCTCCTGGGGGGAGGGAGGAAGGGCCCTTCCCTGGGGGTCAGGAGGAGGCCTAGATATGAGTCTGACCTCCTGGCTCTGACACCCCTTTCCTGTGACCTTGGACAGAACTCGTTCCCTCTCTGGAAGACATTTCCTTTAATTGCCAGGACCTGGAGCCCTCCTGGAAGGTTTCCTGAGAAGTGGAGCTGGAGTTGGGCCCCAAGAGATGGAAGGATGTGGATGGGCATGCAGAAGCAAGAAAGGCCGTCTGGACTAAGAAGCTGGCCCAGGAAAAGGTATGGAAGAGGGAAATCTGCCTTGAGGACCCACTTATGAGGAGAATTGTTTTTGAGACAGCATCATTCACGACAGCTGCCATTTATTCTTTTATTTCTCTGAGATAAAATGCTGAGTTTTTACCTTTGTTTTCTTTCAAAAACACTACCTGAAAGGGCAGTTTGTATCTGATGACCTGGGCTCAATTTATCTCTACCACTTCCTCAAGCAAGTAACTTAGCCTTTCAGCCTCCGAAAGAGGTATAATTTTATCTGAGGCTATTGTGAGAATTACATGAAATAATATAACCAATTCCTAGGCCAGGGCCTGGAATGATCCTCTCCCAGACCTTCACATGGCTGGCTTCTCCTTGTCACCTTTCAAACCTTAGATGAGTCAAAGGTTTCTCAGGGAAGGCTTCTCTGACCACCCAGCCTGGAGGAGGTGTTCCAGTTCCTTCCATCTCAACATCCTCTTCACCTCCAGGATAATATCACAAACAAAAGACAACCTGTTCATCCATTCAGCTGCCTGCTGTCTGTCTGCCCCACGAGAATATAAGCTCCGTGAGGGCCCTCTGTCTTGTTTGCAACTAGAGCGCCCCCTGGCACATGATAGGTGTTCAGTTAAATTCCTGTGAAGTAAATGAATAAATATGGAACACAGTAGGTGTCAATAAATGTTAGCTTTGCTCCTTATACTGCCTCATCCTGTCATTTTTACTTTTCTCCTTTAGCCAGGATTCCACTGGAGTGAAGCAGAGAAGCCCGGACCATATGGCCTGCCTTACAGGTCTCTAAGACTTGACATCTTCAGCCTGTACTGTCTCAGGTTAAACTGAGGCATCTAGAGAGGGTCAGTATCTTGCCCAAGGTTACACAGCTCATAAATGACAAAGCTGGAACTGACACTGTAGCAGCAAGTCCAGCTACAGAGTTTATGCTTTCAAGCACTATACCATATGCCTCTCCTAACTAACGCTATTAGGAGCCCAAAACAGCTCTAAATACTTCACGTATTTTTTATTTATTTATTTATTTTATTTTATTTTATTTTATTTTAATTTTTTGAGACAGAGTCTCGCTCTGTCGTCCAGGCTGGAGTGCAGTGGCACGATCTCAGCTCACTGCAAGCTCCGCCTCCTGGGTTCACGCCATTCTCCTGCCTCAGCCTCCAGAGTAGCTGGGACTACAGGCGCCCGCCACCACGCCCGGCTAATTTTTTTTGTATTTTTAGTAGAGATGGGGTTTCATCGTGTCAGCCAAGATGGTCTCGATCTCCTGACCTCGTGATCCACTCCCCTCGGCCTCCCAAAGTGCTGGGATTACAGGCATGAGCCACCATGCCCGGCCATATTTTTTTATTTTTAAGTGATCACTATTCTCCATTATCTTTTCTTTTACAGTTGGCAGAAACTGAGGCTCAGAAAGTTTATGAATCTTGCTCAAAGTCACCGACAAGTCAGTGGCAAACCTAGCCTCAAACGAAGGTGGACTTGACTCCAAACTTATCAGTATTTTTTTTAACAAACTTTATTTTTTAAGAAGTTTTGGTTCACAGCAAAATTGAGCAGAAGGTACAGAGAGTTCCTGTATACAGCCTGTCCCACTATCAACATCCTGCATTAGAGGGCTACATTTTTTACCATCGGTGAACCTACAATGACATGTCATTATCACTCAAAGTCCATAATTCACATTAGGGTTCACTCTTGGTGTTGTCTCTGGGTTTGGACAAATTTGTAATAACACATATCCACCATTACAGTATCATACAGAATATTTCCACTGCTCTAGAAATCCTTTGTGCTCCACCTATTCATCCTTCATTCTCCACTTGGCATCTTTTTTAGTGAAGTGTGTGTTCAGGTCTTTTGCCCATTTTTAAAATCAGGTTGTTCGTTTTCTTACTGTTGAGTTTTAAGAGTTATTTGTGTATTTCGGATAACAGTCCCTTATTTGATGTATCTTTTGCAAATATTTTCTCTCAGTTTGTGGTTTGTCTTATTCTCTTGATGGTGTCTTTCACAGAGCAGAAGTTTTAAATTTTTTTTTTTTTTTTTTTTTTTGAGACGGAGTCTCGCTCTGTCGCCCAGGCTGGAGTGCAGTGGCGCAATCTCGGCTCACTGCAAGCTCCCCCTCCCGGGTTCACGCCATTCTCCTGCCTCAGCCTCTCCGAGTAGCTGGGACTACAGGCGCCCGCCACCACGCCCGGCTAATTTTTTCTATTTTTTAGTAGAGACGGGGTTTCACCATGGTCTCGATCTCCTGACCTCATGATCCGCCCGCCTCGGCCTCCCAAAGTGCTGGGATTACAAGCGTGAGCCACCGCGCCCGGCTAGAAGTTTTAAATTTTGATGAAGTCCAGCCTATCAACTATTTCTTTCATGGATCGTGTCTTTGGTGTTTTATCTAAAACATCATTACCATACCCAAGAGCATCTAGATTTTCTCCTATGCTATCTTCTAGGAGTTTTGTCATTTTCATTTTACATTTGAATTTATGATCCTTTCACAAAATTAACAAAAATGATCTAATTTTTGAAAGGTTTAAGGTCTATATCTAGATCTGTTTTTTGCATGTGGAGGTTCAGTTGTTCTAGCATCTTTTGTTGAAAAGACTATCTTTCCTCCATCGAACTTTGCCTTTGCTCCTTTGTCAAAGTTCAGTTGACCGTATTTATGTGATTCTATTTTGGGGCTCTCTGTTCTGTTCCAATGATCTATTTGTCTATTTTGCCAATATCACACCATCTTGATTACTGTGGCTTTTTAGTAAGTTTCGAAGTCACGTAACGCCAATCCTTTAACTTTGTTCATCTCCTTCAATGTTGCGTTGGCTATCCTAGGTGATTTGCCTCTCCATATAAACTTTAGAATCAGTTTGTCGATATCTACAAAATAACTTGCTGGGATTTTCATTGAGATTGTATTGAATCTATAGATCAAGTTAGGAAGAACTGTCAAATAGATAATATTGAGTCTGTCTATCCATGAACATGGAATATATCTCCATTTATGTAGTTCTTTGAATTCTTTCATCAGAGCTTTATAGTTTTTCTCACACAGATGTTTTACATATTTTGTTAGATTTATACCTCAGTATATCATTTTTCATGGTGTTAATGTAAATGGTAATGTGCTTTTCATTTCAAATTCCATGTGTTAGTTGCTGGCATATGGAAAAATCATTAACTTTTATATGTTAATCATGTATCCTGCAACCTTGCTAAAATTTCTTATTAGTTCCAGAAATTTGCTTTGTTTTGGTTTTTTGTCAATTCTTTCAGATTTACTACACAGATGATCATGTCATCTGTGAACAAAGATAGTTTTATTTCTTCCTTCCCTATCTTAAGCTTTTTTTTTTTATTATTATTATACTTTAAGTTCTAGGGTACATGTGCACAACGTGCAGGTTTGTTACATATGTATACATGTGCCATTTCTTGTCTTATCAGATCGACTAGAAATTCTAATGCAACGTTGAAAAGAAGTGAAGAGATGGGACATGCTTGCTTTATTCCTACCTTAGTAGGAAAGCTTCTAGTTTCTCATCAAGTATAATGTTAGCAGTAGTTTTTTGTCTGTTTGTTTGTTTGTAGGTTTTCTTTATCAAGTTGAGGAGAGTCCCCTCTATTCCTAGCTTGCCAAGAATTTTTTTTATCATTAGTGAATGTTGGAGTATGTCAAATGCCTTTTCGGCATCTCTTGATACAATTGTGTGATTTTTCGTCTTTAGCCTGTTAATATGAATCACAATAATTGATTTTCAAGTGTTGAACCAGCCTTTCATACCTGCCATAAATTCCACTTGGTCATGGTGTAAACAAGCGTCTCAATACTTTTTTAAACTTTTCATTATGGATATGTTGAAAAATATACAAAAGTAGGGAGAATGGTGAACCTGCATGTACCCATCTCCCAACTTCATCAGGTACCAATCCCTGGCCAGTCTTGATTCCTCTACATTTCTACTCAGTCACCCCTTCCAAACACTTGGGTTGTTGGGTTTTTTAAGAATCAAATTCCAGCCGGGTGTGGTGGCTCACGCCTGTAATCTCAGCACTTTGGGAGGCCGAGGTGGGTGGATCACCTGAGGTCAGGAGTTCGAGACCAGCCTGGCCAACATGGTGAAGCCTCGTCTCTATTAAAAATACAAAAATTAGCCAGGCATGGTGGCACGCGCCTGTAATCCCAGCTACTTGGGAGGCTGAGGCAGGAGAATCACTTGAACCCAGGAGGCGGAGGTTGCAGTGAGCCGACATTGCACCATTGTACTCCAGCCTAGGTGACAAGAGCGAAACTCCATTTCAAAAAAATAAAAATCAAATTCCATTCATTTTATTCCTAAATATTTCAACATGTATCTCTAAAAAGCAAGGATTTTTTTCTCTGTTTCAAACAAATACCCTACCCTACCTTAAAATTTTAATAATTTATTAATATCATTAAAAATTAAGTCAGCCAGGTGTGGTGGCACATGTCTGTATTCTCAGCTACTTGGCAGAAGCTGGGATCCAAACAAAGGTCTACTTGGAGTCTAAAGCTCAGCGCACCCACCCACCCTATCCCAGGCCATCCCTCTTCTAGAATCAGGCTTGCTGATGGCCACCCAGCCCCTTCCAGTGAACATGTCTATTCAGTTTATTTCCACAGTCACTGAGCCAACAGTGCTGCTCAGGACTACCTAGGTGGATACCCAGGGTCCAGTACTAGGCCTTTCCCAGGTACTGGGGTTTGTGTACCAGAAGGAAAACCTCCACCTTCTGAACCTCAGAGGCAGACAGAGAGGCAGGGAGAAGAGGGTCTCCAGAGCACTAAGAGGAAATCAGCTATCTATCCGACACCTTCCCCTTCTCTCTCATTTCCCCCCTTCTCCTCCCTTCCTCTTGGCCTCCCCTTCCCATTCTCTCCAGTTTCGTCCCATTCCCCTCCTTCACCCCCATCTCCTCCTCCCTCCTCCTCCCAGTCTCCTCCTCTGTCCCACAGCCACCTGCACCCACCATCCCTACTGACAAACCCCCTGATCCCCTTCACCAAGTGTCTTCAACAAGTGAGGGGAGAAAACGTAATTTAAACTTGAGCCTCAGGAGAAAAAGACAAAGGAGGAAAGCAGAAATGAGAGTGGCTCCTGCAACAAGGAGTTGTCACTGCCTTTTAGGTCAGTGCCAGCAGGGAGATCACCCTGGACCCTGTCATTCTCTGGGCTTCTTATCACAAGCAACCTGTGCCCAGCCCTACTAAAAACCAGGAGGGAGAACAAAGGAAGAAAACAGGAAGAAAAACAGGTGTGTGGGGGAGGGCTGAGACGTGTGAGTAATGTCACTTAGTTTTAGCCACCTCTAATTTTTCATCTTGTCATCTCATACAATTTCTTCTTCCCTCTCCTCCCCATTCCCAGCTGAACAATGATTTCCAAATTAGTGGCTCATTCTGGCTTTACCATACAATAAATCTGTGGGCAGCACACTTCTCTCACGGAAGACATCAAGTAAGTGAGTGCACTAAAATGGGCCCCCATCTTCTGAAAGAAAGGGAGATTAGGGGCGCTTGTCATCTTTAGCTCCATGACCTTCAGCAAGTTATTTGGCCTCTGGGCATCAGTTTTCTCATCTCTAAAGTGGGGATATATATAGTGGCTGTCTCATAAATTGATGGAGATTGAAGGAGTTAATATGTGTAAAGCACCTACAGTGCCAAGTACATAGGATTAAGTGCTCCATAAATGCTACCTAAGTTATTACTGTGATGGGCAGCATCCTCAGCTGCAGCTCTGTGGCCAAACTCTGCCTGCCTGAAGCACGGGCTGCTCCTGGGGGCACAGAACTGCTGTCTGAATACTCTTAGATTTCACTCAGGATACAGACTAAAGCTCAACTCTCATGCCTCTGGGGTTTGCATGTGCTTTTGACCCGGGGCACTCTTTTCCTCCTTCTCCTTCTTCCTCTTTGAAGAGCTGTGCATCTTCAAGACCCAGCTCAAATGTCACCTGTTCTAGGAAGCCTTCCTGACTTCCCAGACCCTTAGTCCCTCTTTGCTCAGTGTACCTGTGTCACGTTGTGCAGAACCTTTACCTAAGGAAGCAGAAGGGCTCTCTGTGTCCAAGATGTGGTTAGTATCTGCTCAGCCGCTTCTGCGCAGCAGGCGGTGAATACATGTTCCCTGTGTGGAGCTCAAAAATGGATCCCCTGGATGATGGAGATTAGTTGTTGATCCATTAGCCAGCATTCCACCACAGTTAGTGAGGACCTGCTGTGAACCAAAGACCAGGTCCTTGGAGTTTTAATCTATAGCTGAAGAATTACCTATGTCAAGAAACAGTCCGTACCACAACATTCTAAACCTCAACCATGTCAGGTGTTTGGTAGAAAACAGGACACACGATATCCTCACACTCAGAGTCTTTGTTCTACCCAGCCCAGCTTGTAAGTCAGTAGACATACACAGAGAGAAAGAAAATACAGAAATACAGCAAACCTAAGATAGATTAAAACCAGCTGTCCCCAGAGGGGATTAAAAACCAGCATTGTGGATCAACCATTTGTTGCTGGAACTTTACATTCCCTGTGTCATCTCATCCCCGTGAGGCAGGGACTATTATCATTCCCTAGATAAGAAAGCTGAAGCTCAGAGAGGTAAAGTGACTTCCCTAGGCTCACAGTCAAATGCGGCAGATCTGAGACTGCAGCCCAGTTCTGTCTCACTGGGAAATGTGTGCCTTTTCTGCTTTATGAGGCTGCCCCAAACACGTGCCAGACGCCATCAAATAATCTCCCCTCCCTCCATTTGACTCGGCTGCCTCCTGAGCTTCATTCCATCCTGAGGTTATTTATGAGTTCACCATTAATCAGAGATCAGTTGTCCACATATATTCTGACTTTGCAGCAGCCATGAGGGAAAAAAAGACCTCCAATCTATTCAAAGCTCTGTGTCACCAAGGCCACCTCTAATATACAGGTGTTCGAGCGAATTACCATAGACATGTGTGTCAGGGACTCAGTCAGATGGCAGACAGGACTTGTGTAAACAAGAGAAATAAAACTGTCTGCTGCACATTATAACAGCTCCATAACTGGGTGCAGCCGTAAGGTTGACAACACATAATGGAAGATAGATGCTAAATTTCATCCCTATAAAACTCAGGTTAAAAAGGTGACATAAATATTTTAGCCCTTTATCTCAGGCTCTGCCATTAAAGAATCATCATGTTTTTTTGGCCTCTTTCCATTTTTAGAGAGCATGTCCAACCTGAAAGACCTCCCTCTGTAACACCCACACCAGCTCAAATCTCTAAGGCCCTCCCTCATGTCCTAAAAATAACAGCATGTAAAGCCCACTCCACCCGGCTCGCCTTTTCTTTCTCCCCCGCCACCCACCTGAAATGGGAAAGATTTTATGCAGCTGCAAAGGTGTTTGCTGTTTAGATGGCAACTCAGGTAGAATCCATTAGTAGCTAAACATCTTTCTGTTGGAAGCCTCCTGCTCCAAAGGACAGCAGAATTACACAGGGACTGCGGAACTGCACGGTGCCAGTGCCTGCCTTTTATTTTGTTATTTACATAGAGCAAATGCGTAGTGTACATGGCCCTTGCAAACAAGCACTAATCTGCAGAGAGCAACCATCCTGTGCAATATTGCTGGCTTCCCTGCCATGCCAGCTGGAGGGGAAGGCCATCCCCGGGACAGGGAATAATGAGTCCATGAGACTCCAACCTCCTTCTCCTGGTCCCTGGGCAGGCTCGTGATTTCTGTTTGGTGACATTCAGAGCTTTCCAACTGCCCTCACAGCACTGCCTGCCTAGAGGCCTCTGTTGAGTTCTCCACCTCTGCAGCTGTTGCCCTCTCTCGTGTGGCCCTGGCCAAGATCAAGGAAAAGATCTGGAACAATTGAGTCCCTCAGACTGCAGTGCTAATTCTAGCTCTGCCAGTTAGTGGCTGTGTGACCTTGGGGAGGTGACTTAACCTCTCTGAACTTCAGCTTCTTAAGGTATAAAGTGTCTGACCTCCAGATTGTTCCAGTTCTCATTAATGGGCTTCCACAGAACATGTGTCCCATTCTCTTCAAGAACCTGGGACAAGTATTTGCTGGAAGTCTGGCCTGAAATACATGTTAGAGTCCCTGCTCAGAAGTTCCTCTCCTCTGAAGACAGATCACTGAGTTCAGTTCCTGCCTGGACTCCTTTCCCAGATTCCAGGGACGGGTTTTGTTCCCTTTTCTTCAATTCAAGGCTTAATATTGGTGTCCTTAGGTCAGAGTTTTCTTTACCCATCTTTCTCCCAGAAAACCAGTGCATCTCCCTGCAAACTGGAGTCCCGGTGAGCCATCCTAACACCAACACTAGCAACAACCTCAGCTAACAGAACTGGGTACTTACTAGGGCTAGGCCCTGTTCTGAGCCATGTGAGCTGTATTATCTCATTTAACCCCTAGCAGATCCCTGTGAATAAGCACCTGCCTTTTACAGATGCGGAAGCTGAGGCACAGAGAAAGAAGTAGCTAACTCTGAGAGAATCATGGAAGACACCCTGGAGGAGGTGACTTAGGAGCTCACTTGCTGGATGGAGAAGGGGGAGGGTCTTCCACGTGCCCCTCTTCACCACTGCCTTTGTAGCCTAGTGGCTGAAATTCTTTAAAGTTCAGATCCCAAGTTCTTCAGATCCCAGCCAGGCTCTGGCAGAAGCAAAGTTCTTAATTTTTGTGCCCATTTACTTATCAAACTAATGCAAGCTGAAAACACAATCTTTCCCAGTGCAGTTTAAGCACAAATTACAAAAGTTTCCTTTGACAAGGAACAGACTCTATTCTGGCAAGCATACTCAAGGAGGAGCGACCTGGGGAGTAGGAGTTGTGCCAGTGCCCAGTGACAAGAGAGAGAAGGTGGGAGAGGGACAGGGTGAGCTGGGCCCAGCTCACTCCAAAAGAGCAAGGGAAAGTGGAGGTGGGCATGACCTGGACCTGCCCACAGGGTGGGGTCCCTGGCCACATGGTCAGAGTAACGACAACCTCAACTCTAGTCAGGGTTTCTGTATTTGTTGCAGAGTGAGGAGAGGCAGAGACCTTGGCCACACGGTGTGATCATGTCAGACGGCCTCATGCCCCACCTGCTGAGAGCTGAGAGGGCTCTGAATGGGGCAGGCCTGGACCTGGACATTTGGGATGTCATGCACCAACTGCACAGAGAGCTGGTGCAGATAATGGGGAAAGGATGTGAAAGAGGTTCTATCAGGAAAAGTTCGGACCTGCCTTCTCACCTGTCCCAAACTTCTGTGACCTCTGACTCATTATAACTTCTAAAGAGTGCCTGAATGTATTAAAATTTCTCCAGTTGCCAAGTTAGATAAATTCTGAAATCTCAATGGCTTAACACAATGAAAGTGTATTTCCTGCTCACATTCCTGGCTGGACAACCTTCCATGTGCTCCTTCAGGAACCCAGGCTCCTTCTATATTGTGATTCTGCCCCCAATAGGTCTTTGGTGTGCCCTCCATCCAGCCAGGAAATGGAGAAAGAGAGGGCATGGGGGATTCCATCGGAGGTTTCAGGGGCCAGGCCTGGCAGTGGCTAATGTCACATCTGCCCACCTTCCTTTGCCAGAACTCAGCCACACAAACACATCTAACTGTAAGGGAGGCTGCAGAAACAGTCTGTGTGCCCAGGAAGAAAGGAAAATGGGTTTGACAAACATCAAGCCAGCGTTTGTCACTTCAGATCACTTCTTGGCACTTTGAGTCACAGAACCCTAGAATCATAGACCCAGAGAATATAAGGACTATGAGAGAATCTTAAAAATAGGGAATTGTTGAACTTTCATGTCTCGTAATCATAGAATCCCAAAATAATACAATCCTAGCCTTCAAAGAGTTGGTTGTGGATGTGTCCATCTCCTCCATCAGATTGTAAGTTACTTGAGGGAAGGGAGGGTATGTTCTGAAACTTCTCAGGACCCACCACACTAATTATCATGATCATAGTGGCAGTCATGGTTGTAGAAAGTACATGGTGTCTACTATGTACCAGGCTCTCTTCCAAGCCCTTTGAATATTTTAATTCATTTAATCCTCACAACAACCCTATGGGGTAGGACTATGATTATCCCAATTGACAAATAAGAAAACCGAGGCAGAGAGGTTAAGGGATGAACCAGGGTTCAGGCAGCTAGTAAGCATTCAATAAATTATCTGTTGAATGTGTAACTGTTGAACTAATGTGAATTGCTGTCCAAATCTGGCTGTTTTCCCTTCACTTTATCTCTCCAGTTGCAAAAGACAAGGACAGTAAGTCGTCAGGACATAATTGAAATATAAAATAAACCCACAGATGGAGAACAATTCACTTTGTCATTTGCTCCCCAAACTTCTGAAATGAATTCCCTATCACAATGGGAAAGCTGTCAGAGCCTTATTAATTTCTGGGAGGGGGTCCGAAGTCAGTTTGAAGCAGAGCTATGGTGGGGCTTATCCAGCCGCTCATGGAGGAGGCCTCGCTGGCTCCATCTAATTAACAATAAGCCAGATGCCCCGACACAATCCACTTCTACATCTGTAACACGCTGACAGTCTAAAAATGCCAGCCTCCTCCTTGTGTGTCAGCTAAATGTCACTGGTGACATTTGATGCAATTCAGAGATGAAAGTAAATCCAATATTATCACTGACTAAATAACCACAGGCCCAATCAAGGGCCCCCAGGCCCCAGAGCAGGATGGGGAGAGGAGGCAGCACAGCCGGAAGGCAGGGGAGCCAGCTCCTTCCCCAATGTGCCCAACCCCCAGATGCCCACAAAGAGGAAACCAACTTGCTGGCCCAGTTCTGCTTGGGAAGATCAGGGCTTGCAACCCCCAAGGCCACTGGTTAGGGACAGAGGGCTATTTCCCCTCTCTGAGCCTCAGTTTCTTCACCTGTGAAAGGAACAGAGGCAAAACATGACTTCTAGGGAAGAACTGGTGCTGCTGTGATGTGCAGTAATTTATTCATTCAGTCAACCCCTATTTACTGAGCAGCTATTATGTGGCAGGTACAGTTCTAGGTGCTGGGGATATATCACTCCTTTAATCATCTTCTCCACTAGACTGGAGGCATCATGAAGGTAAGTACCAGCTGTTCTCTCATGTTCACCTCTGTATCCTAGCTTGGCCCACATAGGTGCTCAGTATATATCTGTGGATCTGTGGAATGAATGCATGGATAAATGAATGAGTCTACTTGCCTGTCTTCCCACTAGCCAGGGAGCTTCTTGGAAGGCTGTGTAATCCTCAAGGGCAAGGATTAGGTGCTTCTTATCTCCTGGTGCCCAGTTCCCAGGAGAGCAATGACAATCATGATGCAAATCGTACCAATTCCCACCATGTGGGACACAGGTGAGGGGAGCAGGTGAGATACTGCCCTGTGTTCCCAGCATTTTAAAAAATTTAAAACACGGCCAGGCATGGTGGCTCACACCTGTAATCCCAGCACTTTGGGAGGCCAAGGCGGGTGGATCATGAGGTCAGGAGATCGAGACCATCCTGGCTAACACAGTGAAACCCTGTCTCTACTAAAAATACAAAAAATAATTAGCCAGGCATGGTGGCGGGAACCTGTAGTCCCAGCTACTCGGGAGGCTGAAGCAGGAGAATGGCATGAACCCGGGAGGCGGAGCTTGCAGTGAGCCGAGATAGTGCCACTGCACTCCAGCCTGGGTGACAGAGCGAGACTCCGTCTCCAAAAAAAAAAAAAAAAAATTTTAACACATAGACCAGGGGATCAAAATAACATCATCAATGAGAGAGGCACATGGACATTGCTTGCCTCTAGATGTTACCCTGAGGACACCTTAGTGTCATTGTTATTCAGTGCTCCAGCCAGCAATGCATCACCTGAATCTAATCACAGGGAAACATCAGACAAACCCAAAACAGTCCATTGAAAAAGGAGCTGGGGGTACAGGAGGCGAGGAGGAGGGTGGACGGACTGTATCTTCAAAAATGTCATTGTCAAAAAATGAAGAAATGCTGAGGAACTGTTCTAAGTTGTAGGAGACTAAAGAAATGTGACAACTAAGTAAGATATGTGATTACGGACTGAATTGCGCATTGGAGAGAGAAAATGCTATAAAGAACATTACTGGGGCAATCGACAAAATCAGAATTGATGCAAGTATTCGTGTTAGTTTTCCATTGCTGCTATAACAAATTATGACAAATTTAGTGCCTTAAAACAACACAGATTTATTTAGGATGTGAACATCTTTGGGGGGGCCAATATTCTGCATACAACAGTCATTGACAAAAGTATTATATCAATGTTAAATTTACTGAAGTTGGTAAGTGTCCTGTGCCTACGTAAGAGAATGTTCTTATTCTTTAAAAACCTACACTGATGTATTTAGAGGTGAAAGGTCAACTTACTCTCAAGCAGTTCAGGAATAATAAATAAGAGAGAGAGAGAAGAAGTGATACAGCAAATGTGACCATTTGCAACAGGTGATTCTGAGAAAAAGGATGTGGCTATTCTTCCTCTTATACTTGCAACTCTTGCAAATTTGAAATAATTTCTTAGTTGCATGTGTGTGCTGAATTCTCAATAAGTGAGGCTGACAAAGAGCTGAGAGAAAAGTTTTCCCATGTCTTGTATCATAGTTCCATCTCACCAAGTAGATCAAGAGTTCCTCAGGGGCTCCCCGTTGCAGACAGAAGAAAATCCCATGTCCTTAATGTGGCATTCAGGCTCCTTTGTGACCTCCAGCCTCCTCTGACAATCACATCTTTCATCTCCCACCTATTCCTCTACCACACCCGGTTACTCACCATCCCTCAAAACTGCATCATAATAATTGCTGCCTTCATTAAGCAACTGGTCTCTGGTACTGGGTACATCCCTGGGTCATTTTATTTAATCCTCACAACGGCCCTTCAACTTGGGTGCCAGTATTTCCTCTAACAGATAGTGAATTAGAGGCTCAGAGAGGCTGAGTGGCTTGCTTAAGATCACACAGCTAGACCCAGACTTTAAATCAGATCTCTTTGATCCCAAAGCCAGGCACTTTCCAACATATTGCACTGCTTCACCCTCCAAGTGCTGCTTGGATAAACATTTGCTAAGCACCCACTCGGTGCTGGGCTCTGTGTTAGGCACTAGGGGTACAGATGCAATCAAACCCCACTCCCAGTCTCCAGGACTGATGATCTGGCCAGAGAGAGAGGGTCAGGGCTGAGGCACGGTTAAGGGTCCCTTGTCAGGGGTTGGTGTCAGTGTCAGGGTTCCAGAGTCTGGACCTCTGACCCTCGGAGCTGATCTCAGCAAGAAGGTTGGGCCTCGACCAAGTGGTGGTGCAGGTAGAGTTGAGAAATCCTTCCCCAGCCCCCTGATCCTGTGAGTCAAGCTTGGCACGGGTTTCAGCCTGCTGCTGGGTTAAAGTGCTGGCGTTTTCCATTAGTCAAGTCTCTGCTGCCCTCTAGTGGTAGATGCAGAGATGACAGGGAAGAGGCTTCCCCAAGAAAGAAAGAAATCCCTGATAACTCCACTCTGCTCAGCCTAGGGTTTGCGAGCTGGTTCCCAAGTTTGTGAATAGACAGACCTGAGTTTGAGCTTGCAGTTGTGCAGGGGTCAGTCTGCTTCACCAGGAGAGATGCTCAACTTCTCCCAGATCATACAGTGAGCACAAAAATAACCCCAGACAGAGCCCTGCTAAGACTGAGCCATGACCGTGGTCATAGCCTGATCCTGACCTTGGCCATAGACTGAGTTCTAACTTTGTCTAGAGACTAACCCCACCTTCAGAATCCACCAAACATACGCTGTTACCCTCGCCTGCCTCCCGGGAGCCCTTTGGCAGCATTCTGCAGCCCTGGACCTCCTGAGGGCCTCTGGGCCTCTCCCCTGCTCTTTTCTTTCAGCTGACCCCACTGCTCCTTCCCCTGTTGCCTGGGTGACCCCAGGTGGATCATCTGAACCAGCACTCACAATACCCTGCACTCCTGCCCTCCTAGTCCGTGGCCCAGTGACCCACACCCCCACTCCACCATCTATCTGCTCAGCTGCTGTGCTGGCTGAAGTAGGCTTCCCTGCTGTGCAGAAGGCTCCACCACACCTGGTCCACCACAGCAGGGCCCCCACACTGCCCCACTCTTGGCTCACTCTCTAGAAGCACTTCCTCCCATTCCCCTTTCAAGATGCCTGCACCACTGTCCTCCAGCTCATTCAGCCCCACCTGCTATGCTCACCTCTCACTACAATGGGAAGATTGAGGCATCAGGCTGGAAGCACCCCACACTCCCCTCACACACTATAAACCACTCCTGCTGCTTCCCCTTCCATCTTAGAAGATAAGCATCCCTCCTCTGTCCAAGTCCAGCCTGTCCCCAGTGCCTGGACCCTCAGGGAGCACACATCAGCCCCTCTCAACTGGGCATTATTAACATCTCCTCTCAATCTATAAACACCTTCAAGTCTCTTCTGCCCTAAAGAGAAAGAGTGAGAGCGAGCAAGCAAGCGAGAGAGAGAGAGAGAGCCTCCCTCAACTCTTTTCCCTTGAGCTTTACCAGTGTCATCCTTATCCCATTTCACAGTCAAGCTTCCTACAGAGGTATCTACCCTCATAGATGAACTTCCTCATTTGCGCACTTTCTCTGCATCACCTGCAGCCTGACTTCATCTGCATTCACCCAGCACTGTTCTCAAGGTCCCCATGCATCCTCATGTTGCAGTGGACTCTTTTCCATCATTCCTTGTCCTGGTTGCATTTGCAATCACCTTTCCTGATTTTCCTCCTGCTCCTCAGTCTTTTTTGCAGGGCCCTCTTTCCCTCCCTACGTGGGAGTAACATGCTGGTGGTCCCCAGTCTTCCATCCTAGGCCACCTGCTCTTCTCCCTCCACCTACTTTCCTTGGGAGATCTTGGTTATTTGCATGTTAGTTGGGACTCTTGCTGGTAAGGAACAGAAGCCCCCTGAAGTCAGCTGAAACCAAAAGGGTTTATAAGGCTACAGGAAATCTCAAAACCCCAAGGACAGATGGTCTGTGATACGGAAAGGAGGCAGGGAAGTGCTGCGTAGAGAGGGGCAGGGTCCCTGGTGAGGGCTCTACCCTCAGGCCTGTGCCCACAGACCTAAGTGAGGACAAGCACTCCTGTTTTTGTACCCAAATGCTGCATTTTCCAAGACCAGTCTGGCCCATCACACCCCCCATCCTGTGCCCATTAAAAACCTGGGACCACAGCAGGCACACGCACAAGCAGCTGGACATGAAGAGGAGCAGAAGAGCACACCAACAGATACCAGCAGACACTACAGGCCATTGAGGCAGGATGGTGCAGAATTCGGTCAGGAGTCCAACTCCACTGGAAGACCACCTTCCCACTCCATCCCCCTTCTGACTCCCCATCCACCTCACTGAGAGCTACCTCCACCACACAATAAAACCTTGTGCTCATCCTCCAAGCCCACGTGTAATCTGATTTTTCTAGTACACTAGGGCAAGGTCCTGGGATACAGAAAGCCCTCTGTCCTTGCAATAAGGCTAACTGAGGGTCTAATTGAGCTGATTAACACAAGCCACCTGCAGACGGCAAAACTGAAAGAGCGCACTGTAACGCACACCCACTGGGGCTTCAGGAGCTGTAAACACTCAACCCTAGACACTGCTATGGAGTCAGAGCCCCATGACCTACCCTCTGCATGCTCCCTCAAGGGGTTTGAGCAGTGGTGCACCAAAGAAGCAAGCCACACCCCTGCTTCACACCCTGTGAGGGGGATAAGGGAACTCCTCCCGTTTCATCAGGATCAGACCAAACCAGGGCCTGGAGCACTGTAGGGAGCGCAGAAATTTCTTTTTTTTTTTTTTTTTTCTGAGATGGAGTCTCACTCTTGCCCAGGCTGGAGTGCAGTGGTGTGATCTCAGCTCACTGCAAGCTCTGCCTCCTGAGTTCATGCCATTCTCCTACCTCAGCCACCTAAGTAGCTAGGACTACAGGAGCCTGCCACCATGCCCGGCTAGTTTTTTGTATTTTTAGTAGAGATGGTGTTTCACTGTGTTAGCCAGGATGGTCTCGATCTCCTGACCTCGTGATCCACCCACCTCGGCCTCCCAAAGTGCTGGAATTACAGGAGTGAGCCACCGCGCCCAGCCAAGCATTTCTTTCTCTTGGTGTCTCTTTTTTCTCTTAACATCTGCCTCATTTTTCTCTATTTCCAAAACCACTGGACAAAATATTCCTGAAACAAATAGCTCCCAAATTTATATCTCATAAGAATCTCTGAGTCCCAATTTCAAATTTCCAGGAAAGGATGCTGATTGACCCAGTGTCAAGCACCCTCCCCAATCCCCAGCAAACAACTGTGGCCAGAGCTGAGGTTTCTGAAGAATATGACATTTCTACAGCAACCATGAGAACGGGTCAGAGTGAGTCCCAATTCCAAAAACGCAGAGGGGCTGGGCAGAGAGAGCACTGGTATCACAGGTAGTGAGCCAGAAAGCTGGGATAAAAAACAGGTCTGTGCTGGGCGCAGTGGCCCAAGCCTATAATTCCAGTAATTTGTAAGGCCAAAGTGGGAGGATCACTTGAGCCTAGGGATTCGAGACCTGCCTGGACGATGAGGTGAAAGCCCACTTCTACAAAAAATACAAAAATCAGCTGGGTGTGGTGGCAAGCACCTGCAGTCCCAGCTACTTGGGAGGCTGAGGTAGGAGAATCGCTTGAGTCTGGAAGGTCGAGGCTGCAGTGAGCCAAGATCATGCTACTGCACTCCAGCCCGGGCACCACAGCGACACCTCGTCAAAACAAGGCTGGGGGGAATCTACCTAAATTTGATGCCAGTGCTCTTTTCACCATGATATTTCTCAGAGATTATATCTGTTTATTTGTTAATTTATTCATTCATCAATTATTTATTGGGTGTCAACTGAGGACAAGGTTCTGAAGTTTCAGCTGTAAACAATACAAACAAGGCCTCTTTCCTCACAAACATCAGAGACTATTAGGAGCAGATATTGATAGATCATTTTAACAACACATCTAGTTTCTGCATGAACACTTCCAGTAATGGGGAACTTATTACTGCATGCAGAGGTCAAATCCATTATCAGTCATCTCCAGTTAGGACAACAGATGTCCACAGTTTGGAGAGGAGCTTCGAGATAAGCAGATCCAACCCCCTACATTCTTCAGGCCAATAAATGAATCAGTCTTCCAGGATGTGAACTGCTACACATGGCCTTAAAAACTTGGCAGGAAGGTTCATCCGTTATCAATGGCTTAAATGCAAGAAGAGTTTTGTTCTCTCTTTATCTCCAAGAAGTCCAGAAGTAGTCAGTGAATGATTAGTAAAACCCTCCACATGAGGGGGACCCAGGCTTCTGTCCCATTTCTCGGCTATGCTTAGTCTCCATTTCCAAGGATACCTCAGGATTTAAGGCAGCTACTGGTAGAAACATCTATACCCACATTCCATCTAAAAGGGAAGAGAATAAAGAGAAGAAGGGCACATCCAGTCTCTTAAGGACATCTCACATAAGTTTTGAGCATCACTTACATCTCATTGACCAGAATATAGTAACATGGCTGCATCTAGCTGCAAGGAAGACTGGAGAGTGCAGTCTGTATTCTAGTCAACCTTATGTTCAACAAAGAAATGAGAGCTTTATGGGTATTGGGGACCAGCAGTCTTTACCATAGAAGTCTTTCCTTATAGCTCCCTCCCAGTCATCTCCATTATTGGTATAGATTCTGTTAGGAGCTACTTAGAGCAAAGTTGTGCCCTTTTTCACCCAACAGCAGTGCTGTGCTGGAGCTGACTCATACCAGATTACAAGAGCCAATCATTAAATTTGGAAGTATCTTGCAAACCAGTTGGTAAACATCACTATTATTAAAAATTAAATTATATAGCCTGTAATCCCAGCACTTTGAGAGGCTGAGGCGGGTGGATCACAAGGTCAGGAGATCGAGACCATCCTGGCTAACACGGTGAAACCCCGTCTCTACTAAAAATACAAAAAATTAGCCTGGCATGGTGGCGGATGCCTGTAGTCCCAGCTACTCGGGAGGCTGAGGCAGGAGAACGGCATGAACCCGGGAGGCAGAGCTTGCAGTGAGCCAAGATCATGCCACTGCAATCCAGCCTGGACAACCGATCGAGACTCTGTCTCAAAAAAAAAAAAAAAAAGATTTAATGACAATAATTTTTTTGAAAAAGAGCAGATTGAGATGCAATTCCATCTGTCAAGTTACGGTTGAATCACAACCATCAGTTAGCCACAGATATGAGTTTGGCAAAAAACAGTGAAAGAATCCTGAGAAAATCAACTGGCTATTTAGAATTTACATTAATTGTAAATTGTTATTATAAATTATAATTGTATATTTTGTTATTATAAATTTGGTGTTACTCATATGGGTAAAATTTATAATGAAGTTATGTATGTATAAATATACATACATTTTTGGAGAGTTGGTTACTAAAATTTTGCTAGCACACTACTGGCCAGCAGCCCTTTCAACACCCCAAAGCAGGAAGCTCTATCCCTCCTTCCATAAAAGGCTTAATTTACTCACGTCTGCCTGCACCCAGCCCCCTGGTACTCGGGACCTCACCTCCGTTTTCCCTGCTCCCTTTCTCCAGAACCCCTACCTTTCAGAATCTGGACCTCTGATTTGTTGTATTTTTGCTTATACATTTTCCATCTCTGTCTTCCTGCTTCACCTTTCTAGACACTCCCTCAGCTTTATCTCATAACCCCTCATAATTGAGTTTTTTATTTATGCTCTCAAACGTTTAACATCCAAGAGTTTTTTTCTTCCCTGATCATTCCTTGTCATGGCATCTTGTTCTTCTTTAATGGATGCAACAGTTTCTCTTGGCTCTGAAAATATTAATGATAGCAAGTTGACTGCTTTTTAAGTCCTTATCTCCCTGGTTAGTCTTTGCTTCTGCCAAGTAACTTGTATCTGTTTCTTCTGTTTTGTGTCTATCTTTCCTCCTGGAAGCTCTCCTTGGCTCTCTCATTATCTTTGGCTGTCTTTATGTGAGGCATTATTTAAAAAAACAAACAACAACAATGAAAAGTTTCCTTGAAAAACTGGCTAATTCCTGGCCTGGGGCGGGAAAAGTAGTAGATGAGCCCAGAACATCTCTCTGTGACAGAAAGTATTCAAAGAATTCAGGACATATACGAAAATGACATAAGAGCCAGCTTGAAGGGGCCTCCAATGGGGAAACATAGAGCAAACTGGGCACACACACACACACACACACATATATATGTAATAACAGACTATGGCTTTTGGTTAAAATAAAATCCAACAGTCTGCATTGATATAACTTAATAAATAAATATATGGGACAAAGATGTTTTGAGAGCCCCCAGCTAAACTGAAGTCCAGTGCCAGAGTGGCTAGCCACCCAGCCCTAATGGGAGACAAAGGGAGCCTGGATGTGGGTGTTTACAGTGTGTCTTTCACAGGATGCTTCTTTTAGCTGGCAGATGGCCTAATGCCTACTTGCCTAAATTATGACTGAGAGTCCCTCACACAGGAAACTTGTTTAGACTGCCAGATGTATAGACCGCTGTGACTCCTGTCTGACCCACGTCTGTTTGTGCCTGCCTGACCATCACTCTGGCTCTGGGAACCTGACCTTGTGTTCTCCCTGGTAACCTGGGGAAAACCCAGCCTGAGGTCATCCCTGGTTCTTTGGATGCAAGGCACAAATTCAATGCGCCACCATAAAAGGAAACAAGTTCAAAGATTCTTTACTTGCAGATCCTGGGCAGGGAGGGAGCCATGAGTTGGGAGAGTTGTCCTCCATCCCCAGATCATGTGAGGCAGGAAGGAAGAGTCTCTCGTTACAGGCTAATGCAGATGGTGACTGTCAGTTGAAGCCAATGCTCATTTACTATTCTAAAAATCCTAGGGCCCCTAAGCACTATGTTAAATCTACTCTGCCCGTGCTCTAGAAATGGAACAACAAAGCCAGGATGACAGCACATCTGTTTACGGCATGGTTTACTGAATATTTTAACCCCACTGTTGAGACCTACTGCTCAGAAGAAAAGATTCAATTCAAAATATTACTGCCCACTGACAATGCACCTGTTCCCCCAAGACCTCTGATGGAGATGTACAAGGAGATGAATGCTGTGTTCATGCCTGCTAACACCAAGTCCATTCTGCAGCCCATGGAGCAAGGAGCAATTTTGACTTTCAAGTATTATTATTTAAGAAATACCTTTTGTAAGGCTATAGCTGCTATAGATAGCAATTCCTCTGACGGATTTCAGCAAAGTAAATAGAAAACCTTCTGGAAAGGATTCACCATTCTGGATGCCATTAAGAACATTCATGATTCATGAGAGGAGATCAAAATATCAACATTAACAGGAGTTTGGAAGAAGTTGATTCCAACCCTCGTGGATGACTTTTAGTGGCTCAAGACTTCAGTGGAGGAAGTAACTACAGATGTGGTAGTTACATCTGTAGTAACTACACTAACTACTTTTAGTGGCCCAAGACTTTGGTGGAGGAAGTAACTACAGATGTGGTAGTTACAGCAAGAGAACTAGAAGTAGAAGTGGAGCCTGAATATGTGACTGAATTGCTGTAGTCTCATGATCAGGTTTGAACAAATGAAAAGTTGCTTCTTACAGATAAGCAAAGAAAGTGGTTTATTGAGATGAGTCTACTCTGGTGAAGATGCTGTAAACATTGTTGAAATGACAAGAAAGAATTTATTATTTTACTTAAACTTAGTTTATAAAGCAGTGGCAGAGTTTGAGAGGACTGATTCCAATTTTGAAAGAAGTTTAACTGCCGTTAAAATGCCATGAAACAGCATCACACACTACAGAAAAATATTTTGTGAAAGGAAGAGTCAATTGACGGCAAACTTACTTTTCATCTTATTTTAAGAAATGGCCACAACCACCCCAGTCTTCAGCAACCACCACCCTGATCAGTCAGCAGCCATCAACATTGCACCAGCAAAAAGATTACCACTCACTGAAGGCTCTGATGATTATTAGGGTTTTTTAGCAATAAAGTATTTTTATTTAAGGTATGTAAATTGTTTTTTAGATATGGTGCTATTGCACACTTAATAGGCTGCAGTATCATGTAACCATAACTTTATATGCATTAGGAAACCAAAAGATTTGTGTGACTTTCTTTGTTAAGATATTCACTTTATTGTTGTGGTCTGGAACTAAATATGCACTGTCTCCCAGGTATGTCTGTATATATATTTTTTCTTTTCTCACTCTTTCTGAATTTTTTCCTGATAAGTTCCTGGTGGCATCAAGTAACCTCTGTGGTGAGTGGCAGTCTCCATTTGTGCTTCCCGCTTCTTGGTCCAGCTGATTATCTTGGGTCGTTTTGGTTCAGTGCATAATGATGAGGAACACCTGGGGAAGAGGTGCCTCATTGTAGACTCATATGCCGCTTTCTCCTGTTCCAGAGTGTGCCCATCACTCCTCTGAAGGATCAGGGTCAGTATCTACCAGTACAATCATTTTTAAAATTACTGCTAGGGTTGGCTCCCAAACCCCAGGAGTGCGGCACTAGAGCTTTGCATGTTTACAGGCAGCAGCACTGAGCAAAACTCACGCAGCTTCCATGGGAGATTTGCACTTATCTAAGAGCTTCTTTACATCCACTGGTGTCTTTAGTGGGGCAGGGATCAGGTGTTCATGGCATTTGTATTTGCCCACTACAGTGCCAGTGATTAGACCCATGATACCCCCTGGAGTTGGGGACAAAAGGAGACAACAGCAAGGAATGCGGCAACAGAAGAGGCACATGCCCCAGTGGCACCTACTCTTGCAAAGCTTCATGAGGACTCAAGTGAAGTCACCCCCCTCCGAGGTTAGGGTTAGGCAGTTTGATCCTTTCACCCCAGCTCCACGTCAGCAACACAGAAAGCCCAGCATTGTATCACCCTCTCTGACTTTCCTACGGGGGAGTCCTTGCTCTGCAGGAGCCTGGGAGCCTGTATCTCTGACACCACCGAGATGGAGGTAGAGCTCCACCATCCTGACCAGCTCGCTCTGGCTCAACACCAGGATTTCACAACCTAAAGCAGCACAGTCCTTATCACTAACAAGATCTTAGGTCACTGGAACTGTGCACCTGGCACAAAGGGCTACATAACCTAAAGTAGTAGCCCATTGTTTAAGGACCCAATCCTAGGAAGGACAGCTGACGCCATGCAGGAAAACACATCCTTCTTATACTGGGACCTGCCTGCAGAGAGCTGCAGGGGAGTCCTATGGCTCCAAGTGCTATCCACAGCCACCACAATTTCAAGAGAATCCCCAAGGCAATGCCTGACAACAGCATGACACAGCAGTGCAAAGCAGCTATAGTTACTAGCAAGCAGTGGTTCCTTCCCAAAGGGACTGGGCCATCTGGAAGAGGCCATTAGTATGCCATTCACAGCTAACAGACATTGTGAGGTATATACCCTGCACTAACACATCCCGTCCTTCATGGCCAGTTGATTTGAGAGCCCCCAGCTAAATTGGGATTCCAGTACCAGAGCGGCTAGCAATGCTGTTCTAACAGGAAATGAATGGAACTGGATGAGGCTGTTTATAGTGTGCCTTTCACAGAATAATGGTTTTACCTGTAGGATGGCCTAATGCCCATCACCAGGGGGCGCCTCACGCGGGAAACTTGTTTATGCTGGCAGATGTCCTGGCGGCTCCTGCCTGACCTGTCTAGTTTATATCTGCCTGACTGTCGCTCTGGCACCAGGAATTCAACCTTGCGTTCTCCCTGGCATACTGGGGAAAACCCAGCCTAGGACAGCCCCTGGTTCTTCAGATACAAGGCACAAATTCAATACACCACCACAATAGGAAACAAGTTCAAAGCATCTTTACTTGCAGATCCTGGACAGGGAGGGAAGCATGAGTTGGGAGGGCAGCAGCTCTTCAGCCCGAAATCATACGGGGCAGGAAGGAAAAGTCAGGCAGAGACAGAAAAGCGTGAGGCAATTGAGAGGAAAGTGTGGGGCAGTTAGTGGCATATATTAGGGAGTAGGGTGAGTCACTAAGTTTACGAGCAGATGTCTGAAAGTCCATTTAAAGGAAGTGGCAGGAAAGTAAGGGGCCCACTCTGCTGGGTGGGAGAAGTATCTCAAAGGACTCTCTGAACACTGGCTCAGGCCATTTGGGTGTGGTGCAGACCTGGGAACTGTGTCAAGGGTGACTGAGCCCTGCTCCTATTATGGGAAATTTCAACATATTCAAAATGAATGCAGAAGGCCGGGCGCAGTGGCTCACGCCTGTAATCCCAGCACTTTGGGAGGCCAAGGCAAGCAGATCACTTGAGGTCAGGAATTCAAGACCAGCCTGGCCAACATGGTGAAACCCCGACTCTACTAAAATACAAAAATTGGGGCGGGGCCAAATGGCCGACTAGAAGAACCAAAACATCATGCAAATCCTGCACCAGCAACCGAAGTATCCAGGTTCTGTCATCAGGTCTGACTAGGCGATTGGCGTGACCCATGGAGAGGAGGGAAGAGCAGGGTTGTGCGTCAGCCCACCTGAGAGCCACACGGGGCAGGGGAGCCCCTACCCGCAGCCGAGGGAGGCGGTGAGTGAGCATGCTACCCAGCCAGGGAAACAATGCTTTTTACTTGGAATTGTGAGCCCACACCACCGGGCCTTGGGTCCCAACCATGGAGCCACGCAGATTGTCAATAGCCACTCGGCTGGAATCTGCCTAAGACCACCCAGTTCCCAGTGGGAGGGGCGGCCATTATCAGTGCTGCTGCCTGCTGCCGATGCCATCTGAGCTCCTTGGGGGAGGGGCGTCAGCCATCACTGCGGCTGTAACGCGGAGCTCCCTAAGGGAGGGGCGGCCGTCACCACTGCTGCTGCCTGCTGTCTAAGCCATCTCAGCTCTCTGAGGGAGGGACAGCAGCCATCACTGCTGCTGCTAGCTACGTAAGACACTAAACTCCCAGGGGAAAGAGCGGCAGCCATCCCTGTAGTTCCAGGCTGCGTTTTTCCCCTTCTGGAGCCGGGGAGACTGGACAGCTTGGTCCAAGAGGTATTCTCCACAGCACAGCACACTGGCTGCGGCAGGCCGTGGCCACATTGCCTCTTTAGGCCGGACCCTGTCTCATCCCTCCTCACTGGGCAGGACCTCCCGGCAGGAACTCCAACAACTCCGGCCAAGGGCTCAGGGACAGAACTCTGATCTCTCTGGGCCTGAGCCCCTAGTGGGAGGGATGGCCATGGTCTCCAAGGACCAGCAGTCTTAGTCTTTCCTCCTGCAAGCTCTGAGGAATCCAGGCAACCTAGACAAGTGCATTTCCCCCAGCACAGCACACCCCCTCTACCAAGGGACAGCCAAAGTGCTTTGTTAAATGGGTCCTGGTTCCTGTACCCTGCAACTGAGTGAGACTCCCCAACAGGGGTCACCAGACACCCCATACAGGAATGTTCCCACTGGCATCATGTTGGTGCCCCTCGAGGTCAGAGATCCCAGAGGAAGGAGCAGGCACCCATTTTTGCTGTTCTCCATCCTCCTTGGGTGACACCTCCAGGTGCGGAAGTGACCCAGATGAATAGAGCCTGAAATGAACCCCCAGCAAATTGCAGCAGCCCTACAGTAAAGACAGTAGAGGGACTTGACTATTGAAAGAAAAACAAACAAACAGAAAGCAACAACAGCATCAACAAAAAAAATCCCCACGAAAACCTCATCCAAGGGTCAGCAGCCTCAAAGATAGAAACCAAACAAACTCATGAAGGTGAGAAAGAATCAGTGAAAAAATGCTGAAAACCCAAAAGGTCAAAGTGCCTCTTCTCCTCCAACTGATTGCAACACCTCTCTCAAGCAAGGGCACAGAACCGAATGGAGGATGAGATGGATGAATTGACAGAAGTAGGCTTCTGAAGGGGCTTAATAACAATTTCACTGAAGTAAAGGAGCATGTTCTAACCCAATGCAAAGAAGCTAAGAACCATGATAAAAGGTTACAGGAGGCCAGGCGTGGTGGCTCATGCCTGTAATCCGAGCACTTTGGGAGGCTGAGGTAGGCGGATCACGAGGTCAGGAGATCGACACTATCCTGGCTAACATGGTGAAACCCCATCTCTACTAGAAAAAATACAAAAAATTAGCCAGGCGTGGTGGCGGGTACCTGTAATCCCAGCTACTTGGGAGGCTGAGGCAGGAGAATGATGTGAACCCGGGAGGTGAAGCTTGCAGTGAGCCGAGATGGCGCCACTGCACTCCAGCCTGGGCAACAGAGCGAGATTCCATCTCAAAAAAAAAAAAAAAAAGGTTACAGGAGCTGCTAACTAGAATAATCAGTTTAAAGAGGACAATAAATGACCTGATGGAGCTGAAAAACACAGCATGAGAACTTCATGAAGCATACACAAGTATCAGTAGCCAAATCAATCAAGCAGAAGAAAGAAGATCAGAGCTTCAAGACCAGCTTGCTGAAATAAGGCAGGCAGACAAGGTTAGAGAAAAAAGAATGAAAAACAAACAAACAAAAAAAAACGAACAAAACCTTGAAGAACTATGGGACTGTGTAAAAAGACTGAACCTACAACTGATTGAAGTACCTGAAAGAGATGGGGACAATGGAACCAAGTTGGAAAATACACTTCAGAATATCATCCAGGAGAACTTCCCCAACCTAGCACGACAGGCCAACATTCAAATTCAGGAAAAACAGAGAACCCCAGTAAGATACTCCATGAGAAGATCAACCCTAAGACACATAATCATCAGATTCCCCAAGGTCAAAATGAAGGGAAAAATGTTAAGGGCAGCCGGAGAGAAAAGCCAGGTCACCTACAAAGGGAAGCCCATTAGACTAACAGTGAATCTCTCAGCAGAAACCCTACAAGCCAGAAAAGAGTGGGGTGGGAGTGGCAATATACAACATTCTTAAAGAAAAGAATTTTCAACCCAGAATTTCATATCTGACCAAATTAAGCTTCATAAGTGAAGGAGAAATAAAATCCTTTCCAGACAAGCAAATACTGAGGGAATTCATTACCACCAGGCCTGCCTTGCAAGAGATCCTGAAGGAAGTACTAAATATGGAAAGGAAAAACCAGTACCAGCCACTGCAAAACACACTGAAATACAAAGACCAATGACACTCTGAAGAATCTTCATCAACTAGTGTGCAAAGTCACCAGCTAGTATCATGATGACAGGATCAAATTCAAACATAACAATATTAACCTTAAATGTAAATAGGCTAAATGCCCAAATTAAAAGACACAGACTGGCAAATTAGATGAAGAGTCAAAACCCGTCAGTGTGCTGTATTCAAGAGACCCATCTCACGTGCAAAGACACACAGAGGCTCAAAATAAAAGGATGGAGGAAAATTTACCAAGAAAATGGAAAGCAGAAAAAAGCAGGTGTTGCAATCCTAGTTTCTAACAAAACAGACTTTAAACCAACAAAGATCAAAAAAGACAAAAGAAAGGCATTACATAATGGTAAAGGGATCAATTCAACAAGAAGAGCTGACTATCCTAAATACATATGTACTCAATATAGGAGCACCTAGATTCATAAAACAACTCATTAGAGACCTACAAAGAGACTTAGACTCCCATACAATAATAGTGGGAGACTTTAACACCCCACTGTCAATATTAAACAGATCAATGAGATAGAAAACTAACAAAGATATTTGGAACTTGAATTCAGCTCTGGATCAAGTGGACCTAATAGATATCTACAGAATTCTCCATTCCAAAACAACAGAATATACATTCTTCTCAGTGCCACATGACACTTATTCTAAAATCAATCACATAATTGGAAGTAAAACACTCCTCAGCAAATGCAAAAGAATTGAAATCGTAGCAAACAATCTCTCAGACCACGGTGCAATCAAAGTAGAACTCAAGATTAAGAAACTCACTCAAAACCTCACAACTACATGGAAACTGAACAACCTGCTCCTGAATGACTCCTGGAGGAATAATGAAATTAAGGCAGACATCAAGAAGTTCTTTGAAACCAATGAGAACAAAGAGAAAATGTACCAGAATCTCTGGGACGCAGCTAAAGCAGTGTTAAGAGGGAAATTTATAGCACTAAATACCACAAGCTAGAAAGATCTCAAATCGACACCATAACATCACAACTGAAAGAACAAGAGAAGCAAGAGCAAACAAATCCAAAACCTAGCAGAAGACAAGAAATAACTAAGATCAGAGTGGAGCTGAAGGAGACAGAGACACGAAAAATCCTTCAAAAAAATCAATGAATCCAGGAGTTGGTTTTTTGAAAAAAAAAAAAGTAAAATAGGTAGACTAATAAAGAAGAAAAGAGAGAAGAATCAAATAGACACAATAAAAAAATGATAAAAGGGATATCACCACCGACCCCACAGAAATATAAACTACCATCAGAGAATACTATAAACACCTCTATGCAAATAAACTAGAAAATCTAGAAGAAATTGATAAATTCCTGGACACATATACCCTCCCAAGACTAAACCAGGAAGAAGTCAAATCCTTGAATAGACCAATAACACAATAACAAGTTCTGAAGTTGAGGCAGTAACAAATGGCCTATCAGCCAAAAAAAAAAAAAGCCCAGGACCAGACGGTTTCACAGCCAAATTCTATCAGAGTTAAAAGAGGAGTTCATACCATTTCTTCTGAAACTATTCCAAACAATTGAAAAGGAGGGACTCCTCCCTAACTCATTTTAGGGAGGAGCCAGCATCATCCTGATACCAAAACCCGGTAGAGACACAACAAAAAAAGAAGACTTCAGGCCAATATCCCTGATGAACGTTGATACGAAAATCCTCAATAAAAACTGGAAAACTGAATCCAGCAGCACATCAAAAAGCTTATCCACAATGATCAAGTCAGCTTCATCCCTGGGATGCAAGTCTGGTTCAACATATGCACATCCATAAATGCAATCCATTACATAAACAGAACCAATGACAAAAACCACATGATTATCTCAATAGATACAGAAAAGGCCTTTGATAAAATTCAACATCCCTTCATGTTAAAAACTCTCAATAAACTAGGTATTGATGGAACATGTCTCAAAGTAATAAGAGCTATTTTTGACAAGCCCACATCAAATATCATACTGAATGGGCAAAAGCTGGAAGCATTCCCTTTGAAAACCAGCACAAGATAAGGAGGCTGTCTCTCACAAGTCCTATTCAACATAGTATTGCAAGTTCTGGCCAGGGCAATCAGGCAAGAGAAAGAAATAAAGGGTATTCAAATAGGAAGACAGGAAGTCAAACTGTCCCTGTTTGCAGATGACATGATTCTATATCTAGAAAACCCCATAGTCTCAGCTCAAAAGCTCCTTAAGCTGATAAGCAACTTCAGCAAAGTCTCAGGATACAAAATCAATGTGCAAAAATCACAAGCATTCCTATACACCAACAATAGACAAGCAGAGAGCCAAATCATGAATGAACTCCCATTCACAATTGCTACAACGAGAATAAAATGCCACCTAGGAATACAGCTAACAGGGGATGTGAAGGACCTCTTCAAGAAGAACTACAAACCACTACTCAAGGAAATAATAGAGGACACAAACAAATGAAAAAACATTTCATCCTCATGGATGGGAAGAATCAGTGTCATGGAAATGAACATACTGCCCAAAGTAATTTACAGATTCAATGCTATTCCCATCAAACTACCACTGACACTCTTCACAGAATTAGAAAAAACTACTTTAAGATTCATATGGAAACAAAAAAGGGCCCCTATAGCCAAGACAATCCTAAGCAAAAAGAACAAAACTGGAGGCATCACAGTACCTGACTTCAAACTATACTATAAGGCTACAGTAACCAAAACAACATGGTACTGGTACCAAAACAGACACATAGACCAATGAAACAGAATAGAGACCTCAGAAATAAGACCACACATCTACAACTACCTGATCTTCGACAAACCTGACAAAAATAAGCAATGAGAAAGGATTCCCTATTTAATAAATGGTGCTGGGAAAACTGGCTAGCCATATGCAGAAAACAAATTGGATCCCTTCCTTACACCTTATACAAAAATTAACTCAAGATGGATTAAAGACTTAAATGTAAAACCCCAAACCATAAAAATCCTAGAAGAAAATCTAGACAATACTATTCAGTACGTAGGCATGGGCAAAGACTTTATGATGAAATCACCAAAAGCAATTGCAACAAAAGCTAAAATTAACAAATGGGATCTAATTAAACTAAAGAGCTTCTGCACAGCAAAAGAAACTATCTTCAGAGCAAACAGGCAACCTACAAAATGGGAGAAAATTTTTGCAATCTACCCATCTGACAAAGGTCTAATATCCAGAATTTACAGTGAACTTAAACAAATTTAGAAGAAAAAAGAAAAACAAGCCCTTCAAAAAGTGGGCAAAGGACATGAAAAGACACTTCTCAAAAGAAGACATTCATGCAGCCAACAAATGTATTTTAAAAAGCTCAACATCACTGATCATTAGAGAAATTCAAATCAAAACCACAATGAAATATCATCTCATGCTAGTCAGAATGGTAATTATTAGAAAGTCAAGAAACAACATATGCTGGCAAGTCTGTGGAGAAATAGGAACACTTTTACACTGTTGGTGGGAATGTAAATTAGTTCAACCATTGTGGAAGACAGTGTGGTGATTCCTCAACTATCTAGAACCAGAAATACCATTTGAACCCAGCAACACCATTACTGGATATACACCCAAAGGAATATAAATCATTCTATTATAAAGATACATGCACACGTATGTTTATTGCAGCACTATTCACAATAGCAAAGACATGGAACAAAATGCCCATCAATGATAGACTGGATAAGGTACATATACACCATGGAATACTATGCAGCCAAAAAGGGATGAGATCATGTCCTTTGCAGGGACACGGATGAAGCTAGACTCCATCATCCTCAGCAAACTAACACAGGAGCAGAAAACCAAACACCACGTGTTCTCACGCATGAGTGAGAGTTGAACAATGAGAAACATAGACACAGGGAAGGAAACAACACACACTGGGGACTCTCAGCGAGGCGAGGGGAGGGAGAGCATCAGGACAAATAGCTAATGCACGTGGGGCTTAATACCTAGGGGATGGGTTGGTAGGTGCAGCAAACCACCATGTCACACGTTTACCTATGTAACAAACCTGCACGTTCTGCACATGTATTCCGGAACTTAAAATAAAATTTTAAAAAGTAAATAAATAAATAAGTGAATAAATGAAAACCTCACATTCTAAAAAGCAAATAAACCAACAAAAATTACAGGCACATGCCTGTAATTCCAGCTACTTGGGAGGCTGAGGCAGGAGAATTGCTTGAACCCAAAAGGTGGAGGTTGCAGTGAGCCAAGATCACATCACTGCACTCCAGGCTGGGTAACAGAGACTCCGTCTCAAAAAAAAAAAAAAAATGCAGAGGCAACATAATCTCTAAGAATTCACTACACAAGGGAAAGCTCTTCCTGATAGTTGAAAACAAACTGATAAATATAGAAAAAATAGTGGAATTAGAAAATTACCACCAGATAGCATCATTATAACAGTTGATTCAAGCAAGAATCATCAAAGATGCTAAAACTAGTAAGAGATAGGTGCTTATTAATTACAAAATGAAAAACAATAACTACACTGGAGAAACCTGGCAGACACCTCCTTAAACATGTGATTAAAGTTAACTTCACCAGCAACGGTAATAGATACCATGTGCCTCCTGATATGATGCACCGAGAAAAACACAGCATCACTTCTGTGATGCTCCTGCCAACAGTGCACAACATAAATGTAGCTTGTAGGAAATATTAAACAAACTCAAACTGAGGGACATCCTGCAAAATACGTGTCCTGTACTCTTGAAAAAAATGTTAATGTCTTGAAGGCAAAGAAAAACTAAGGAACTGCTGCAGATTAAAAGAGAATAAAGAGACATGACAACTAAATGCAGTAAAAAATCTGGAATTTTTCTGCTCTAAAGGACATTATAGGCACAGTTGGCAAAACTTAAATAAGTTCGGTAGATAAAATAATAGCCCTGAATCAAAGTCCCTTCCTTCCTTCCTTCCTTCCTTCCTTCCTTCCTTCCTTCCTTCCTTCCTTCCTTCTTTCCCTTCCCTTCCCTTCTCCTTCCTTCCTTCCTCCCTCCCTCCCTCCTTCCCTTCCCTTCCCTCCGCCTTTCTTTCTCTCTTTCTTTCTTTCTTTCTTTCTTCCTTTCTCTTTCTTTAACAGATTCTGACTCTGTCACCCAGACTGTAGTGCAAGTGGCATGATCTTGCCTCACAGCAATCTCTGCCTCCTGGAATCAAGCAATCCTCCCACCTCAGCCTCCTAAGTAGCTGGGACTCCAGGTGCCCGTCTCCACACCTGGCTAATTTTTTTTTTTTTTTTTTTTTTTTTTTGTAGAGATGAGGTTTGACCATGTTGCCCAGGCTGGTCTTGAACTCTCAGCTCAAACCATCCTACTATCTTGACCTCCCAAACTACTGGGATTACAGCATAAGCCACAGCGCCCAGCCTACAGCCCATTTCAAAGTTTAAAAGCATGTAAAGGGATAAAGGGGCATCCTTATATTTTTTAAAATGCACATATTAGGGCAATCTGGTGTGAAGAGTAGATAGGAATTCTTATAATTTTTTCCCTGTCTGAAATTAAGGGAGAAAAGTTTTTTAAAAGAGAAAATTTAAAAGCTGGTCAGGAACTGTGTGCACATGGGTCTGGTTTGTTGACAGTAGGCATCCCTGGAGTGGGGGTGTTCTGACTGGGCCATTTCATTGGGTGTCTCCCCACACCAACTCAGTACCATCTTCCAGTCTCCTGCCTGGAAGGAGGTGCTAGGAGCCCAGTGAGGCAGCAAAAGGGTGCTGTGCTGAACATGCAAGACATAAACATTCACCTAATCTGTCTTCAGTACGGGGTTCCCACCCCCAAGCACCTCCCCTCCCAGGCCACAGACCCTCTGTTTTATCCTCTCTAAATAAACCTCTAGTCTTCCGGACTAGAGGAGGAGAGTGTCATCTGACTGCAGGAAGAAGAATCAAGGGCTCTAACTACTTTCTGTTTTCAGCCTAACCTACTTCTAGAAGTGCCTGAGTATTTTGGGGGTTCCCAGTGTAAATCCAGTTGCTCATGTAGACCTGTTAGGGTGTAAGATGCAGCTTTCTGAGGTCTGTTGAGTCAAATGTTGCTCTCTGCTCCAGCTTCCAAAATGCTGCTTGAAATTTGCTAGGAGAGTAAGCCTTAAGTATTCTCACTACACCAAAAAAGAAAAAAAAAGGTAACTATGTGAGGTGACAGATATGTTAATTAGCTTAGTTGTGGAATCATTTCACAATGTATGCCTATATCAAAACATCATGTTGTACACCTTAAATATATACAATTTTTGTCAATTATACCTTAATACAGCTAGAAGAAGATTTTAATGCTACTGTCTTTGCTGTTGTTCTCTTTGTCCTTGTGGGTTTTAATATTTTAATAAAATCTCTTTGCTGTCATTTTAGTGGAGTTTCAGGAAAAACCACATGTCCAACCTGTCATCATCAATTGGAAGTCCTTTGCCATGTTTTCTAATCTTCTACAATGACATGCATTGCTTGTGCAATTTTAAAACATATTTAAGCCCATAAAAGAACTAAATGTTGTGAAACCATATAAAACAGTTTAGAAATAGGATGTTCATCGGGCTTCTGACGGGAGGATAATTAAGCTCTGAAAAGCAGCTGGGTGATGTGAAAGAACTTGAAGATGCCTTGGGCTCACATCCCAGTGCTGCCTCTCATTGGCATTGTGACATGAAGGAGAATACAATCCTCTGTGAATGCATTTTAACCCTCGATTACCATATGAGGGGAAGCGTCTGTAAGGTGAACTGCACAAGGCTTGAGAGTTCAAATCTCGCTGAATTCTAGAGGCAAAAAAGGAGCTCTTGCACCCAGGCCAAAGCCCTCCTTTGGCGCTGAGGCTCAGGAAAGAGCACGTCAGTACCCGCAGTTAACTCGGAACTGAGGCTGCAGCCAGGCCTCTGTCCCCCGCACCAAGAACAAGGTAAAAATAAATCCAGAGAGTGGGTCAAGTCAGGGGCTCGGCGCCAAACCCACACCCCCGGCCCGATGGATGCATAGGGCGGTCCACACCTATATCTACCAGCGCTCACCTCCAGCTTGGCAAACCCAGGTGCGCGGCGGCCCGGGTAAAAGTGGGGCACGCGAGGAACTGACTTTCCATATTAAACCACACGGGGGCAGCAGAGGACAGGCGGAGAAAACCGAGAGGGTCTTGGGAATGGGGTGGGAGAAGGTAGGAGACTGGGAGAGACTATAAAGGGACAGAAAATACACTAAAAAGAGATGGCAGAAAAAAGAAGGGCGCGGGAGACAGACTCGGGGCGATAAAGAGAGGAAGCACTACTAAGGTAGTGATCCCATACGTATGGACAGTTACTATCTGCAAGGTGCTGGGCACTCACTGTGTCATGGAATACAGGAGCTCATTTCATAGTTGAAGAAACAGGATGGGAGGTGGCGTGGCCAGTCTTCAGTCACAGCATGGGCACCAGCACTTACTAGCAGGGTTATTTAACTTCTCTGTGCCTTGCTTTTCTTATCTACCTCACAAGGTTGTGAGGATGAAATAACACGTGTAAAGCTCCAGAACAGCACCTGGCACATGGTTAACATTCAACAAACGCCAACGATGATGATGATGGTGGTGGTGGTGGTGATGATGATGATGATGATGGTGGTATAATGATGATATGATGATGATGATGATGATGGTAATGGTGGGGGTGATGATGGTGGTGGTGATGGTGGTGATGATGATGATGGTAGTAATGATGATGGTAGTGATGATGATAATGATGGCGATGATGGTGATGGTATAATGATGTTGGTGATGATGATGGTTATGATGATGATGGTAGTAATGATGACAGTGATGATGGTGGTGATGATGATGATGGTGGTGATGATGGTAATGGTGATCATGACGATAATGGTGATGATGGTGATGGTGGTGGTGATGATGATGATGGTAGTGATAATGACGATGATGGCGATGATGGTGGTGGTGTAATGATAATGGTGATGATGATGGTGCTGATGATGGTGATGGTGATGATGATAATGGTGATGATGGTGGTGGTGGTGATGATGATTGTGATAATGATGACGATAATGATGATGGTGGTGGTGATGATGATGGTGAGATGAAGATGCTGGTGGTGATGATGATGGTGATAATGGTGATGGTGATGATGATAGTGGTGATAATGGTGGTGGTAATGATCATGATGGTAGTGATGATGATGATGGTGATGATGATAGTGATGATGGTGGTGATGATGATGGTGATAGTAGTGGTGATGATGATGGTGGTGATGATGAAGATGGTGGTGGTGATGATGATGGTGGTGATCGTGATGACAGTTGTGATGGTGATGGTGATAATGGTGGTGGCGATGATGATGGTGATTATGATGATGATGACGATGGTGATGATGATGATGATGATGGTGATGATGATGGTGATAATGATATTGTTGAATCCCTACATGGAGGAGGACCCTTGGTTTCCAGGTTTGTGGAGTGCTGTTAAAAAAAATCTTCCAGACCGGGCGCGGTGGCTCACGCCTGTAATCCCAGCACTTTGGGAGGCCGAGGCGGGCGGATCACGAGGTCAGGAGATCGAGACCACGGTGAAACCCCGTCTCTACTAAAAATACAAAAAAAAAAAAATTAGCCAGGCATGGTGGCTGGCGCCTGTAGTCCCAGCTACTCGGGAGGCTGAGGCAGGAGAATGGCGTGAGCCCGGGAGGCGGAGCTTGCAGTGAGCCGAGATTGTGCCACTGAACTCCAGCCTGGGCGACAGCACGAGACTCCTTCTCGAAAAAAAAAAAAAAAAAAAAAAAAAAAAACTTCTCCCATATTACAGATGGGGAAACTGAAGCCCAGTAAGATTGCATGACAGCACAGGGACCTAGAGCCATGCAATACAAGGGCCAGGATTCAAAATCCGGTCATTTGACCCTTTCCACCTCACCCTCTACCTGAGCACAGGACAGAAAGTGCCTGTTCATCCCAATTGCTAAAATATGTGCCACACTTATCTGCTGAGTGCAGCCCGATGCCAGGCCCAGGGCTGACACCATGTTTTGCTCTCAAGCAGCTTACTCTTGGGAATGAAAGGTCAGAGCTGAAGAGCAGGTGGGAAGTCTGTTGGATGTGCTCACCATCCCTGTCGTGGACAAAGAGAAGAGGATCTGGTCCTGCTCGTGTCCCACATGCCCAATTTCTGACCTGTCAGGGACAAATATCTGGATAGTGAGCATGCCAAATAGATGGCACCAGGAGAGGGAACATGTTGCTATGAGAGGAAGGCTGCACCTGGTCTGCAAATCCTGACCTCCAATTGCAGCTGGGTGCCCCTAGGTCAAGTACTTAAACATCCTCCTCTGCCGCAACCTCTTCATCTGCAAAATGAGAATAATAGTGATCCTTTCTTCCTCACAAGGCAGGGTGAGAAGATGAAATGATGCGATTAATGCAAAGGGTCAGCCTGGAACACAGGATTCTCCAAGCAGGGAGTTCTGTTATCTGGAAAAGCAGAATGATAATATTCTCACTGGGTTATTTCATAGAGTGAGAGAAATTATTGATGTTCCAGTGCCTGAGACACAGCAGAATTCAATCAGCTCTGCTGCCTTAAATCAGATCTGCTGCCATGCTTCATAGCATTTGAGGCCCTCACAGGGATGCAACGTCCCAGTACAGGTTGGCCTTTCCAGCCAACAACAATAACTTGGGAACAATGCCTTTGCACCTCTCAACCACGTACCTCAAGAAGAATGTGTGCATGGGACGGTGAACACTTCAAAGGAGAGTGAGCTTCAGGACCTCCTTCAAGGAGCCCTGGGTCAGCCCCTGCTCTGTCCACTGGTGACCGTATGGTCCTCTCTCCTGATGCATCCCCTCATTCCTTGGCCCTCACTCTTAGCGGGTGACCCCAGACTGATTCAGAGCCAACTGTGGCCCCAAAACAACCCCTACCAGCTTTCTCTTCAACAGTGGCCAGCAACCTCCACAATCCTTGCCCCTGTCCTTCTGCCCCTCAGAAAAGCAGAGTCCTTTCTCTGGCCCAAAGCTGCCCTCTGCCCATGCACCTCTTCATCCACCAGTTCCTCTCTCCTGGCAGCTTCCCACCAGCAGTGAAGCTGGCTCCACACACCAGCAGATCACCGCCACAGTCTTCGCTTTCTCCTCTTCTGCCCAAATGCTCCTCTCCTCTCCCCTGGCTTCCACCTCCACCCCACTCCTCTGAAACAAAGGCCCCTTGTCGCCTCTTGAAAGTTTCTCATCCTCTCTGAAGAGGCTTAGTGAATTTTCCAAACAAGCGATGAAAGGAAACCTCTCTATTTACCAAAGCAGCCCTTTAGCAGCCTGAAGCAGTGTCAACCCTCCCTCCTTAAAAACCTCCCATGCTCCTTTGATGCCAGCGCTCCAGGTTTTCCTCCTACCTCTCTGACCACATCTCCTTTGATTCCTCAGTAGACTCCTCTTTTTCCCTGCTGACAATTCCCTAAATCTCTGTCTTCAGCCCAGATCTTTCACCTGAGCACAGACTCACATGCCCAGCTGACTCCTCTCCATCTCCACTTGCATGTCCCACAGAAACCTTTGATCCAAAGTGTCAACAACTGAGCTGACTTCCTTCTCCCCTCCTCAGACTTTGCCATCTCCATGCCCTCAGCCAACCAAGCCCCAAAACTCCGCCAGACCCAGTGCTTCTCTTGTTCTTATCCCCATGGCCAACCAACCTTCATGTCCTGTCAACTCTGCTCTCCAAAACTCCCTTGGGTCCACCTTCCTCCAGTCAGCCCAGGGAACACTCAAGACTACATTCCTCCAGTCCACCTGCTCTGGGAAGTCTTCCACGCTTGCCCCAGGCACCATTAGGGACTCCCTCCTTGGAGCCCCCTGCCCTCTGTACACCACAGGTTGTGAACTGGCCACTCAAGGACCACAGCCAGCCTTCAGATGTGTAGTGTTTTCCTTCACTATGAAGGCCAGCACAGCTTTTAAAAACAAGTCACTGCCAACTGTTGCCTAGAGCTGCGTAACATAACTGGCTGACTTAAAGCAACAGAAATTTATCCTGTCACAGTTCTAGAGGCTAGGAGCCTGAAATCAAGGTGTCAGTTAAGCATGCTCCCTCCAACGGCTCTAGGGGAAAATGCTTTCTTGCTTCTTCTAGCTTCTGGTAGATGCTAGCAATACTTGGCATTCCTCAGCGGTGGCAGCATCACTCCAATCTCTGTCTCTGTCTTCACATGGTCATCTTCCCTCTGTGTCTCTGTTCCTGCTTTCTCTTCTTAGATAAAGACACATTGGATTAGGACCCACCCTAATCCCTATGACTCCATCTCACATCTGCAAAAAAACTATTTTCAAATAAAGTCATATTCTGAGGTTCCAGGGAGACATAAATTTTGGAGGGAAACTATTCAACTCAACACTTTTTTTCTTTAAGTGATGAGGTGTCTCCCTATGTTGCCCAGGCTGGTCTCAAACTCTTGGCCTCAAGACATCCTCCCATTTCAGCTTTCCAAAGTGCTGGAGTTACAGGCATGAGCCATGATACCCACCTTCAACTCAATACATTTAAAATAAGGAAATTTCAAATAAATATCCAGATTACCACTTCTCTTTTAAAAAATTGGATTTGGCTCCACATCCTGCATCTCAGATTCTTGCATAGTTGCTAGAGCTGAGAAGCAGCCTCCTCAGTCCCATTTGCACCGGGCATATATTCTCCACTTATCACAGTCCCTTCCACAAGGGGTCCAACAACTGCAATGGCAGGAAAGTATTAAAGAAATATCCCAAACTTATCCCCCTGGAAACTAGTAGTAACTTTCTCTCAGAGTAAGAGAAAGTGGCAAAGGGGAGAGTTGTGCGCAACTTTTCAAGAAGAACCTGCTGTCACCCCAAGCACTTGTCTCATTTACGTTATCTGCCTTGCCCCTGTAGGAATTTTCATCTGGAGCATGGCTGTACAACAATGGCATGTTCATGAGACTCTCACTCACTGGATGACTCTGTCCATACGCCACCCATATCCCCTTGTCCTTATTTACCATTCCTCAGCCTGTCTACTCACCTTCCAACTTCGATCATCTATGTTACTTTACCTAAGGGCTTCCTCTGGCTACCAGAGGCCCTTCTTCCTACCCATGGGCCATCCCTTAAGCACGAATTGACAAAAGTTGGTGTATCAATACACCAGCTCCCTCACCCCTCAGGTGGAATCATTCTAAGGCATGAGTTCTACACTGGAGTGCTCAGAGTCCCCCCGCAGGGTGAAGCTCCACCTACTCACAGTGGCAACTTGTTTCTGTACCATACCCTCTGTTGGCTCACTACCTGCCCTCTCTCATTTCCCTCTCTCCTGGAGAAGTGCTTCCTGGGATCCCCTCTCTAATAAGCTATTTGCACATGAGCCCTTCTCTCAAGGTGGGCTTCTGGAGAAAACCAAATTGGAGGACAGAAACATGGCCTGTTTGCCATATTCATCTCCCCATCCACAGAACACAGCACAATTAATGAACACATCATAAAGAGTACTCATTATTCATCCATTTATTCAGCTATATGTGTCTAGCTCCACTTCATGCCAGGCCAACATAGTGAAACCCCGTCTCTACTAAAAATACAAAAATTAGCTGGGCATGGCGGCACATGCCTGTAGTCCCAGCTACTTGGGAGGCTGAGGCAGGAGAATCTGAACCCTGGAGGTGGACGTTGCAGTGAGCTGAGATTGCACCACTGCACTCCATCATGGTGAAGGGAGACTATAAAGGCTAGGTAGGAGATAGTTTATTGAAGTGGGTGCTCCTGTAAGTTGCTGCTGTAACTCAAGATTTCACATCCTAACAAGAATGCGCAAAGCCAGTCTTAACACATAGCTAGAATAGTTCCCTAAAGCTTGAAGTACTTTAAAGCTTGGAGTACTGTACAGGCCTACAGTAAATTAGGTAGAAATGCCATAACTATGTTGGCAGAGTATTACGGAAGAGATCAGAAGGCTCAGAGAAGTGGGCATGCTAGAATGGATTTATGGCATAAGACCAAACAGCCACTAAGTTGTGTAAGAGGGCTAGAGAACACTCAGCTAGCTAAATGAGTGTGCACTATGGAATAAAGAATGCACTATGAGAAACTCAGTGGTGGCTTTCCTCTGTAAGCCAAGTTGATGGTAAAGATGTAACTGTGGAATTGAGCTATCTAGTGTAAATAGGAAGATAGATTCTTACTGTCAGGGTCCAGGAAGTGACACTTAAACATCAGAGGCAAGGTGTGTGTTATAGGCAGCAAAACTGGAATTTAGCTGCTGGAGAGGATGTGGAGAAATAGGAACACTTTTACACTGTTGGTGGGACTGTAAACTAGTTCAACCACTGTGGAAGTCAGTGTGGCGATTCCTCAGGGATCTAGAACTAGAAATACCATTTGACCCAGCCATCCCATTACTGGGTATATACCCAAAGGTCTATAAATCATGCTGCTATAAAGACACATGCACACGTATGTTTATTGCGGCACTATTCACAATAGCAAAGACTTGGAACCAACCCAAATGTCCAACAACGATAGACTGGATTAAGAAAATGTGGCACATATACACCATGGAATACTATGCAGCCATAAAAAATGATGAGTTCGTGTCCTTTGTAGGGACATGGATGAAACTGGAAAACATCATTCTCAGTAAACTATCGCAAGGACAAAAAACCAAACACCGCATGTTCTCACTCATAGGTGGGAACTGAACAATGAGAACTCATGGACACAGGAAGGGGAACATCACACTCTGGGGACTGTTGTGGGGTCGGGGGAGGGGGGAGGGACAGCATTAGGAGATATACCTAATGCTAAATGACGAGTTAATGGGTGCAGGAAATCAACATGGCACATGGATACATATGTAACAAACCTGCACATTGTGCACATGTACCCTAAAACCTAAAGTATAATAAATAAATAAATTAATTAATTAATTAATTTAAAAAAAAAAAAGAAAAGAAAAAAAAAAAAAAACTGGAATTTAGTTTTGTGGTCCCAGCTACCTCCCAAGTAGCTGGGACCACAGGTGTGCACCACTATGCCCGGCTCTTTTTTTTTTTTTTGAGACAAGGTCTCACCATGTTGCCAAGGCTGGTCCCAAACTCCTGGGTTCAAGTGATCCTCCAGCTCCCAAAGTGCTGGGATTACAGATATGAGCCACCACACCTGGCCTGTATATATTTAAAGTATGTGATGTTTTGGTATATGTATATATTGTGAAACAATTACCACATTCAAGCTAATTAACATATCCATTACCTTACATAGTTATGATTTGTGTGTATATGTATTTGGTGAAACACTTAAGGTCAACTCTGTTAGTAAACTTCAAGTATACAAAACAGTATTATTAACTATAGTGTTGTACATTAGATCTCCAGAGTGTATTCATCCCGAATAACCGAACCTTAGTACCCTTTGACCAATACCGTCTCATTTCCCCCATTCCTCAGCCCCTGGCAACCACCATTCTACTCTGCTTTTATGAGTTCAACGTTTTTTAGATTCCACATATGAGTGAGATCATGCTGTGAATCTGTTTCTGGCTGATTTCACTTAGGAGGATGTCCTCCAAGCTCATCCATGCTGTCCCAAAGGGCAGGATCTCCTTTTTAAAGGCTGAATAATATTCCATTGTATATATCTCTCACATTTTCTTTATCCATTCATTCATCAACTTAGATTTTTTTCATATCTTGGCTATTGTAAATAATGTTGCAATGAACATAGGGGTGCCGATATATCTTCAAGATACTACTTTCATTTCTTTTGAGCATATATGTGCCCAGAAGTGGGATTGCTGGAACATATGCTAGCTCTATTTTAATTTTTTGAGGAACCTCTATACTATTTTCCATAATGACTATACCAATTTACAATCCCTTCAACTGTGTATATGGGTTTCTGTTTCTCCACATCCTCACCAACACTTGTTTTCTTTTGACAATGCCATTTTAACAAGTGTGAGGTTACATCCTGTGCTTTTGATTTGCACATCCATTAGTGATGTTGCACACCTTTTCATGTATCTTTTGGCCATTTGTATGTCTTTTAAGAAATGTCTATTCAATCCCTTAACCCATTTTGAGAGGGGGTCTTTTTTTTTTTTTTGCTATTGAGTTGTTCGGATTTCTCACATATTTTGGATATTAACTCCTTATCAGATGTATGGCTTGCAAATATATTTTCACCATTCTGTAGGTTGCCTTTTGACTCTGTTGATTATTTCCTTTGCTGTGCAGAGCTTTTTAGTTTGATACAATCCTATGCAAATCCTTTTGCATTTGTTACCTTTGCTTTTGGTGTCATAGCCAAGAAAACATTGCCCAGACCAATGTAAGGGTGCTTTATTTCTACGTTTTCTTCTAGTATTTTATGATTTCAGGCTTACATTTAAATATTTAATCCATTTGCACTGATTTTTCTGTGAGGTGTGAGTTAAGGGTCCAGTTTCATTCTTCTGCATGTGGATACCCAATTTCCCCAAAATCATGTATTGAAGAGACTATCTTTCTATTGCTGCTGATGTGAGTAAGCAAAGGATAAAATAAAACCAAATTTAAAAGTATAGAGACCATTCTTGACCCATTGTGTGTTCTTGACACCTTTGTCAAAGATCAGTTGACTATAGATACATGGGTTTATTTCTGGACTCTCCATTTTATTCCATTGGTTATATGTCTGTTTTTATGCCAGTACCATACTATTGTGATTACTGTAGCTTTGTAATATATTTTGAAATCAGAAATGTAATGCCCTCCAGCTTTGTTCTTTAGGCTCAAGATTGCTTTGGCTATTTGGGGTTTGGTAAGAATTTTAAGACATTGTTTTCCTATTTCTGTAAAGAATGCCATTGGGATTTTGATAGGGATTGAACTGAATCTGTAGATCACTTTGGGTAGTATGGACATTTTACCAATATTAATTCTTTCAATTCATGGACATGAGATGTCTTTTCATCTTTATCTTCTTTAATTTCCTTCATCAATGTTTTATAATTTTTAGTGTACACGTCTTTCACCTCTTTGGTTAAGCCTATTCCAAAGTATTTTATTCCTTTTGTTGTTATTGAGAATGGGATTACTTTCTTTCTTTCTTTTTTTTTTTTTTTTTGAGACGGAGTCTCACTCTGTCACCCAGGCTGGAGTGCAGTGGTGCCATCTCGGCTCACTGCAACCTCCACCTTCCGGGTTCAGGCGATTCTCCTCCCTCAGCCTCCCAAGTAGCTGGGATTACATTACACCTGGCCAATTTTTTTGTATTTTTAGTAGAGACAGGGTTTCACCATGTTGGCCAGGTTGGTCTTGAACTCTTGACCTCAGGTAATCCACCTGCCTCAGCATCCCAAAGTGCTGGGATTACAGGTGTGAGCCACTGTGCCTGGCCTGGGATTTCTTTCTTAATTTTGAATAGTTCATTGTGCATAGAAACACAACAGGTTTTTTTTTTTTCTTTTCTCAACTTCTGTTTTAGGTTCAGGGGTTACATGTACAGGTTTGTTACATGGGTAAATTGTGTGTTGCTGGGTTGGGTATCCAAATGATTTCATCACCCAGGAAGCAAGCATAGTACCCAATAGGTAGTTTTTCAACCCTTACCTCCTCTCATCCTCCCCAGTGAAGTAGGTCCCTATTGTTCCCATCTTTGTGTCCATGTGTACTCAATCACAACAGATTTTTGTATGTTGATTTTTTTATCCTGCCATTTTGCTAAATTCATTTAAGTCTAACAGTTGTTTGTTGAGTCTTTAGGGTTTTCTACATATATGATCATGTCATCTGCAAACAGATAATTGTGCTTCTTTTCTGATTTGAAGGCCTATTTCTTTTTTTAATCACTAACCTCTTTTTAATTATTGATTGATTGATTGATTGATTTTTTACAGGTGGGTTCTCGCTATGTTGCCTGTGCTGAACTTGAACTCCTGGGCTCAAGTGATCCTCCTGTCTCAGCTTCCCAAGTAGCTGGGACTACAGGTATACGTGCCACCCACCTGGCTTATTTTTTATTTTTTAATTGACACATGTAATTGTGCATATTTATGGGATACAATTTGATATTCCAATACATATATACATTATATAATGATCGAGTCAGGGTAGTGAGCATATCCATCACCCATGTATTTATCATTTCTTTGAGGTGAGAACATTCAAAAGACTGGCCTTCTGGCTATTTTGTAATATACAATACCTTACTATTAACCATTGTAACCCTACTGCGTAGTAGAACACTCCTATCTTACTATAACTTTGTACTTGTCTCCCAACCTCTCCGCCTTCCCTCCTCCCCAGTCTCCGGCAACAACTGTTCTACCCTCTACTTCCATGATTTAGTTTTAAGATTCTACATATGAGTGAGATTAAGCACTATTTGTCTTTCTGTGCCTGGCTTATTTACCTTAACATGATGTCCTTCAGAGTCTTGCATGTTCTCGCAATTGACGGTATTTCATTCTTTTTATAGCTGAATAATATTCCATTGTGTATATATAACATATTTTCTTTACCCATTCATCCATCGTTAGACACTTAGGTTGATCCCATATCTTGGCTATTGTAAATAGTGCTGCAATAAATATGGGAGTACAAATATCTCTTTGATGTGCTGATTTCATTTCCTTCGGATATATGCCCAATAATGGGGTTGCTGGATCATAGAGTAGTTCTAGTTTTAATTTTTTGAGAGACCTCCACACTGTGTTCCATAATGGCTATACTAATTTACAATCCCCCCAACTTTCTATTTGGATGCACTTTCTTTCTCTTGCCTGACTGCCCTGGCCAGGACTTCCAATACTATGCTGAATATAAGTGGTGAGAGAGGACATTTTTGTCTTTTGCCAGTTTTCAAGGGGAATGCTTCTAACTTTTGCCCATTCAGTATGATGTTGGTTGTGTGTCTGTCATAGATGGCTCTTATTATTTTGAGGTATATTCCGTCAATACTTAGTTTATTGAGAGTTGTTAACATGACGGGATGTTGAATTTTATCAAAAGCCTTTTCTGCATCTACAATTTTTAATACACGTACTTGACTTAAGATCTAAAGTTAAAGAACTCTACCCTCATTTATATTATACAGTGACTTAAATCTTTCACTCCAATCACTTCCTCATATACATGTTATCATTTTATAATATTTTTGTTCCAACCTTCTATTTATACCACTAAAAATTAACCTTTATTATCACTTTATATAATAAATGCTTATTTAGTAAGCCCAAATTTATGTATAATTAAATCTATATATAATTTTTAAATTATCATTGTATTGTACATTTATTCCTGAGTTAGATTTCCTTCTTTTATAAGTATATCCTTTAGTTGTTCTTTAACCATAGGTCAATTACTGGTAAATATTTAAGTCTTTATCTAAAAAATTTCCCCCCTTACTCGAATGTTTCTTTATTTGGGGATAAACTTCTAGGTAGATACTTATTTTCTCTAGCTACCTTGACAATATAATACTGCTGAACAACTGAATACCAGCTTCTACTGTTGCTATTGATAAGTCTAAAATTACTCTAATTTTTATTATCTGTGGCTAATATCTTCATTCTCTCCAGTTATTTCAAGATATTCTATTTGATTTAGGGGTTTTTCATTTTCACTTCAGTGTGTATATGTATAGATTTTTTTTATCTTGCTTAAGATATTTTAGCCTTTCTACATCTGAAGATTTATGTCTTTCGTGAAGTCTGGATAATCCTTATTTGAAATTGCTTTGAATATTGTCTCTCCCTCCATTCTCTTTATTCTTATCTTCTGGAAACTTTATTAGATGAATGCTAAACTTTCTCTTTCATCCCCTGTGTTTCTGAACCCATCTTTTACATTTTCCATCTCTGTATCTATGCATACATCCTGGGTAATTTTCTCAGTTCTATCTACCAGGTCACTAATTCTCTCCTAAGCTGTGTTTAATCTCATATTTAGTCATTCATGGAGTTTTTAATTTTAATGATTATATTTTTCATTCTAGGAATTCTATCTGATTATTTTCCAAGACTTCTTTTTTCTATTTCATAGTGTCTTGTGCTTTCATTATGTTAAGCAGATTCAGGGTTGTTACTAAGGTACAGCCTGGCTTAGCCTGCCTAATTCAGTATGCTTATTTGCACTGTTATTGTATGTCTCCCTACTAGATTATATGCTTATGAGGGCAGAAACACATCTGTGCTTAATCAAGTGAGGTCGTTATTAACTTTTATACTCCAATTATTTCATCTTTGGCCAAGGAGAACCAATGCTGGCTTCTATGTGCTTTTGACCCAGCTCCACTTACTTTTTTGACAGCATCATTACTTTCCAGTAAGAGAAGGTGTCCCAGACTCATCTTGTACATTACCAGCTTGTGACCTGGAATCAGTCATTTTTCCAAAGAGCCCTGGTTCCCCACAGTACCATGATGAGGGAATATTCAGGACCAAGTTCTGGGTGATAGGAGTACTCATTTCTCCTGGGATGCTTCTAAGCTTTTTCACTGAACACAGTGAAGAAATAGAAATATGTTAATATTTTAAATAGTGAATTTAATTTAATTTTTCTAATTCAAAATTAACATTATAGGAGTCTTAGTTAATTCCTTTGATTTCTTACTAGCTTTATGGATGCATAATTTAGACACAATGAAATTCGCTCTTTTTTTTTTTTTTTTTTTTTAACAGAGTCTTGCTCTGTCACCAGAGCAAGAGTGCAGTGGCACGATCTTGGCTCACTGCAGTCTCTGCCTCCCACGATCAAACAATTCTCCTGCCTCAGCCTCCCAAGTAGCTGGGACTACAGGCATGCGCCGCCAAGTCTGGCTAATTTTTTTGTATTTTTAGTAGAGATGGGGTTTCACCATGTTGGCCAGGATGGTCTTGATCTCCTAACCTCGTGACTCACCCGCCTCGGCCTCCCAAAGTGCTGGGATTACAGGCATGAGCCACTGCGCCCAGCCGAAATTCACTCATTTTTAGGTATACAATTGTGTAACATCAACACCCTAAAATATTTTCTCATGCCCCTTTGCAGTTGATTCCCTCTCCTGACCCTCAATCTCTGGCAACTACTGATCTACCTCTGTCACTTTAGTTTACCTTTTCTAGAATTTTACATAAATGATATCACACTGTTAAACAAAAATTATAGGGGGCCTTTTTTGGGGGGGAAATGGGGTCTCACTCTGTCACCCAGGCTGGAGTGCAGTGGCATGTCACAGGTCACTATAGCCTTGACCTCCTGGATACAAGTGATCCATCTGCTTCAACCTCCCCAGTAGCTAGGACTACAGGTGTGCACCACCACATTGGGCTAATTTTCTTATTTTTATTTTTTGTACAGACGTGGTCTTGCTGTGTTGCCCAGGCTGGTCTTGAATTCTTGGGCTCAAGCAGTCTTCCCACCTTGACCTCCTAAAGTGCTGGAATTACAGGTGTGAGCCCATGCCCAGCCAGGATGCCATTGTTTTGGACTAAACTCCTACACTGGGCCACAACGGACGAGACTAAAACTCAAAATGGAGTTACCCAGGCTCACCAAACCAAAACTGAGCTGTTATCCGGCCTTTTGAGAAAACAGAAGTGAGAAAGAGCCTAATTTCCCAAAAAGGCTAATTTCAACCTTCTGTCAGCATGAGAATGAAGTTTTCTCTGTTTTAATCCTTACAACAAAGTAACCTGGAGTAACCTGTTGTTAACCCATCAGTTATCTTCCCATTGTTCTGTCTTCCTGTCCCTGACTTACAAAGAAAGTAACTTTGAAATGACCAATCCACTTTTTGTTATTTGTTTTGCTTTCTTCAGCCCTTTTACTGTCTATAAAGCCAACATCCTCTGTTTGAGCCATGGGAACAATTATTCTAGTTTATGGAATAAGTGTTGCCCAATTCTAGAATCTTGATAAAGCCAACTGAGACCTTTAAACTAAATTTGTTGCAACTTTTTTTGATAATATGATATGTAGTTTTTTGTGTCTGACCTCTTAATGCTTTTGAGATTCGTACATTTCTGCATATATTAATATTATGTCAGTTTTTATTGCTGAAAATATAATTCCATTGTATGAGTATACAACAGTTTCTTTATCCATGATGGACATTTGCGTTGTCCCCAGCTTTTGACTATTATTAATAAAGCTGCTGTAAACATTCCACTACAAGTCTTTGTGTGGACATGTGTTTTCTTTTTCTCTTGAAAAAAACACCTAAGAATAGAATTGTTGGAAAATATCAGTGCATGTTTAATTTTATTAGATATGCCAAGCTGCTTTTCAAAGTAGTCGAACAATTTTGCATTCTCATCAGCATGTATGAAAGTTCTAATTATGCCACAAGCTTGTCATCACTTGTATTATCAGACTTTTTCACGTTAATGATTCTAGTGATTGGGTAATGGTATCCCATTATAGTTTTCATTTGCATTTCCCTGCTGATTGGTGATATTGAACATCTTTTCTTATGCAACTCAATTTTATAATTTTCTCTTGCACTAAAATTATAATTTTCTTTTGCACTGAAAATTATGGTTGCTAACAGCTGTTTGTTTGCATTAATGGATTTATTTCCCTATATCTTTTCCACTGCTATTAGTTGCTGGCTGTAAGATTCAATAATTCACGGGAAGCAGCAAAGTGAGACAGTGAGGCTTTTGGGGTCTGTATTGACCCTGTACCAACACCTTCAGGCTGAGTGATCTTGTACAAGTCCCTTAAGATGTCCAAGCCTCTGTTTCTTATTTTTTAAATGGAGATTGTTATCATCAATAATAATTGCTATTATTAACTACTGTTCATTAAACACCTTCTAAATTCTAGGCTTTATGCTAAGTGCATTACTTACATACTAAGTATGGTTATGTTATGTAAAGTACTTAGAACAGTGCATAGAACAGAGTGAGCACTGTATTTGTATTATATTTTTAAAATTTATTTTTATTGTGGTAAAATAGTCACAACATAAAATCTACCATTTTGACCATTTTTAAGTGTACAATTCAGTAGCATTAATTACCCTCACCTTGTTGTGCAACCATTACCACCATTCATCTCCTGAACTTTAATCATCCAAACTAAAACCCTGTACCCATGAAACACTAATTCCTCTTTTCCCCTCCCTCCAGCCCCTGACAGCCACTGTTCTACTTTATTTATCTATAAATTTGACTATTCTAAATACCTCATATAAGTGTAATAATACATTATTTGTCCTTTTTGTCTGGCTTATTTCACTTAGCATAGTATCTTCAAGGTTCATCTATGTTGTAGTATGTATCAGAACCTCATCCCTTTTTAAGGCTGCCTTGCTTATTTTCTGCCTGGTTGTTCTAACCATTATTGAAAGAGGGTTACTGAATACTATGACTATTATTGTAGAACATTCTACTATCTTCAATTTTGTCAACTTTTCCTTCATATATTTTGAGGGTCTGTTATTAGGTGTATAAATGTAGTAATCATTATCATCATTGTTATTAATCTTGATGATTAATAATTTTTTTTGAGACAGAGTCTCACTCTGGACCCAGGCTGGAGTGCAGTGGCAGGATCTCAGCTCACTGCAACTTCCTCTTCCTGGGTTCAAGTGATTCTTCTGCCTCGGCCTCCCAAGTAGCTGGGACTACGGGCACGGGCCACTATACCCAGTTAATTTTTGTATTTTTAGTAGAGACGTGGTGTCACCGTATTGGCCAGGATGGTCTCAAACTCCTGACCTTGTGATCTGCCCGCCTCGACCTCCCAAAGCGCTGGGATTATAAGCATGAGCCACTGTGCCCGGCCAAAGTAAGACCATTTTTATCCCCATTTTGTATATGAGGAAAATAATATACAGAGAAAAGGAGTACCTTACCTGAGGTCAACACTTATGATAATAATTTTTTTTTAAGAGATTAGGTCTTGCTATGTTGCCCAGGTTGGTTTCAAACTTCTGGCCTCCAGTGATCCTCTCACCTCACCTTCCCAATGTGCTGGGATTACAGGCATGAGCCACTATGCCTGGGTCATAATGATAATTTTTAAAAATGCATTTATCACTATTGGAGATAGCTATTGTGTCCATTCTTAACTCTGAATTTGGCAATTAATGGAAATTATTAAGCATTGATCCTGACTTTCCTATTTAAACTGCATGTCAAATTATATATAACCATAAAGCCTTGGCTGATGAAGAAATATTTCTTTCTTACAAAAGAATTCCAGCTAGAAAGTATTGATGAAATTAGAAAAACACTTTTTTGTAACCCCTCATGGAATAATATTCTAGATAATAATGAACAATGGATACAAAATACATTTGATGAAAGTTCAGTGGATATGTTTCCTATTGCTATTGTAACAAATTACCAGAAAGTAAGTGGCTTGAAACAATAATAAAGTAAGCGTATTATCTTATAGTTCTGAAGGTTAGAAGTCTAAAATGCATTTCAATGAGCTGAAATCAAGGTTCACACAGGCTGTGTTCCTAATGCAGGCCTGTCCTAGTCTGTTTTATGCTGTTATAACAGAATACCACAGATTGGCTAATTTATAATGAATAAAAATTTATTGCCTCACAGTTCTGGAAGCTGGGAAGTCCAATATCAAGGTGCCAGCACCTGGTAAGGGCCTTCTTGCTGCATCATGGCATGGCAGAAGGCATCACATGGTGGAAGGGCAAAGAGAGGCAGGAGAGGGCCAAACTTGCCCTTTTATAATGGCATTAATCTCACCCATTAGGGCAGAGTCCTCATGGCCTAATCACCCCTTAAAGGTGATTTAATTACAATGGCAATTAAATTTCAACATGAGTCTTGGGAAAGATAAAGATTCAAACCATAGCCAGGCCCTAGGAAAGAATCAAATTATTTGCCTTTTCCAGGTTCTAGAAGCTGCCTGCATTCCTTGGCTAGTTGCCCCTTCCTCTTTCTTCAATGCCAGCAGTGGAACAGCTTCAAACCTCTCTCTGACTCTGACCCCCTCTAAGCCTCCCTTTTCCACTTTAAAGGACCGTGTGATTAATTGGGTTCACCTGCGTTATCCATGATACTCCCATGATAATCTTTTTAAGGTCAGCTGATTAGCAACTTTAATTCCATCTGCAACCTTTATTTTCTCTTGCCATGTAACAACATATTCACAGGTTCTGGAGATCAGGGCATAAACATGTCTAGGAGAGGGCATTATTTTGCCTGCCACAATGGGGAACTGGAGACTTATGAGGCATCAAGTTATCAACTCACAGATTAGAGGTTGGTTATAAGGTGGAAAACACACCTTAACAATGAAGGAGTCAGACTATCCCCACCTGAACCCACTGGTAGATCTTAACACTTCTAGAGGTGGAACCATCAAACATGGCATGCATTCTAATGTTATGTAATATAAATAACATTACCTATGAAATATTCTTACCAAGAAAGCTTTATTTTACTTTAAGCAACCTTTTGGGTCTTTCAGTTTACCAGAAATACAGGGAATAGTAGAAAAAGTTAAATGATACCATGAAAAAAACAATCAGACAAATCCTGAAGATGGGTCATTCTAGTGGAAAGCTGCCTCTATTTCCTTAGTAAATCACTGGTATTAAAAAAAAACAGTTGGGGGTCGGGTGTGGTGGCTCACACCTGTAATCCCAGCACTTTGGGAGGCCAAGGCGGGCGAATCACGAGGTCAGGAGATTGAGACCATCCTGGCTAACACGGTGAAACCCCGTCTCTGTTAAAAATACAAAAAATTAGCCAGACATGGTGGTGGGCCCCTGTAGTCCCAGCTACTGGGGAGGCTGAGGCAGGAGAATGGCGTGAACCCGGGAGGTGGAGGTTGCAGTGAACCAAGATCGCGCCACTGCACTCCAGCCTGGTGACAGAGCAAGACTCCATCTCAAAAACAAAACAAAACAAAAAAAAGGTGGGGACTGCTCTGGATTAAATGATACTGGTTCCTCCAGGAGCAGACCCTGATACATGGATCCAAGTTTATTTGGGAGGTACTAGAGATACCAGTAGAGAAGTGAGGCAGTAAAACAGCAAAAGAAGAGAGTCCATGATGGGTTTGTTGTTGAACCGGCCACCACAGTGAGCAGCCAGACCTCAGTCCCAGGAGAAACTCACAGTGACACAAAACACCAGATTCACAAAGGGCAAGGCAGCTGAAGTATTTATACACTGACTCACAAAAGTAATTTGTAGAGAACTGGTCCTTGGGTGTGTTAATTTGGCACCTTGGACCTGTGGAAAGCAGGGAAAGCTGTCTTTTACCAGTGGTGTGCCCCAAATATTTCACACCTGTGGGCCATTGCAATTGAAGTCCCTTTCTCTATATGAAAAATTAGGTTCATAAATTATTATGAAATGAAAGTAGTGGGAAAAATCACATAGATAGAAAAGAAATGCAGACAGTGACAGTTCTTTTGTTGAACTCTGTATGTGTAAGTATGACATTATAAAATAATATTAAATAAAAATTACAAGATCAAAAAGGAAAACTTAAACACTTTAAAGATAGTTAAAACCTTACATTACGTTAAAGCCTTATATTTCAATTTTTTTTCTTTAAAATGAGTGAGTTGTGTACAGGGGGGTTAAATGCTTTTTAGACAAGAAAAAAAACTGCACTAGAATCAACTTATTCATCATCATCTTCTTCACCTTTATCTTCCTCCTCCTCCTGATCCTCTTCATCTTCCTCCCCTTCCTTCTTCCTCTTGCTTTTTTCAGCCTTGATGACTCCCTTTTTTGCTGCATCAGGCTTTCCTTTAGTTCAATATGCAACAAGATCCTTTTTGTATTTTTCCTTCAGCTTCACAGCTGTCTTTTCATAAGGCTGCTTGTCATCTGCAGCAGTGCTATTCCACATGTCTCCCATTTTCTTTGCAACGTCACCAATGGACAGGCCAAGATGTTCTTTGATTTTGGGGCAACACTCAGAACAGAACACAAAACAGGCTGCAGGAGGCCGCTTGGGTGCATTGGACTTGAACTTTTTTGTCTCCCCTTTGTGGGGGGATATAGATTTTCATTTCTCTTTCATAACGGGCCTTGTTTGCCTTTGCCATATCTTCAAATTTTCCTTTCTCTTTAGCAGATATGGTCTACCACCTCGCTGAGCACTTTTTTTTTTTTTTTTCCTGAAACAGAGTCTCTCTGTCGCCCAGGGTGGAGTCCAGTGGTGAGGTCTTAGCTCACTGCAGCCTCCGCCTCCCGGGTTCAAGCGATTCTCTTGCCTCACCCTCCCGAGGAGCTGGGATTACAGGCACCCGCCACCACATCTGGCTAATATTTGGATTTTTAGAAGAGATGAGGTTTCACTATGTTGACCAGGCTAGTCTTGAACTCCTGACATCAAGTGATCCGCCTGCCTCGGCCTCCCAAAGTGCTGGGATTACAGGCATGAGCCACCGCACCTGGCCTCTCTCTGAGCACTTCTTAGAAAACTCTGAGAAGTTGACTGAAGCTTCTTATGCTCCTTCTGACAAGTTTTCACAAGAAATGCATATGATAACATTTTGCCTCTCGGCTTCTTAGGATCTCCTTCGCCCATGTTTAGTTATTTTTTTCTTCAGTGAGCCACAGAGTCACCCAGTGCTCATCTGGCTTGCCCTGGCGCTGTCTCTGTGGAGCTCAATGTACTGTAACAGCTGTCAGAGCAGGCCTCCTCACTCCACTCTGTGAAAATTTCTTTTACATGAAGCAACCCATATATAAATGGTTTGTCAAAGATTCCTAAAAACCAATTTCACAAGTTCCAAAAATGATAATACTGTACATTACTTTGTTTTAGGGGGATGAATTCTAGTGGATTTCAATGGTCTCCAGAATTGAAAATTTCCACTAGAGGATTTTCACAATTCAACACAAAAACAAACAAACAAACAAACAAACCCCCCCATTTTATTTTGAAAATCCGATAATATGGCTGAGTGATAGCAAATATTGGCATTATTTGAGTCATTGCTTTAAAATGAGTATATAGCTCTTGGTAGAAATGATCAAGTCATTCAAGCACAGTCTTTTTATTTATTCTGGCATCTTTTGTCACTTCTCCTGGGATTCTTCTTCAAAGTTTGATTCTTTTTTTTCCTTGTAAATATCCATTCTTTTTGTGTGGCATAGCCAAAAGTCTTCTCCACATTTTTTATGTGCCAGTGTTCAAGACTGAGATTTACTGTACATTACTCAAGGCTGATTCTGGCTCTTCACAAAAATTTTTATTTTAATAAATGGCCACAACCACCTCAACTTTCAGCAATCACCAAGCTGATAAGTCAGCAGCCATCAACACTGAAGAAAGACCTCCACTAGCAAAAAAAATTATGACTTGCTGAAGCCTTAGCTGATCACCAGCGTGTTTTAGCAATAAAGTATTTTCAATTAAGGCATGTACATTGTTTCTTTAGATATAATGCTAGTGCACATTTAATAGACTATGGTATAGTATAAACATAACTTTTATACACACCAAGAAACCAAAATCTGTGTGACTTGCTTTATTATGATATTCACTTTATTGCAGTCATCTGAAACTAGATCCATAATATCTTTAAGATATGACTGTATTTTGAAAGTCAACATTAACCTAACATCACAACTAAAAGAACTAGAGAGCCAAGAGCAAACAAATCCCAAAGCTGGCAGAAGACAGGAAATAACCAAAATCAGGGCTGAAATGAAAGAAATCGAGACACAAGAAATCATTCAAAAGATCAACAAACCCCGGAGCTGGTCTTTTGAAAAAATTAATAAAATAGAACACTAGCTAGACTAATAAAGAAGAAAGAGAGAAGATTCAAATAAACACAATCAGAAACAACAAAGGGGATATTAACACTGACCCCATAGAAATACAAACAACTGTCAGGATAGTACAAACATCTCTGTGCACATAAACTAGAAAATCTAGAAGAAATTGATAAATTCCTGGACACATATACTCTCCCAAGACTGAAGCAGGAAGAAAATGAATCCCTGCACAGACCAATTAATGAGCTCTGAAATTGTCAGTAATAGCTTACCAACCAAAAAAAGCCCAAGACCAGATGGATTCACAGCCGAATGCTACCTCATGTACAAAGAAGAGCTGGTACCATTCCTGCTAAAACTATCAAAAAAAATTGGGGAGAGAATCCTCCCTAACTCATGCTATGAGTTCAGCATCATCCTGATACTAAAATCTGGTAGAGACATAAAAACAAGAAACAAAACAAAACAAAACAAAAAACCCACTTTAGGCCAGTAATATCCTTGGTGAACATTGATGCAAAAATCCTCAACAAAGTACTGGCAAACTGAATCCAACAGCACATCAAAAAGCTTATCTGCCACAATCAAGTAGGCTTCATCTCTGGGATGCAAGTTTGGTTCAACATATGCAAATTAATAAATGTGATTCATCACATAAATACAACTAAAGACAAAAACCACATGATTATCTCAATAGATGCAGACAATGTTTTCAATAAAATTCAACACTGCTTCATGTTAAAAACTCTCAATAAACTAGATATTGAAGGAATATATCTCAAAATAATGAGAGCCATCTATGACAAACCCACAGCCAACATCATACTGAATGGGCAAAAGCTGGAAGCATTCTCCTTGAAAATCAGCACAAGACAAGGATGTCCTCTCTCACCACTCCTATTCAACATAGTATTGGAAGTCCTGGGCAGGGCAATCAGACAAGAGAAAGAAATAAAGGGCACCCAAATAAGAAGAGAAGAAGTCAAACTATCCCTGTTTGCAGATGACATAATCCTATATCTAGAAAACCCCATAGTCTCAGTCCAAAAGCTCCTTAAGCTGATAAACGACTTCAGCAAAGTCTCACAATCCAAAATCAATGTGCAAAAATCACTAACATTCCTATACACCAACAACAGCCAAACCAAGAGCCAAATCAGGAACACAATCCCATTCACAATTGCCACAAAAAATTATAAAATACCTAGGAATACAGCTAACCAGGGAGGTGAACAATCTTTACAATGAGAACTATAAAACACTGCTCAAAAAATTAGAGATGACACAAACAAATGGAAAAACATTCCATGCTCACAAATAGAAAGAATAAATATCATTAAAATGGTCATACTGCCCAAAGCAACCCATAGATTCAATGCTATTGGTATTAAACTATCATTGATATTTTTCACAGAACTAGAAAAAAACTATTTTAAAATTCATATGGAACCAAAAAAAAAAAAAAAGCCTGAAGAGCTAAGGCAATCCAACTCCACTCAAAGTATACTACAGGGCTACAGTAATCAAAACAGCATGGCACTGGTACAAAAACAGACACATAGAGTAATGGAACAGAACAGAAAGCCCAGAAATAAGGCCACACAGCTAAAAGTATCTGATCTTCAACAAAGCTGACAAAAATAAGCAATGGGGAAAGGATTCCCTGTTCAATGAATGGTGCTGGGATAACTGTCTGCCCATATGCGGAAGATTGAGATTGGACCCCTTCCTTATACCATATGCAAAAATTAACTCACGATGAATTAAATACTTAAATGGAAAACCTAAAACTATAAAATCCCTGGAAGAAAACCTAGGTAATACCATTCTGGACTTAGATTTCATGATGAAAACACCAAAAGCAATGGCAACAAAAGCAAAAATTGGCAAATGGGATCTATTTATACTAACAAGCTTCTGGACAGCAAAGGAAACTATCAACAGAGTGAACAGACAACCTATAAAATGGGAGAAAATTTTTGCAAGCTATGCATCTGACAAAGGTCTAATATCCACAATAATGCAATCCACAATAATGCTATCCACAATAGCGTCTATCAGGAACTTAAATAAATTTACAAATAACAACAAACAACCCCATTAAAGTGGGCAAATGACATGAACACTTTACAAAAGAAGACATACATGAGGCCAACAATCATATGAAAAAAAGCTCAACATCACTGATAATTAGAGAAATGCAAATCAAAACCACAGTGAGATACTATCTCACACCAGTCAGAATGGCTAGTATTAAAAAGTCAAAAAACAACAGATGCTGGCATGGTTGTGGAGAAAAGGGAACACATCTACATAGTGGTGGGAGTGTAAATTAGTTCATTGTGGAAGACAGTGTAGCAATTTCTCAAAGACCTAAAGACAGAAATACCATTCAACCCAGCAATCCCATTACTGGGTATCAACCCAAAAGAATATAAGTCATTCTATCATAAAGACATGCATGCATGCATAGGTTCATTGCAACACTATTCACAATAGCAAATACATGGAATCAACCTAAATGCCCATCAACAGAAGACTGGGCAAAGAAAATGTGGTACATATATGCCATGGAATACTATGCAGTCATAAAAAGAGTGAAATCATGTCCTTTGCAGGAACATAGATGGAGCTGGAGGCCATTATCCTTAGCAAACTAACTCAGGAACAGAAAACCAAATACTGCATGTTCTCACTTATAAGTAGGAGCTAAATGATGCGGCCACATGGACACAAAGAGGGAAACAACAGACACTGGGGCTTACCAGAGGGTGGAGGTTGGGAGGAGGGAGAGGAGCAGAAAAAATAACTATTGGGTAGTAGGCTGAGTACCTGGGTGATGAAATAATCTGTACATCAAACCCTTGTGCCACGAGTTTACCTATATAAAAACCTGCACACCTGTATCCCTGAACTTAAAAGTTAAATAAAAAAATAAAAATAAATTGTCCTTACTGTGCACACAGCTTAATTTGCCTGGTATAATCTGTTTCACTGTTATAACTACATTTGGCAGCATTTTTTATAGATGAGGAGAGATTGAAAAGAATGGATAATGTTTTTTTCTAAAAAGATGCAACAAAAATTTTTTATTGTAAATTGACAATTTATATTCGTATAAATTTATGGGTTACAAAGTGATGTCATAAATTCTGGATAAAATGTAGAATAATTAAATCAAGCTAGTTAACATACCCAATACTTCAAATACATTTCTTTTTTTTTTTTTTTTGAGATGGAGTTTTGCTCTTGTTGCCCAGGCTGGAGTGTAATCGTAAGCTCTCAGCTCACCACAACCTCTGCCTCCCGGGTTCAAGCAATTTTCCTGCCTCAGCCTCCCAAGTAGCTGGGATTACAGGCATGTGCCATCATGTCCAGCTAATTCTGTGTTTTTAGTAGAGACATGGTTTCTTCATGTTGGTCAGGCTGGTCTCGAACTCCTGACCTCAGGTGATCTCCTGCCTCGGCCTCCCAAAGTGCCAGGATTACAGGCATGAGCCACCACAGTTCAAACACATTTCTGTGATGAGAACATTAATTTTGAAATGTATAATACTCCACGATTAAGTATATGCACCACTCAAAAAAAGTATAACAGAAGTGTACAATAGAACTCAAAAAGAGTATAAAACATATTTTTCCTGTCTGAGATTTTGCACCCTTTGACCATCATTAAGTATTTTTTTTTTTTTTTTTTTGCAGACATTCTCACTCTGTCACCCAGGCTGGAATGCAATGGCATAATCCCGGCCCACCACAACCTCTACCTCCTGGGTTCAAGTGACTCTTCTGCCTCAGCCTCCCCAGCAGCCAGGACCACAGGCACGCGACACCACACCTGGCCAACTTTTTCTGTATTTTTAGTAGAGATGGAGTTTCGCCATGTTGTCTAGGCTGGTCTTGAACTCCTGACCTCAGGTGGTCCTCCCACCTCGGCCTCCCAAAGTGCTGGGACCACAGGTGCAAGCCACTGTGCCTGGCCTAAAATTTTTATGAGGCAAAATATCAATTTCAAAACAGCATCAAAAAGTGAGGAGGCCAGGCACGGTGGCCATGCCTGCAATCCCAGCACCCTAGGAGGGCAAGGCATATTTTTCTGTACTAAAAATACAAAAATATTTGTCTCTACTAAAAAATACCAAAAAAAGAAAAAAAAACCCACAGGGCATGGTGGTGCATGCCTGCAATCCCAGCCACTCGGGAGGCTGAGGCAGGAGAACCGCCTGAACCCAGGAGGCAGAGGCTGCAGCGAGCCAAGATCACGACACTGCACCCCAGCCTGGGCAACAAGAGCGAAACTTCATCTCAAAAAAAAAAAGAGTGAGCGTATTTAACCACTCATTTCATAATAGAGCAAATAGGTCAACAGAATAATAATTCATGCTGTTGCATGAATAATGAACTGGCAACAAGAGAAAGTTGGTGGAAGGAAAGGCAGAGGAACTGTGTCTTGTAAGAATTAGAATCAAGGGGCCCCATAATCATCTGACATCCATTCAGTGTTGTTATCTATGGTTAGAAATGTACATGATAGGGACTCCAGGAATCTTACAGATTTTTCTTTTAAGGTCCCAGTCAACTGTGGCCATAATGTAACACTTACGCTGAGTTATTTCTGTACTAAGCAGTCATCTGCATAGGTTCCTTGGTGTGTATATGGTAATAGTTCAAATCTTGGATCCTTGGTGATCCTTAGAGCCACTTGATACTTCTGCCCCAATTTCTCAATTTCAGCCATTACACAATAAGTTATACAAGGGATACACTTGGCATACAGACAGTCCATCATTGACTGCACTAAGTCCAGTTTGGCTTTTATGGAAAAGTTGATAAAGTTGGTATCAACGAGGATGTGGTAAGGTGGGCCGAGCTGCGTATTATATTGGAAAAATAAGCGGGAAGGGTGTTGGGGAACTTCTCTTTCCTTTAATGTGCTGGGATCCTTCTTTTCTTTCTTTTTAGGTTTTAATCTATCCTTTTCTTTAAGCCTCTGATCTCTGAGACTAAGCATTCGCTTCATGGTTGCATGAAAACAAAAAAAAAAACATTTCCTTGTTTTATTTTGCTTCCCTATGGTCACACCACTCTTCTGTTTCTTCCATAATCACCAACCGAATGGATAATTTTTTAAACAAAGTTTGAACAAATGTCACACATTAAAAACACTTCTGAAAGTGTGAACACCATAAAGATTCAGAGAATGATTATAAAAGAGACAAGTAAAGATTTGGGATTAATATCTCCCATTTTTATGTGAACTGCACCATGCATACCAAACAAAAATATTGTGCCTCAGAATTCACACTTTGTTTTACTGTTTTAAATTTTTAACACAAATAAAATCTCTAAGAAGGCACATAAAGTAACAGATTTAAATAACTCAGGTTCTGATTCTTCACCTTCAACTCACTAAACTATCATTTATTTCGTATCTACCATTTAAATAGGAATATGTAGTACAACAGAGTTTGGAGAAACAAATGGCACCCTAAGCAAGTGCCCACAGTTCCAAACCTTTACAAACTTACTCTTGAAATAAATGTGGCTCATATGCTGAGTCTACATATGTTGGGACGGACTGTTTAACTGGGATTCCTCTGAATTAACTTCCATGTAGAATACAGTGCATAGTGAAGAATATGTAATTTAAAAGTGATCATTTGGTTCTGGTTCCAGTTAAGATGAAGTAAGCACATTCCACCCTGTCTCACATTGAATGCAACAAAAAATCCTGGAAAGAATGCATGAAGCAGCGATCTGAGGACTCTGAAAGGTAAATAGTAACAAGAGGATTGGGAAAGGAAACCAAAACTTGAAGAATCATTACTATAGTGGTGAGTTTTCTTGGTTTTTATTCCTCCAATATCTCCCAGCCTGGACTTAGAGACAGCCTGAATCCCAGAACACCACACCCAGTACTAATACCATATTTAATGGGGAAAGACTGAATGTTTGCACTCCAAAATGGGACAAAGCAAGAATCTCTATTCTCATCACTCCTATTCAATATTGTAGTAAAACTATCCGTACTTACAGATGACATGATTATCCATGTAGGAAATTCCAAGGAATATACAAGCAAAGCTCCTATAAATAATAAGTGAATGCAGCAAAGTTGCTTGATACAATGTCCGCATTCAAATATGAAATGTTCATCTATATAATAGTAATGAACAATTGGAGACCAAATCGGTATAAATCTTTAAAAAAAAAAAAAAAGAAATAGGGGGGCCAGGCATGGTGGCTTATGGCTGTAATCCCAGCACTTTGGGAGGGAGGCCGAGGTGGGCAGATCAAATTGAGGTCAGTAGTTGAAGACCAGCCTGGCCAATATGGTGAAAACCCACCTCTACTAAAAATACAAAAATTAGCCAGGTGTGGTGGCACATGTCTCTAATCCCAGCTTCTTGGGAGGCTGAGGCAGGAGAATCACTTGACCCTAGGAGGTGGAAGTTGCAGTAAGCCGAGATTGTGCCACTGCACTCCAGCCTGGGTGACAGGGCAAGACTCTGTCTCAAAAAAATAAATAAATAAAAATAGAATTAAAAAAGCTAAAAGCAGGAGTGAAAGAAGGGACATTACTACTGACCTTACAGAAATAATAATGAACAAATTCCTTATTATAGATATATGTTATAGATCTGAACAGATCTATAACAAGAGATTGAATTAGTAATTAAAACCTACCCATAAAGAAAAACCCAGACCCAGATGGTTTTATTGGCGAATTCTACCAAACACTTAAAGAATTAATACTAATTCTTCACAAACTTTTCCAAAAAATCAAAGAGGAGGGACCATTTCCTAACTAATTCTATGAGACCAGATTATTTTGGTACTAAAACCAAAGACATCACAAGAAAAGAAAACTATAGACTGGTATCTTTTATGAATATAGATTTAAAAATTCTCAGCAAAATACTAACAGGCTAAATTCAGCAACATACAGAAAGTATTATACACCATGAGCAAGTGGGATTTAACCCAAGATTATGAAGTTGCTTTAAAATTTGAAAACCAATTAATAGAATATACCATATCATGGCAGGGTGCAGTGGCTCATGCCTGTAATCTCAGTACTTTAGGAGGCTGAGGCAGGCAGATCACCTGAGGTCAGGAGTCTGAGACCACCTGGCCAACATGGTGAAACCCCATCTCTAATAAAAGTACAAAAATTAGGCAGGCATGCTGGCATGTGCTTGTAGTCCCAACTACTTGGGAGGCTGAGGCAGAATCATCACTCGAACCCAGGAGATGGAGGTTGCAGTGAGCCGAGATCACATCACTTCACTCCAGCCTGGACAACAGAGCAAGACTCCATCTCAAAAAAAAAAAAAAAAATATATATATATATATAGAGTAAATGATAAAAGCCATATGATTTTCTCAACTGATGCAGGAAAAAAACATTTTATAACATTTAACACCTCATTATAATAAAAACATTCAGTAAACTAGAATAGAAGGAAACTTCTTCAACCTGATAAAGGACATCTACAAAAAATAACTAACGTGATATTTAATGGGGAAAGATGAAATGCTTTCACCTGAAGAACAGGAACAAAACAAGGATATCCAGTCTTGCTGCTTATATTTAACATTTTACTGAAGGTTCTAGCCAGGAAAATTAGGCAAGAAAATGAAATAAAAGGCATCCAGATTTGAAATGAATAAGTGAAACTGTCTGTTTTCAAAAGACATAATCTTGTAAAAGGAATATCCTAAGGAACCCACTTAAAACAATTAGAACTAACAAATTAGTTTGGTAAGGATGCAGGATACTAGGTCAATATTCATAAATCAATCATATTTCTACACATTTGCAAAGAACAATCCAAATATGAAATTAAGGAAACAATTCAATTTACAGCAATATCAAAAACAGTAAAATACTTAGGAATATATTTAGCAAAAGAAATGCAAAACTTATACTCTGAAAACTACAAAGTATTGTTGAAAGAAATTAAAGAAGACCCTAATAAATAGAAAGACATCCCATGTTCATGGATGAAAGACTTAATATTGTTAAGACGGTAATACTTCTCAAGTTTATCTACAAATTTAATGCTATTCACATCAGTTTCCAGCTAACTACTTTGTAGAAATTGACAGGCTGATTCTAAAATGTATATGGAAATTCAAGGGACACCATGTAGTCAAAATAATCTTGGAAAAGAAGTTGGAAGACTCATACTTCCCAATTTCAAACTTACTACAAAGATACAGTAATTGATACAGTGTGGTACTGGTATAAAGATAGGTATATAAATCAATAGAATAAACTGGGAGTTCAGAAATAAGCCCTCACATTTATGGTTAATTGAGGGATTATTTTCATTTAGGTTTTTTGTTGTCTTTCATTGTCAAAGTTCTTCTCAGGGTTAACTGAGTTTTGACAAGGGTCCCAAGAAAATTCAATGGGGAAAGAATAATCTTTCTTTTTAAAATCTTTGTACTTTTAATTTTTGTGGGTACATATCAGGTATATATTTATTTGGTATGTGAGATATTTTGATATAGACATGCAATGTGTAATAATCACATCATGGGAAATGGAGTACCTATCTCTTCAAGCATTTATCCTTTGAGGTATAGTCTTTTCAACAAATAATGCTGGGACAGTTGGATATTCACATGTAAAAGAATGAATTAAGATAGTATCTCATACATATGCAAAAATTAACTCAAAATGAATTAAAAACTTAAATATAAGAGCTAAAACTATAAAACTCTTTGAAGAAGAAAATCTAGATGTAAATCTTCATGACCTTGGTCTAGGTAGTGGCTTCTTAGATGTGATACAAAAAATACAAACTACAAAAGAAAAAAAAAAAACAGATGAACTGGACTTCATCAAAACTCAAAACTTTTGTGTTACAAAAGACACCACCAAGAAAGTGAAAAGACAAACCACAGAATGGCAGAAAATACTTGTAAGTCATCTAACTGATAAGGGGCTTGTATCTAGAAGATATAAATAAATTTTACAATTCAGTAGTAAAAAAACAAATACAATTTCAAAGTAGTCAAATGACTTGAATAGACATTTTTCCAAAGAAGATACACAAATGGCCAGAAAGCACATGAAAAGATGTTCAACATTATTAATTGTCAGGAAATATAAATCAGAACCACAACGAGATGCCACTTCACACCCACTAGGATGGCTAGAATTAAAAAGATAGATAAAAATTTCCAGGCAAAGTAGCTCACACTTGTAAGGCCATCACTTTGGGAGGCAGGGGCAGAAGGATTGCTTGAGTCCAGCAGTTCAAGATGAGCTTGGGCAAATAAACATAAGGAGACCACATGTCTACAAAAAATTTAAAAATTAGCTGGGCATGGTGGCATGCATTTGCAGTCCCAGCTACTCAGGAGGCTGATGTGAGAGGATCACTTGAGCCCAGAGGTCAAGGCTGCAGTGAGCTATGATTGCACCACTGCACTCCAGCCTGGGCGACAGAGTGAGATTCTGTCTCGAAAAAAAAAAAAAAAAAAAAAAAAAACAGACAAAAACAGGTGTTGGTGAGGATGTGAAGAAACTGATACCCTATTGCACTGCTTGTGGGAATGTAAAATGATGCAGCTGCTGTGTAAAAAAAAATTTGGTAGTTCCTCCAAAGGTTAACATAGAGAAAAATTACCCAGCAATTCCACTCCTAAGTATATACCAAGAGAATGAACACATACAGCAGAAGTATTCATAATAGCCAAAACGTGGAAACAACCCAAATGTCCATCAACTGATGAATGGATAAGTTTTATATATATATATATATATATGAATATATATATGAATATTGTTTGGCTATGAAAAGGAATGATAAACTGATGCATGATACAACAGGGATGAACCTTGAAAACATTTATGCTAAGTGAAAGAAGCCAGTCACAAAAGGCCATATATTGTATGATTCTATTTATATGAATTGTCCAGACTAAACAAATTTATAGAGACAGAAAGTAGATTAGATGCAGAAACTCCTCTAGGATTGGGGAGATATTTACCTGGAGAAGTGAAAACTTGTGATCACACAAAAGCCTGTTTGTGAATGTTTATAGCAACCTCATTGGTAATTTCCAAAAACAGAAACAACCCAAATGTCCTGTAACTGTGAATGAATACACAAATAGTGATAGATCAATACAACTGAATATTATTCAGCAATAAAAAGGAATGGACTATTGACATGTGCAACAATTTGGATGGATCTCAAAGGGATTATGCTAAGTGAAAGAAGCCAGTCTCAAAGGCCACATACTGTCTGGTTTCATTTGTGTAACATTCTGGAAAAGAAGAAACTGTAAAGACAGAGAACAGATCAGTGGTTTCCAGAGATTAGGGGTAGGGGAGAGGGTTTGATTATAAAGGGGCAGCACAGGGAAGCTTTCTGGGGTGACAGAGCTGTTCTGAATCCTGATTGTGATGGTGGTTAGACAAATATATACATTCATCAACCTTTTAGAAATGTACTATGAAAAAGTCAATTTTACTGTATGTAAACAAAAAAATAATAGTTGTGACAATTTGTGATATATATAAATAAAGAAATATGTACAGTGTGTGTGTTTGTGTGTATACACACACACATAATTTAAACTCAACAATCACTGCAGGGATTGTTTAGAATTTAGACCACCAACAAAAGTTCTCTGAGGTGAGAAATATTTTATCTCTGACATTGTTCAGAATTGCTGGGAAATGGTAATAACTTAAAAAGCAGACCAACTTTTAGTATTATTATTGTTTTAAATATTCTACAAACAATGAGCCTTCTTATTGCCTTCTCTAGGAAGGATGGGTCCCATCATTACAACCCTGGTATGTCTCTCCCTTTTGTGGTTCTAGAATGGAAGCCTTCAGGCACAGAGAAACTGATCTTGGAAGTTGGAAATCAGTAGACTGAAAGGTCAAGGGCTATGGGTGGGGCTCTGACAGTGACTGCTACAGGCAACCAAATCCTGGTTTGAACAAATCAATTGTTAAATTTAAAAAGTATTTCCAACTGGGGCAATTAGATAAATGTTAATATACATTGAGTATTAGGTTATATAAAGGGATTATTTTTAATATTGATAGTATACTAATGTACCGTGGCTTTGTAAGAAAATGTCCTCATGTTTTAGGGATGAGGTATTCATATTGAGGTATTTCAGAGTGACATTTCACAATGTCTGTAATTTGCTTTTAAATACATCAAAGAAAAACTAAGGTGAAATAAATATGACAAAATGTTAAATAGTTATTAAAGTTATGAGATTAGTATACAAATATTCAGATTTATTATACTATTCTCTACTTTCTTATACACTTGAAATTTTTCATAGTAAAAAGTTTTTAAAATAAAAAACACACTGGAAAAGCATTTCTTAGTGCCAAAGCCAGTGAACCCTCACTCTAATAAGATCCCACGACCCTGTTACGGCACATCACAAGATGCTGAATCAAAGAACACCTGGAGCATCTCAGTAGGCTTCGGAAAAGAAAATGGAAAAGCAAGTAACATCCTTCTAAAGCTCCTACCCTAAAATGCTAAGACAAAGACAATTTAGGGCTGAAATGGGCAAACATTCAGCTATCCTGAAAGCTTAATTTTCCAGTAGGTCCCATTCCCTATTGGTTCTGGGATGGAAAGATGACAAAAGTCTAGTCAATGAGTCATTTCCAAGATGTTTTGTTTAACTACAAAAGAGAAAGTAGAATGCAAGCTGAGGTCACCGATGGCCATTTGCACTTCATTTGGAGAAAGTCTGCCTGACATGAAGACAACTTAGAGTACAGCTGATCTAAGAGATGGAGAAAAGCAGCTCAGGTGATGGTGTTTGAGCACCTGGTTCCGACTTTTCCTAAGATAAACTCTGGAAATTTTAGTTGTAAATGTCTGTAATTATTATTGTCATTACTATGAAGAAGATAAAAAGGAGAAAATTCCTTCTTTTTAAGTCAGTGTGACTTGAGTGTCAATAACTTGCAAATACACTCTTGTCACATTCTCTGACCTATGAGGTTAGGTCACAAAAGGCCCTGTAGCTTCCACTTTGCTCTCTGGGACATCTGCCTTGGAACCCTGAGTCAACATGTAAAAAGTCTGATATCCTGAGGATACCATGATGGAAGTGCTCCAATTAACCGTCCAGCTGAGCCCAGCCTTCCAGCCATCCACACCAAGGAATCAGACATGTGACTGAACCTGTCTTGGGGTCTCCAGACCAACACATCTACCAGCTGAATACCACCAAGAGATCTTCATCAACAATAAAAAAAGCTCTGCCCAAATTTCTGACCCATAAATGATACAATAAAATGGTTGTTGTTTAAACCACTACATTTCAGGGTCATTTGTTATGCAACAATAGTTAACAGGAACAGGCAGCCATGAGGGTGCAGCTAAACTGGGCAGTGGCAGATGCAGTTTTTTTGTTTTTTGTTCGTTTGTTTGTTTTTTGTTTTTGAGATGGAGTATCCCTCTGTTGTCAGGCTGGAGTGCAGTGGCATGATCTCTGCTCACAGCAAGCCCCACCTCCTGGGTTCACACCATTCTCCTGCCTCAGCCTCCCAAGTAGCTTGGACTACAGGTGCCCGCCACCACGCCCAGCTAATTTTTTGTATTTTTAGTAGAGATGAGGTTTCACCATGTTAGCCAGGATGGTCTTGATCTCCTGACCTCGTGATCCACCCACTTCGGCCTTCCAAAGTGCTGGGATTACAGGCGTGAGCCACCGTGCCCAGCGGGCAGTTGCAGTTTGTAATGGGGCCTGAAGTTTTAAGATAGAAGTCGCTTGACTGTATGCACAAAGTGCAAGACCTTGAGAGGAACATGTCAGGTGTGGAGACTTGAAGTTTAAGCTTCACTGGTTCACAGTGAGTCCACCTGTGAAACTGGACCCTAAGGAAGGTGGGGAGAATCCTTAAAGAGAGGAAAACGAGAAGAGCTTTCCAGGCAGAGGTGACCTTCATGGACGAGGCATGGTCTGTTATGTTAAGAGGCCAGTCCTCTTGGCACCAAGAGACATGGTGAGAGGGTCTCAACACCTCTCCCAGGCCCATGGCCTCCACTAAGGGAGTCCTGTGTCCTCGGGGGACAGGGAGCTGTGCCACCTCATTCCTCCAAGATAACAGCTGACTCTTTCTACCATTTGGTATCCATGCTGAGAAGACCTACATGTCCCTCAAACTCTGAAGTTGAACATGAAGCTTCTTCTCCCTGCCCTCAAATCTTGTCTCTGCCCCAGGTGGGAATCAGCCCTCTTCCTTACTTACTCCCAACACTGGATCAACAGTGGGTAGTTTGGCTCCTAGCAGTTCTTGAATGGGCCCTCTTCTCTCCCTCACACTACTTCCACTGATCCCTTTTTGGCACAACCATTTGTCACGGCCCCTGAGGGAGAGGTTGGGCCTGTCTCCAAATAATCTACCAAATCCAGATGCAAATCTTACCAGGTCCTGTTGTCAATAGCTCCCAGTACTGAAGTCCAGGCCCAGTTTCTGGCACTCAAGTTTCTCCATGATCTAACCTCTGACTCTGTGCAACCTCAACAGCCTGTCTCCCCCTCCTCCCTTTCCATCTGCTAGTCCAGCGGGACCCCTGACTGCCTCCCCAATGTCCTACCACAGATCACAATGCTGCCCCTCACCAAACCCCTCAGGACTCAGCTCACTTCCTCTGAGGCATTTACAGAACCACACTCTCCCATCTGTCTGTGTGGCCCCATGCCCTAGGCGGGGTGTCTCCCATAATCTGTGACACTTTAGAGGGCTCAGAAGCCCCATTTGCTCCAGTCACTGGATCCCTCTGAGCCGTTGACTCCTTTGTTGAATGGGGCCACACCATCCACACCAAAGGATATGAGAATGGTAATAGTGAACACCTAGTGAGAAAGCACTGAGCTGAGAGCTTTTGGGTATTATTTCATTTACTTCTCACAGCACCCAGAGAAACAGACCCCACTATTCCACCATTTAATTGAGGCAGAGTGCCTTGAGGAAGTGGCCTTCCCCGGCCAGACCTCCCTTGTGTGCACTTGTGTATCCCAGGGTCCTAGAACTGGGCCTGACATACATTAAGTATTTAGCAAATATTTGCTGACTGAAGAAATTCAAGAAAGAATAACCCCAGCCAGCGACTGAGCCTGGACCCTGGCTCTAGGCTCTTCCTGGCCCACTGAGCAGGATTCTGCTGGGGAACATGGTTGATACAGGACTTGGCATACAGTAGGTGCCAGTATGTCGCTGCTGCTGCTGTTGTGCAGGAGGGGTGGGGCAGGGAAGCTCCCCACCAGCTGGAGCTACCCGCGGCGGCCCGGGTTCGCATCCTCCCAGTGCCCAGACCCAGTCGGCTCCAGCTTGCTTTGGGAAGCATTCAGGAATAAACGTGGACAGTAGCGGTCAGGAAGGGGATTCCCGTTTCCCCTTCTCCCAGAAGCAAAAGAGGTAACGCTGCTGCCACTGCCCTCTCTTTCCAGGGTGCGAACGCCGCCCGAGACTGGGGTACCCCACACTCCTCCCTAGCGCTGATCCCAGCGGGGCTCAGGCCGCAGTCCCCTCCTGCCGGCTGCGGAAGCTCCCAGAAGCGGAGACTCACTCGCCCCCCTGCCCCTGCCACCAGGCCAGAGAGTCTGGAGCTCAGATACTGGCTCCCTGGGGCCTGGGTGTGCGACCCCAGGCCGGTCATTGCAGGTCTCTGGGCCTCCCTGTTCCTGACTGTGCAATGGGCAGCGGGTCAGGGGCGCACCGTGGGCGCAGTACGTTCCCAGGCGCCAAGGGCTGTGACTGACTTACCTGGTCTTCCACCGCGGGGCCTGGGCCATGGAGACGCTCCGGGCCCTGTAACGGGGGACCTCGGGTGCCCCACTACCTCACTCCTAGAACGCCCACCGCTCACGAAGCCTTCCTGAGCTCTACCGGAAGGTGCTGACAGCCTGGAGCTGAGGCCTGGGCGCTTGGGGTCACGCTGCTTCTCTCTGGGCCTCCTGTGTTCACGGAAGTAGAGTTTCCGCAAACCTCCCACTCTCGGCCAGCAGACCCCGCCTCATGCGAGGAGAAGGAGACCCACTAGGGGCGGTGGAGAGGCGAAGTGATCCGGGGTCCGGGAAAGTTGGACAATTCCCTGGACCAGATGGCCCTCAGTTTCCTCCTCTGTAAAATGGGGCCGGTAGTAAGCAACTCTCTGGATTCACCCTGGTTTGCTGTGAGGGTGAACCAATATAATAGTCTTGAAGTCTGTGACGCTCCAGATGTTCTTGGGAATGAGTAACGGGGGTCCACAGGCCGCCCCTCGGGTCCGGCCAGAGCACCGAGAGGAACCGAGGAGCCTCGGGGCACCCAGGTCCTTCCCGAAACCAACACCTTGGGTGCGGTGGGGCAGAGGACGGGGATGAGGCGGCCAGAACCGCCCTGCGGAGAGGCTGGGAGGCTCCGAAAACCTGGGGTAGGGGGAGCGCGCGGGGGCTTTAGAGGGCGCAGCGGCCAAGGGCAAGAAAGTTTACACTCCCAGAAGCTTCCGCACGCTTTCTCCCGCCTTCCTCTTTTCTTTCTAACTCTTCCCTCTCCTCTCTCCTCTCGCCTTCTTTTTTCTCCTTTTTTATCCCCTTTTCGTCCATCGCTCTTGCCGGCATCTTTCTTCTCTGGGTCCTTCTCCCCCACTTTCATCTCATCGCGCTCGCACTTCATCACCAGACAGCCAAACCCCCTTTCCAATTAAAGTGGAATTAGGCAACTCAATCAAATTAGTTCCCCATTAAAGCCCTTCTTTATTAAACCGTTTTCTTGTCCTGCTATTAAGTTTCACTGCCTGGCGGAACTCGAGCCGGCCCCAGAAGTTTACTTTGGGATGTCGCCGGACCCAGCCGAGGAGAGGAGTCACTCTTTTCCTGGAGCGGGGGAGTCACCCCGCGGGGAGCGGGAGGGACTGGAGGTTGAGGGAGAGGGTCGGCCCCGGAGCGGCTAATTTGCTCTGCTGGGCTTGAGGAGGGAAGGTGAAAAGGGTGAGAGACGAGGTCTGGCTCGAAGTCGCGTGCTCACGGCCATTCTCCCAGATTACACTTTTTCAAGGAAGGCAGCATGCCACCCCAACTCCCCAGAACTCCATAACTCCCAGGCTGTAGCCCTTGTCAGGAGAATGGTAGCAGCCACCCTGCCCAGCCGTCACCTTCGCTGCCTGTGGTTCCAAACCTGGGATGGGGAGCGCGCAGTGTGCGGCCCGAGCTACATCCAAATCTACACCTGGGAAAGAGCGGGGACTGGGCCCCCAGCCTTGCAAGATCCCTGTGAGGACTCGGGCCGGCGATCCAAAAACTAAGAGCCGGGGCAAGGCGACCCCTGCGCAAGGGTGCCCGAGCTGGGGTACACACTGGGTTCCCGCTGCTCAACGGTCGCGGGTCGTTCGGGAGTTGTGAGCCCCGCGCCACTCTGGTGGGATAGGTCCTCCGGGTACCACAGGAAGTCTCCTCTCCCAGTAGCCCGAGGGTCGGAGGTCCCATGGGACCTCGGACAAGCGTCTCCTTAGCGCCGCGGCCTGAGCGGGAAATCACGACCTTCCCCAGCGCCCCCCCCCTCCCCACACCCCCTATTTCTCGAGGAGCGGGACGGGATTCGGCATTGTTTTCTTAGAAAATAACATTTATTTCTAGCTCATATCTATGCAAAGGAAAGCACAAAGTGCTGCTCTGCAGCAGCGTTTTCCGCTGCGGGCCCTTCAGTCAGGGCGTTTGGCGAGTCCCGGGAGGCGAGGATGGGCCCGCGAGCGGGCGGTTCTGGCTCAGTCACACGTCGCTCTGTTCCTGCTTCAGTGCGCACCTTGACGGCTCCTTAGGGACAGACCAGCCGCAGGCAAGAGGGGCAGGTGGGCAGGATTCATCCCGAGTTTCCAATATATTTAATCTATAAACCTGATAAGTACAATGCGCGCATAGTCTAATTTTTTTCCATTTTGTCCCTTTTTTTGCTTGTTTTTGAATGTTTTTCACGTTAATACCGAGGTCACCTACAGATTACAATTAATAACTTAGAATTCCATTTTATAACATTATACACTGGCTTGTATATATATATGTATAGATTATATATAGATTTATACATATATAAAAACACACTGCACCAAGGAAACCCATGCTTATCGGCATAAGCAACAAAGAGAGCGACAAATACCGCAACGAGGAAAGTGCACCTTAGAACTTGTTTCCTTTTTTTTTTACAATTGTATCGATATATATGTGTGTCCCAAAGACTCGACTCAGTGCCAAGAGATTTATACATCCTAAATTTATATTTGTTAGAGCGAATATTTAAATTTTTTAAAAGTGGGGGCTGGGGAGACACAGAAAAGACTCTCGGATTATCCTGCCATCCACTGAGAGCCGGATGAGCACAGCTAAGGAGCCGCAGGAGCCTGCGATGCTGTCGCAGCCTCTGAATTCTCATGAATTCCCAGCCTTTTGGAAAGGGGGCCGGGCGAGGCTGGAAGAGGGATCCGGAGGTAGGAGATGAGGACCCAGGCCGCGTACCCCCTCCGAGAAAACCTGCACCTGTCTGTAGCTGCTCCCCCTTTGCTCAGCCTTCCCCACCCACCCTCTTAAAGAAAACCCAAAAACCACCTTGGAGTGAGAAGACCCCAGCCAGGGCTCAGAGAGAGCGCTGGGCGAAGAGGGGTCGACGGCCCGCGGGGACAGGGCTGGGGTTCCTGTTTGGGGACCGGCCGGCTGCCAGGCCCCTCGCCCTACTGCTTCTCCGGAGCGCCGTTGACCATAGGCCCGTACAGGCCGCCGCCGTAGGTCGGCTCCTTGTGCACCGCCGCAGCAGCGGCGGCCGAGCGGTCACGCATGAGATCGCTGAAGGCGTAGTCCATGGGCGGGCGGAAGCCCAGCGTGGGCACCAGGCCGGCGGTGGAGTAGGGCGCCATGAAGGCCAGACCGCGGCTGTGCGCCGCTGCCGCGGAGTAGGCCAGGCGCAGGGGGCTGAGGCCGAGCGGCGCGCCCAGCGGGTAGGCGCCCGCGTCCGCACCGAAGTGACTGGCGTTGGGCTGCAGCGGCGAGAAGGCCGAGCGGCTGCTAAGCGAGCCCAGCGCCCCAGGCGCCATGGCGCCGGCCAGCAAGGGTCTGTGGTGCGGGGGTGCGGCGGGCCCGGCCTGCAGCGGCGCAGGCAGCCCAGGCCCCGCGGTAGCGGCGGCGGCGTCGACGCGGCTGGGCCACGCGTCGTCTGCAGCTGCTGCAGCACCCACGGCGGCCTTATCCGGGGGCGCCGCAGGGCCCAGGCCGGCCGCCAGGCCTCCACGGTGGTGGTTCAGCACCTGCTCGATGGCCTGCACCACGTCGCCGCCGCAGCCCTGCAACACCAGCTCCAGAACGCCTCGCCGGTGGCCTGGGAACACGCGTGTCAAGATGTCCAGCGGCGTCCGCTGCCGTGGACCCGAGCCTCCGCCCAGCCCTGGCGCCGGCGCGGCCTCACCCTCTTCTTTGTCAGCCTCTGAACCGGATTCAGAGCCCAGAGGACTAGCGGAGCCCGGGCTGTCCTCGTCGCCGCCGCCGCCGCCGCCAGGGCCAGCGCTGCCTGGGCAGCTGCCACCTGCCTCTTTGGAGGCCCGAGCTAGGGGCGAACCCGAAAAGGACTCGCCATCACCGTTCTCCGAGCCTGAGCCGGGCCGCACCTCCGGGGACGACGTCCCGGGCCCCGAGTCTGCGCCGTCAGGTGATAAGGGCTTCACCGGCGGCGGCGGCGGGCTGCCCGGGCGGCCTGCCTGAAGCAGCGTCTTAGGAAACAGGTCAAACTTCTGCAACTTGGCCTCTGGGAGGGGAGAAAACGTGTCGTGAGGAGCAGTTAGCTAGAAGACTGCGGTCACAGCACCTCGGCCCTTTGGATCTCAGTTTCCTCTCCCTCAACCCCACAGCCCTTATTCACTAGGCCCCAGTGCCCCTCTTTCTTTTTGCTCTAGCATTCCTTCCGCTCTGAGCCCCTACAGCCCTGACCACAGGGCTCCCTCTCTTTCTGTACTCCTCAGAACCCCAACTACCTGCGCCCTGTAAACTCGATGTTCAGTGCTGCTTTCCCCACATCTGTGCCCCAACACCTCCACCCTTAACTTCCTTTCCAGTCCTGCCCTGCCCTGGAGAAGTGGCCAGGTCCAGGGTTCAAACAAGAGACAACATAACTTCTGCCTAACCACGCTGTACAGGAGCCCACTGTATAGAAGATGCCTGCCCTGGCAGTGCAGCCTGTAAGGAAAGGCGCCCTTGGTTATCTAGGAGGTCCCAAGCTTCTCTACAGGCAGAAGTAGAGCCCCTATTTCTAATCCACCCTTTCCAAAATTGAGACCTGAGAAGTTCTTCCCTCCCAAGTTTAGAGCTGATCCCTCCTTTCCCTCAACGGCCCTGGCCTAATTTCTTCCCTCCCCACAAAAAGCCACGGGGGTCCGGAAAAAGAGGGTGGGGCTAGGCAGGGAGTAGGAAGCGACGCCAAGAGGAAAAGACATAGGAAAGCAGACCTGAGAAACCAGGGAGGGTGCGGAAGAAGCTAGAAGGAGGGAGGGCGCAGTAAGCGGTTGTCCAGAGGGCATTAGGAACGCGAGAAGGGGAAAAGAAACTAGGGCGTCTCAGAACCTAGGGAAAGCAATGGGGTGGGTGTCAGTTAAACGGGGTGGGGGAATTCCTTAAGAGAGTTGGGAAGGAGCAGAGGGAAAGGGTCTGTGAAGAAGCGCAGAGCGAAGGAAGATGCGCAGGTTTCCACCTGGGGAGAAGACGAAGCAAAGAAGCAGGGACCTGCCTGCGTTTGGGTAGAGGCGAGTAAAAAAATTAAAGCGTGTACATTTGGGCCCGATGCAGGAGAAAGGGGTAAAGTGCAAATGCTCCAGAAGCGAGAGAAAGGAGAGTTTCCGTACCCACCCTCCATACCCGAGGCTGGGCGAGCGGCGAACCCTAGCAGTCGCGGCGACTGGACACGGGGGTTCTACTCTTTCTGAACCGAGACAAGCCCCTGGACCGCGCGCCCCAGAGCTACGATCCTGCTGCCCCTACCTGCGGCCTGGCCGCGCTCTCACCTGAGCCCCCTGCGCCAGCTGCTCCGCCTCCGGTCCCCGCGGGCGCTCCCGCTCCAGGTCCCCCGCCGTCGGCGGCGCACACTGAACCGAAGACCTCGTAGGCGGGCCTCGGGGGGATGATGCCGTTGGCGGCGGCCAGCGCCAGCCCCTCGGCAGTGCCGTAGAGCAGCTGCAGCTCGCGCGCCTCATTCTCCTCCTGCGCTTGCTGCCTGCGCAGCGCCACCTGCGCCGCCATGACACGCTGGCGCTCGGCGATGAGCGTGCACTTGGCGCACAGGCAATCCTTCCAGCGACAGTAGCGTTTGTGGCCCTTGAGTGCCGACACCACGCCATGGTTGCGACAGCGCGCGCACTTGGGGGTCCGCGGGTACTTCTCAGCTGCCCGCAGCAACAGTGGCGGCCCCCGCAGCAGGCCGCCTGCCACGCTCACCGGTAGCGATGCGGCGGCCGCCGCGGCTGCCGCCACCGACGCCACCGACGCCACAGGCGGCCCCGTGGCTGTTGCCGCCGCCGCCGTCGCCGCGCCGGGCACGCTGGGCAGCTCCGAGCGCAGCTCCATGACAGGACCTGACGGGAAAGAAGGTGGGAGAGGGGAGAGATCTGGTGAGGAGCACACCGCGCGCTAGGCCAAAGCGCAGCCTTGAGGAACCCAAGCTGGAGAGGGAAATTTGGGCCGCGGAGGCTGGGCTAGCGGGGCCAGAATTGCTGGGAGGAGGTGCAGTCGGAACCTCCTTGTGAGCCCTAGCGCCTTCACCCCAGTCCGGCCACGGCTGCTCTTAGACTTGATTTACACGCTGGGGGTAAGATTTTGTCTGAATCAGTGATTCCGCTGGAAAAAATAAAGAGACATGTAAAGTGTGAAAGTCACTGATTCAGATGGCTGTAATGAGGATTTGGAAAAGTTAAGATGATACCCCAAAGCTTAGCCTAATCGGGGTGAGACGGGTGAGAGAAATGTTCGTTTGACGGGACTGGGATTAGAGCGACAGTTTTGGCCCAGAAGTTAGGCTGATGCCAAGGGCAAAACAGGAAAACCCGGAGCAAAACGGTCAGTTTGGTGGAAGGGTGAAGAGGAGAGAGATGTGAAGGCGCAGAGTTGAGCTGGTTGGGCCGGAGTTTTGTTTCTTTTTGTTTATTTTTAATGCAGTTTGGGGCAGAAGCTTTGGAGAGAAAAATCAGCAACAGAAAGAATAGCTTTAGGAAGCAGAGTGGGGGCGAGGAAACAACTCAGGCAAAGTTAGGCCCAGTGGCTCTGGGACCCATAAAAATGTGAGCCCTAAAAGTTCCACGGTGCGGGCCTCCAGAGAGTGAGAGAGAAAATGTGTGTGGAGTTTAGTTTAGGTCTGGTAGTATTAAAGAGAAAAACTCGGCCAAAGAAACTTTCTGTATAGGCAAACCCAGCCCAAAGATAAGCTTCATGGGCAAGGAAAACAGTGAAAAGCAGCTGATCTGGGTGTCCGGGATCCAGGGGCCGCGACTGGGAGAGGAGGATGTGTAAGAAGAAAACCCACAGGCAAATGCCGGGGGAGGGGATTGGGTAAAACCTGTGGTGCAATTTTTTAGCTTCGCAGTCTGGAGTAGTAGTCGGGGCGGAAGACGTATCCTGCGAAAAGTTAGGCATTTCAGGAGGGGGATCTTTCTCGAAGACCACCTCGCACTGCCCTCCCCTCCCCTCCGGGTTTAGGGACAGAGTCGTCAGACACGCCCTCCCCGTCTTGGGGTCCCAGGGGACCCCGCTCGAGCGCAGGCTCCTGCGTTCTGATCTCAGAGTTGGGGTCCTAGGACACGGATGGCCCAGCAGGCTGCACCAGGCCAGGGGAGTCGCCTTCGCAACTGGCCATAAACGGACACCAGAGTCCCGCCCACGCCGCAGCCCCACAAGGCCCAAGCAGGCCCAGCTCCCCGCTTCTGCCGCAGTCTCCTCTGCTTCCCGCGTTCCCCGTCCCTGCCAGAGCCCGGGACAGAGTCCTTGTGTCTCCGTCCGAGAGTCCCAGACCTCCTCTCTATGAGCGTTGCCTCCTCTCCCAGACCCCTCGGGCGGCGCCGTTCCTAAGGCCCACGGGGCCCAGGCCTCCTCAACAGGGGCCGCAGACCAGGTCGCCACCCACTGCTCTCCCTGCGGCCCTCAACTACCTGCCTTGGGCTCCGGGATCCTCCTCCTCCGCTGGCGCGGCACGCGCCTCCCGGCTCCACTGGCGACGCTGGCGCTCTTGGCCTCTTCCCTTTGCCCCCGGCCCCTTATCTGACCACGTCACCCTCCTTCAGTCACCATGTCCGAACTTCTGGACCCCTCAGAACGCAGCGCAGTACAACCTTCCCTTCAGAAATCCGGGTCGGAGGCTCGTCTGCGGGCCGCTTGATTGGAACCCGCGACCTGACTCTCGCCGTGCTGGGTCCCCTCGCGGTGCGCGCCGGACGCTGCGCGCAGCCGGGGCCCAGTTGCCCGGCGCTGCCAGACTCTCAATGAGCCGCTCGCCCGCTCTATTGTTGCTCCTTAGGGCTCCATTAGACAGAATTGGACAACAATGTGGCGCCTGCCATTGGCCAGGGGAGGCACACGGCGCTCTGATTGGCCGGGCCCGCGCCCGGGGAGCCCCGCATTCTACAGTGTCCGAAAGATTCGAAACTCCAAAAGTTCCACTGTGTGCCTCCGGGAGGGGAGGGGGCGCGCCAGGAAAGGAGTGGAAAAAAGTGGGCGAGGAGGAGCGTTGAAAATTTCGTGACAAGTAGTTTCCGTGAGCCCGAGAGCGTGTGAATTGCTCCTAATTACCGTGTCCGGTGCGCCTCTCTGGGTAGACTTGTGTAACCTCTCCGCTTCTGGGGCGCCGGCTCGGCTGCTCCGCTCTCACTGGCCGGGAGAGCTTGGCAAAGCCGAGCTTCCCAAGTGGCCCTGGAGCCCTGGGGCGGAATGGGGGGCAGGTGACAATTCAATTACTGCGGTCGGGGTGGGGGAGGGACAGGGGTGCGGGGGTGGGGAAGGGCATAAAATCGTTCAAGGCATAAATGCCAGGACGATTTTTCCTGCCTTCTTCCTGCTATGTTTGGGCGCGCTCCCAAATCCGACGAGTTTGGGGTAGTTGGGGGCTGCTTTGGTTTTGTCCTCCTGTCTCCTTTAAAGCTCAGTTACTTTATTTTTAAAAGTCCTGATACGATAGTCATCCTGGAGGGTAAGTGTGGTTTATGAAGATTTTCGTGTTTAAAGAGAAGCTCAGCGAAGAGAAATGAGATTGCGCTTCCTGTCGGTGCCTGCCGCGTCCCTCGCGCCCTGAGCCTTTCCTCTCCCCGCCCATCTTTCGCGTCCCTCAGCCCCTTTTTGCTCTCTTTTCCTCATTTTTCAGCATCTCGATTTCTTTTCCGTGGTGGAGGGATTCTTTTTGTCGTTATTGTAAATGAACAAATAGACCCCCCCTTTTATTTTCTTTTCTAAACGAAAGTAAAAAGTGGCCTCTGTGTCTTCGCAGATTCTCTTAAACTCAGGACGCGCATCGGTCTGTCCGACCTTCCCGGCAAGAGACAAAGTCACTGCTGGGAGGCCCCCTCGGACAGTTTTCAGTTTTAACTTTCGCCTTATTCTCATCCTGTCCTGATGTCACGGCCCTGAGGAACAGCTCGTTCTGCAGAAGAGGTAACAGGTTTCAGATTTTGTTTCCTTTTTGAAAGGCAACATCTGGAATTAATGCCGCGGCCCTCGGGCGAGTCGCCCTCGGTTTCTGTAGCTCTGATTCTATCTCTGTGTCTTTTCATTCTGTTTTTCCCTCTAATTTCTAATGTTCTGTCACTCTCGTTTTTGTTCTCTACTTTTCTCTCTCTCCTTCAGAGCAAAGAAAATTCGTTTAAATAATGAGGAAAATGAGCGTTCCTGTCGTTCTCCCTCTACTCTTGACTGTGCGTCTCTGCGTCGCTCTTTCGAACCTCCAGGCCGGCGGGAATCTAGGCACGTAGACTCGGCCCGGGGCGTCGCGGCCTCAGGACGCAGCCCCTCCCGCCTGGCACGACTACTGGGCCGCACCTTGTCAGTCTATCCTCTTCTGAGCCCAGGAGTGGGGGTGGGGGAAGGACGGTGCGACCAACAGGCGCCCACCCGAAGACCACAGAACCTGGCGCCCGGGGAGAGCCCTGGAAGAAGCCCACCCGGAGGCTGAGGCTGGAGGGAGGAGTGGGTGGGGGTGATGCGCTGGAGGACCGGGCGGAGAGCTTCCAGAAAGTTCACCAGGCCCCGGCGCGAGGGCGCTCCGACACGGACAAGGTCTATGATAGCGATAAAAACCTGGTCACTCGCTCCCAGAAAATGCCTCTTGCTGGAGTCTGTGAATGGGTTTAGGAGAGAGAAGGGTGTCAACCCCCGCGAGAGTCTCCCGCGTGAAGTGAGGATAGGGGAGTGCTTCAGGGAGAATATGTCCTCTAGGAGCGCAGGACCCAGACCCCACCTTCCAACACCTGGAGGTTCCGAGGCCAAGTACGTCTAGCCCCGGCCGCAGCTGGGGAGGAGAGCCATGGGGTGGGGGGAAGAGCGCCCACGACCGCCGGATTCCGCGCAGGGGCCGCCAGGTGCCTGCTCCCAGAGCTGCTTTGGACAAAGTTTTCGGGAAATTATATTAAACCGAAAACGAAATAAACTATACAAATCTGTCTAGCTTTTGGGGGGGGCGGTGGCCCAGGTATGCTTCTTCGCGCTTGAGGCCAGGTCAGCGTGAGATTTCCCCACTCCGGACCGGGGATCCCGCAGAAGCCAAGGGTGTAGCCACGAGGACTCGGGAACCCGAGGCGGCCCCGCAGATGCGTGAGGAACTTCATTTTC